>NW_005370220.1:92982-115976 GCF_000412655.1 Myotis brandtii | reverse complement strand
GCCCGAGCTGCGTCCTCACGTGAAAATGAAACAAGCGCGTGGAAGCCCCCTGAGCGAGTCCCCCGCGGCCCCCTCGGTCTCCCCCAGCTCCCCACTCCAGCGTGCTTGTCCCACTGAAACCGTACTGTGTGCCTCCCTCAGTCCCTGCAGGAGAAAAGCACACAGTGAGATCCAGGCTGCAGGGGGAACCCTCCTACCGACCAAAAAACGCACCAGCCCAGCTGGAGCGACACCCCTTTGTGCAAACGGGCTGCCCAGGACGGGGAACTACACTTCGGGGTGGAACTCTGTCTGCAGGCACCCGAATGGATGGGGAAACAGGTCTGGAGAGGAAACACTTGCTCAAGGTCCTCAAGCACAGAACTGTCTCATGCAGACATTTTACACATCCGGGGCTTCCTCCCCGAGCTTAGAAATACGGCCATTTTTGTGGTTGTTGATTGTAAAATAGATCAAACGAACATGGCTACTGATCTGTATCTTTTCACACCAGCTCTACCCTGTTACCTCTGGAGGTGGGCGTGGGTAAACTGAGGCCCAGAGAGGAAAAGCGTCCTACCCAAGCAGGTTGGGGGGTGGGGTGCGGGAAGAAGGTCTTCTCCTGGGTCTGCTTTAGGAGATGTTAGTCCTGACAACTCTGGCACCTTAACTTTGGGTGGGGATGTACTTACACGAGGATTAAGATCTAATCAAGGCAGGAAAAGTAAGGGATTAGCAAGCCCAGCCCAGCCCTGCCCACAGCACTGAGCTTTGTTCTCCAGGCTTGGATGCTCTTGCCTCCTTGAGAAGGAAAAGGTAGCATTTCCACCATTTCCACAGAGGTCCAGAGAGGTTAAGTGACTTGCACCAAGTCACACAGCAAAAGGCTATGAAGCAGTGGCCCTGCACCCATGTCAGACCTCTCCCCCCTAGAGAGAACCCCTCCATTGAGTCCTACACGGTGAGGGACCTGTCTTGGGGTGCCTTCCCCTCGCTGGGCCAGGATATTCTGATTATAGAGAATGGCCTTCCCTCCACCCCTGCCCCCGCCCAGCCCGGGAACCCTACACCGGGGGTAATTGAGATCAGATGCGGCTGTGACCCATGGCATGCTCCCCAGGAACCTGGAAGCATTTATTGTCTGGAAGGGAATCCAGGGCCCACTCTCGGCCGCCCTCCCTCCCTTGCTGCCTTCTCCCAGGCGGCTGAAGGTGGACGGGGGCTCTGAGGAGCCTCTGGTGCTGCTTGGGGGTTAGTGCAACGGCCTTGATGAATACGACTGCTGAAAGCGCCTTCCTGGCTTCCTCTTTCCTGGGGATACGGTTACAGGGGGCCAGACTTCCTGCCCAGCCCGCCCAACTGTGCAGTGTGGATCTGCAGGCTCCCCAGCCAGGCAACTCCACAGCCTCCTGTCAGCTGGGGCAGCAGCGGGCCCCATCTCATTCAGAGCTCAGCTCAAATGTCACCTCCTCAGGGAGGCCCTCCCTGACCACCCTATATGAACTAGCCCACCTACTGGCAGTCTCGCCCTCTGCCTCTGTTTAATTTTCCTCACGTGACGTATCTCTAGCTGGTTCAGCTGGTTGATTCCTTTTTCTTTTCTTATAATAGTGTTTATGTCTTGACATTCCCACTCTCCCCTCAAGAATCTGAGCCCTGTGAGGCTTTGTCTTGTTCACTGCTATATTTGTAGAGCCTAGAACTGTGCCTGGAACACTGTAGGTGCTCAGTAAATACCGACCGAATGAACAAAGCCATACGTGGGCCCCCACCTTTGGCCTCTGAATTTGAAACTTGACTGTGAATCTCTGCTCTGAACTGAGGTTTGCCATCCTTGATCTCTACCCTCTGGTTTATCTTGCTTCCTCCGCCTTGATTTCACATTTCTGGAATAAAACTCCAGTTTCTGATGCCTACTCTTCTACCTGCATTTTATTGGCTCAGGGTCTCATCGAGGAGCCGCAGGCTGACTCTGGCCTCACATCCCTGATCCCTCTTTGCCTTCGTCTCCCCAGCCGGTACTGTGTGGCTGTGGGCATCTCTCGCTCTTCCTAAGCCAGCAGAACTGTTCTTCAAACAGAAGCTTACATGAGAAGCCCAGTATATGAGACAGATGAGAGTGAAGGGGGGAGGGCCCGATCCCGACACCTGGCTTTTCCCATGTCCCCCGTGTTGTCCCGACACACCTTTGCAGGTCCCTACAGCTTTGAAGAACATCTTTTGAAAACCCTGGATTTGAGGATTTCTCAGTCTCTTTTAGTTCCGTAATTCCCCAATGTCATTTCCCAGATGCCTGGTCTTAGGCGTTCATTTTAGTCATTCGTTTTCCAGACATTAATAGGCCACAGTTGTGTTCTAGGCTTTTGCTCTGATCCCTTCTCTCTAATTTCTTGTGTCCAGTTTCTGGCTCCCTTTCCTCATTCAACAAGCAGTCTAGGAGCACAGTTCGCGTGCCAGGGCCAGGGAATCTCAGAGAAGGTGGACAGGGTGTTGGCCAATCTCGCACCTTCGTGTGACTTAGGAAAAGGCACTCCCTACTGGACAAATGCAGCTCGCTGGACCCCAGCAGACCGGCAGAAAGTGCCCTTGAGTAAAGAGAAAGGTGACTGTCTTCTTGGTGGACTGTGCCGTGCCAGCACGGCCACGGGTGAACTTGAGAGGGGGCAGTGAAGGATTGAGAAAAGACAGACAAGAGAATGAAAGCTGGGTCTGCTGCTTTCTGATGGAGAGACAGCGTCACGGCCTGCAAGCCGAGTCTTTATTTTATAGCCAGATTTCACGAGGCAAAATAAGGGCGTGGTCAAGATGTTTACAACGTTCTCGTGGGTTTCGAATCTACTCAATTACTTGCACCTGATCAAACTTTGTTTACTTGCTGCACCTCCGGCAGCTCCGCAGCTGATATCACTTAGCCACGTGGGACCACAGGTTCGGACCATAACCTGTCCGAACACCTTAGCTGCTCTCCGCAGTGGACAAAGCCCCAGGTGCAGGCTGGCTGGATTTCAGACCCCTTGTGTGTGCAGGAACTTCATGGGTGGCTCCATGGGTGTGCAACCTATGCCTGGTTTAATGCCCTGTTATTGTTTTGAAATTTAAAAATAATTTGCAACAAGGGATGGCACATTTTCATCAGGCCCCACAAATTATGTAGGGAGTCCTGACCCTGCACACAGTTCTGGTTAGATGACAGCAGCCCCCATTCCACAGAGGGGAAGCCGAGGCCCAGGAAAGATGAACGATCTGCCAGTGCAGCTGGGGGAGGCCTGGATACACTCAGCTACGGGGCAGTCGGGCCTGGCCACCCCTGGAGACGCTCAGGAGCAGGAGGGAGAGACGTGGGAGGCACGTGTAGAACGTGAGGTGTTCGGAGCCACAGGAAGTGCTGTTGGCTTGTTGGAAGTGCCTGGCCACAGCAGGGGCTGCTGACTGAGGTGTGGGGCCGTGTCGGGGAGGGATGACTCTCTCATCCGGGGCTTTGGAGAAGGCTTCTTGGGGCAGGTGACAAAAGACCTGATTAAGGGATGAGGAGGCTTTGAATCAGGAGTGGGGAGGGAAGGGCCGCCCCCAGGGAAAGTCCAGCACAGGCAGAGACAGAGAAGCAGGGGAGAGTGTGGTGTGGATGGGAGAGTGGGGGTTGGAGGGTGGGCGATGGCCCTGGAGAGGCAGAGAGTGAAGGGCCTCGAATGCCAGGGTGAGGGGTCTGGCCTTTATCCTTTGTGTGGGCGTGGGAGGGCCCCAACCCCCAAGACTAGAGCAGATTCACATACATTTTGTCTGTTTTATATATGGGGTGGAGGTGGGGGACACAGGATTTTGTTTGTAAAAGAAGATGTTACCTCGGCCTGGCCGGTGTGGCTCGGTTGGTTGGAGCATCATCCCTAAAGGTGGTGGGTTTGATTCCTCATCAGGGCACACGCCCATGTTTGGGTTCCATCCTGGTGCATATGCATCAGGCTACCAATGATGTTTCTCTCTCCCTTCCTCTCTCTGAAATTAATAATAATAAAAAATAAATGTTGCTTCTACAAATATGTGTGAAAGCCATGGCTAATAGGGGTGAAAAGCCAGAGAAGGGGTTAAAAGTTCCTCTGTCAGCTTCCGGCTCCCTTGCAAGGCTCGAACTCTTTACAGGGGAGAAACCTGAGCCTCAGAGAGGGGCAGGAGCTGGCTCCGGGTCACAGGCAATACTTAGAACCCAGGACTCCTGTCTCCTAGATCAGGGCTCTTTTGACGCTGTAGCTGCAGGAATTCAGTCACAGGCCCCTGGGTGAGACTTCCCTAGTGGGTCTGCATCCCCAGCTGAGAGCCTTCTTCCCTCTCCAGCCAGCCTTCCTGGAAAAGGGCGGCCTGTGCTGCCACCTGGTGGCCACTGTGAGGTAGGTGAGGATGCCACCTCTGCTCTGGAACTAGCAACACTGTTCTATGCCTGGGGCGTGGGGGTGCCCTGTTCTGGGCCATTGACACTGTGGAACTCTGGGGTCATTAATGATGGTATAGCCCACCCCAAATCGGTTCTTCCTTCTGTCTTCCCTGCCTTAGTATTCTAATGGTCTAATCTGGAAGTCTGGGTGTTACCCTCAGCTCCTCCTGCCCCCTTCTGCCCTAACTCCAGTCTGTCCCTAAGTCCTGTCAAGTCTACCTTTTAGGCAGACCTGGAGCATGGCCAGAGCTCTCCATCCCCAAGACCATGGCTCAGGTCCAGCTGCCACCGTCCTCACCTGCTCGGCTGCAGTAGCCTCGCGTTTGGCCTTCTCCCCACTCGGGCCTGTCTGCAGTCGTCTGCATCTGCATCCAGAGGGACCTTGCTAAAGCCCTCAGCTGTGCATGCCACCCTCAGCTGAAACCATCAGTGGATCCTCATTGACCTCAGGACAAAGATCAGCCTCTTTGCAAGGAAACCCCTCTGGGAAATGTTCCCGGCAAAGCCGCCAGTCCCACCTCTCTGCCTCCCCCAGGTGGGCAGTATGTGCAGTGGCTACAGGCACAGACTCCAGTGGGTGGATACATGCTTTCAAATCGCACCTCTGTGGCTTGCCAACTGTGTGACGTAGGCCAGGCAACCTGGGGCTATTGTGAGGATTAAATGAATGATCAGGGAAGCAGCTGCTGTAAGTTAGGCCAATGACAAGCTTAGAGGGCACAGTCTGCCCGTGAAGCTGCCCTCACTCCTGACACCAACCGAAAGTTCAGGAGGTGCCCCCAAACGGCCCTCAGGTTTGGCAATGTGCTGGAAAGATTCTCAAAACTCAATGAAACTCTTACACGGATAGTTATGGGTTAGTAGGGGGGAAAGGATAAGATGCAGGTCGGCCAAAGGAAGAGCTCTACAGGGCAGAGTCCCTGGGGCCCACAGCTAGAAGGGCAGAGGCAGGACCGGGCCTCCTGGAGGAATCTAGCCTCCTGAAGCCGTCATGAAGGTGACCGCAGCCGGCCCACCTCTGAGGGGCCATGGCCATCCCGCAGAGGAAGCCACCTGCGCCCTGAGGCCCGAGGCAAAGCCAGGGAAGCAGACTTCAGTTTCATGTGTCAGGACCTTTCAGGAATGACTGCCTGGTGGTGGGTGTGAATGAGGCCAGTCCTGTGAGATCTGACACATGAAACTGAAGTCAGCGACCTGGCCTGTCTTGAGGTCCAGGCAGGTGCTGAGAGGGGTGGAAGCAGGGCTCAGATCCCTCCTCCTTGTCTACCCCCAGCTCTGCTGGGCCCAGGGTAGGGGTGGGGAGAGGGGTGCTGGGGAAAGGAGAAGGAAGAGCAGAGGTCAGCGGGGAGCAGCAGGAAGAGGGAAGGAGGGCCTCTGGAGGGAGCTGGGACTCTGGCTGAGCTGTTGGTTCTGAGGAGCAGGGCATCCCAAGTCATGGGGTGAGAATTTGGCCTCTTGGGCGTAAGGGGCAAGCACTCTGCCCCGAGAGCCTGCTGGGGAAGGGCCCATCAAAGGCCAGGAGCCCCGGATTCAGGCTGTTTCTCTGCCTTGTGCCCTTGGGCAAACTCCTTCCCTCTCTGGGGCTGCAATCTCCTGGTCTGTTCAGTGGAGGTTTGGGCCCAGTGATATGAGTCCCTTCTGCGGAGAGTCAGGAAGCAGGGGGCTTAGAGAAGTGGCGTGAGGGTACTGGAGGTCAGGTCAGGACTGGCCCTGGTGGCCCCTGTCCATGGGTCTACTCTAGTTCCTCCCTCCCCCCGCCCCTCCCAGCTTCTCCTCTGCTCTCCCCCGCCACCCCACCCCCCAAGCCTTTTCTTCTCCTTTTCTATTTTCAGACATCCTAGAGTTCTGAGAGAGGCCCAGGCCAGTGTCTTCCCAGGAACCTGAGCTGCTGAGACAGGCCCATGCCAGTGTCTTCCTAGGAACCTGAGCTGCTGAGAGAGGCATCTTCAGCCCAGTTAGACCGGCAGGGAGTCCTGGCTTAGGAGAGAGCTGGGCCCTCACTTCTGGCTGGAGAAGGGCCTTTCCCCTGGCCTTGCTCTGGCCCAGGCCCTTGGGGGCACCGGTTTCTGCTGGAGCCCAGATAAACCTGGAGCTGGTGGTGGGTGGATCCGGGGAGGAATGCAGTCCTTGCCCCGCCCTCGCCCATCAGGGTTCCGCCTGACCAACACCAGGAGAGACTTGGGGGCTGTGCCTGGCTGGGCAGGGAGCCGGAGGCCAAGGGCTCCAGGGCTGGATTCTGGCTTCAGTCTGGCTGAACTGCCAGCCCTGCCCCTCAGGCACCCGGCTCTGTTTCAGGATTCCAATCCTGGCTTCCTCCCCCCCCTGGACTAGGTGGGCTTCCCCTTGGCTCTTAGAATCACTACACACTGGGTCCTGACTCCAAGAGGTGAGAAGGTCAGGGTGAGAGATGAATGACCCTCACCAAAGGGGCACCCAGGATGCTTCTTGTCTCCTTTCTTCCCTGACCCCCAGAAAATACATTTTACTATCGGGGGGAGGGGGAGTCAGGGGGAGGCACTGCTCTGTGATGGTGTGCAAGGCAGGCCTCCCTTGATCATGGAGGTGACCTTTGGGGGTGGACGCTTGGTTCTTCCACATCCCTCCCAGCCAGTCCTTCCTTCCCTGGGTCAGAGTCCGGGGCCTCCACCTCAGGCAGCCTCCTTCTCTCTCCACTAACTCTGAATGGCCGGGGCGAGTCCCCTGTAGTCTCTGGGACTTGGTTTCCCCATCCGTAAAATGAAAAGATTGGCCTGAATTCCCTTCCAGCTCCATTGTGTATTCTGATTTCCGATGGGGGCAGCAGTTTTCGCTCCTAGGCTCAGGTGGCCTGGGTGGCTATTGCTCCCTTGATAGGGAAGAGGTTTAGGGGGTAAAGGATGGAGGCCTCTCTGTTCAGGAGCAATAACTCCCAGCCAGAACGTGGAACATGAAGCAGATTGTGCCAGAAGTAGAGACCGAGATGGGAAGGAACGCAGTCAGCAAGAGGGAGATAGCAACACAGAGACAGTGAAAGAGGAAGAGAATGTCCCAGAGATGAAGAGACAGGGCCCCCCCAAGACTGAGGCAGAGATAACGGCAGAGACAGAGATCAGACAGAGATAAAGGTAGGAATAGGGCAGAGCCATAAAGGAGTAGAAAAATAGCCAGGAACAGTGTTCTGTTCCCTGAGGGTGGGGTTGGGTCAAGCCAGATCTTGCTTTTGTCTGCAAGGTGATCCTTCTGCCCATTACATAGTACCCTCCCTGCCCCTAACCTAAATGTCCTCCAGACCTCACCTCCCTGGGGTAGTGTGTACAGATATGAGAACCCACGTAGGCTTGGCATCTCTGAGGCTTCATGGCCTTGGAGTTCCATTAAAGTGTAGGGGTAAATGGTGGGGCATCAGAGAGGAATGAAGGTTATTGCCTGTAGGGGGATGTGATTAAAAAGAGCAAGGAGATGGGAAGCCCAAAGAAAAATGTCCTTCTTTCTTTAAAAAAAAATATTTTTATTGCTGATAGTATTACAGATATTCCCATTCACCCCCATTTACTCCCCTCGTCCCAGCCTCCAACGTCCACACCCCCCCCCCCTTCCCCGGCCCAAGATCTTCACTATGTTATTGCCTGTGTCCATGGACTATGCATATAAGTTCTTTGGTTTATCTCTCCTCATCCCCCCAACCCCACATCAAGGTATGTCAGTCCTCATCTTTCTTTAGATCAGGCATTGACCCCCCGTCTCACTATTTAAGGAATAATGGGGAATCTGGTAGTGGGGGGAGGGTTGAGAGGCAGGTATTTAGTGTTGGAAGGAAGGAGGAGATATAAAAGGAGAGCTGAGCCAGGTAGATATGGGATTAGTTGAGTTAGGTTAAGTGTCATTGGTTTGGTTTGGGTGGAGTGGAATAGCATTGTGTTATTTCATATTGGGGTGGGTTTGGTTGGATAGAATGGAGTTGGATTTGGGTGGAGCTGAGTTGAGCTGGCTTGCCATGAATTTAGTAGAGTTAAGCCAAATTGGGTTGTGTCAAAATGGGTTAGGTTTGGTTGAGTGGAGTGGAGTTTGATTGATTTGGGTGGATTGAGTGGAAAGAAGTCGAGCTGGGTTGATTTGAGTTGAATTTAGGATAACTGAGGTGGATTGAATTGAGTTAAATTAGGTTGGGTTGGCCTGCATAAGAAAGTTTAAAGATTCCAAGTAGACAGGTGTAAGGAGGAGTCCAGATCCAGCATAATTTAGATTATGCTGCCAGGGAAAAAAAAAGTGGAGTGAGATACCAATAGGGAGAGGGCTGATGAGGGGAGATATCCAAGGCTGACATCCCGGCAGATCTGTGAGTCTGGATTTGGGATATAAATTATCTAGTTCAGTGTTTCTCCATATTTTTACCCTACACATCTGTGGTGTGGAAGCTCACTATAGCTGTGATCTGCATCTTGGCATGGGAGGAGGGGAATACCAGAATTTCATCACATGTATGTATATGCTCACGTGCGCACTCCCAGTGCTCCGCCCTTCCCCATCCTCTGTCTCTGTTCCTCTGAGGCTCACCCCCTTGTCTGAGAGCTCTCTGAGAGCACACGTCTTCAGCATCCCAGCTAGAGTTTGGCCAAGATGCCATCTCACGCATCTTTGTAGGATGGATGGAGTAGAATTGAAAGGAATCACAGAGCAGGGCGGTCACTCCTTGTGCCGTGCCAGCACGGCCAAGGGTCAACCTGAGTGGGGGTGGCTGAAAGGCTTAGAAAAGACAGACAAGAGAATGAAAGCTGGGTCTCGGTGGGACGCTGCTTCTCCGAGAGACAGCAACAGCGCCCACAAGCCGTGTCTTTATTTTATAGCAGATGCCACGAGGCAAAGTAAGGGCGTGATCAAGATGTTTACAACATTCTCATGGGTTTCAATCCTACTCAACTACATGCACCTGAACTCTATCAAGCCTACATCACTCAGGCACGTGGGGCCACGTGTTTGGACCATAGGTTCACGCTTTCAATTACAGCTGTTGGCTATAATTGTGCTGGGAGGGCCCTGCCCTCCAAGCTGGGACTTGCATGTGGCAATGAGAGGACTGTGCCCTCTCATCAGTCCAAGGCTTGAACCTGTCCAAACACTGTAGCGGCTCCCCACAACTCCTGTGCGCTGGGTGCTAGGTGCTCCAAGGAGACACCAGTTCCTGTTCTGAGGGTGGCTTGGGGGAGGAGTACAGGTGTGGAGGCTTTGGAGTGACCACAGAGATAGTGCTCGTCTCCGCAAAGAGTGGGAGACTGTGGGCAGACAGCTCACCAGCCTTCACTCACCACCCAGTTCTTTCTTGTGGTCCTGTGGTCCCGGCCACATGGCTGGGCCTCCTCCCTCCCAAACCCGTTGGTGAATCACATACACGCACACACACACCACAGCACTGGGCAGCCCCATGAGAGCTCAGGTTGGACAGAGTGGAGACTGGAAAGCCCCTCCCTGTGCAGGAACTCTGAGACGTAGGAATCCCTGCAGCTCCTCTCACTCGTTCATTCTTGGCTTAAGAATCTGTATTTGTAGGGGAAGGAAAACGCAGAGAAGACAGAATTCTGGGGCTGCAGTTGAACAACCAGAAGACCTTAGCCAAGTGACCTCACCTCTTGAGTGAGTTTCTTCAAGTGTAAAGTGTGCATAATGCGCTCTTACAGGGTAAGGGGGACAGTCAAGGAAGATAACAAATATGAAAGTTTTTGTAAACAGAAAACTGTGTGTGTGTAAAGTCATTCATTCATTGGCTCACTTATTTAACAAACAGTGCTCTTGAAATATCAATGTTCTAAGCATTTCACAAGAATTAATCCATTTAATACTCTTAACAACCCTCTAAAGATGTTACTAATACTGTTCCCATTTTCTAGACAAGGAAACTGAGGCACAGAAGTGTTAAGCAATTTGCTCAATACCATAAAGCCAGTAAGTGGTAGTGTTGGGGTTTGTAACCAGTCCTGTTTGGCTTCAGTTCCTTCTTTCCTTCCTTCTTTCCTTCCTTCCTTCCTTCCTTCCTTCCTTCCTTCCTTCCTTCCTTCCTTTCCTTCCCTCCTTCCATTCCTTGGTCACACATTTATTAAGCTGTCTCTGTGTCACGCCCTGGGTCTGCTGAAAGGGACCAGACTTGGTCAGTGTGCTGTGGTGGGCCCTGTCCAGAGGCAGAAGTGGCCTCCTGCAGGGGTGGGGTTTGGAATCACATTGTCAGGCTGCAAGTGATTCGAGTCACAAGATTCCTATTTCAAACTTTGAATCTGGATGTGACCAAGCAACTGTGCTACAAAACCTTTATAGGTTCATTCATCCGAACCCAGGGAAGTGGCCACCTATCTACTGTAAGTCTGACGATCGAGCCAGAGTCAACTGGTGTCTGAAGCACATGGAGAAGGGGTCGGAAATCAGGCAAAATCTGGAACGTCTCACTGTCGAGGTTCTTATAGTGGGGATCTACCAGCAAAAGTTCCTCAAGGAGCCCTCCAAGACCTGGGTTCCGAGCCTCCTCGACGTGGCCATGGGGGATTATTCTAGCAACACAGGGTGCAAGTGGCATGAGGAAAATGACGTTCTCTTCTGCGCTTTAGCTGTTTGCAAGAAAACTGCGTACTGCATCAGCAATTCTCTGGCCACGCTCTTTGGAATCCAGCTCACAGGGGCCCACGTGCCCTTGCAGGATGACGAGGCCAGCCACAGGGTGACTCCCAAAATGGTCATATTGGATGCAGGGCGGTACCAGAAGCTCAGGTTTGAGAGCTCAGGATTCTCTCATTTCAACTATTCTAATCAGGAACCAAGATCAAACACACCCACTGGTGACTACCCTTCTGGGGTGAAGATTTCAGGCCCAAACAGCAGTGTTGGGGAAGAGGGATCACGCGCCTGCTAGAGCGCATCTCGGGCTCCTCCAGCAGCGTCCCCAGGTTCTCCAGCTGTGACACCGCGCTCTCCCCTTCCCTGTCCCCGAAGGGTGGGTACAAGTCCTTCTCCCCCCTGTCTTAATGATGGTACTCTTCAATTCTGGGAAAATAGCAGGCCCGCTTCCCTCTGATTGCAGTCCCGGACAGCAGAGCACGCCCCTGGTACGTGCCGCCCTCTGAAACGGCCTGCCTTGTAGAGAATCCTGTTTCGTCGATTAAAAGTAATTGTGGTTGGAGAAGATTTGGCATTTTTGCTTTTTTCTCGAGGGCTTGCTCTGCTTCCTGACTGTGTAATGGGAACGCCTTGGAAGGTTGACCTCCAAGGACCAAACTGGCCTTTTCAGAGGAGTGCTTTTGCACATGTTACATTGTGCTCATCTTCTCCTCCACAAGAAAGGTATTGAATGTCTGTTATGAAAGGTGTTCAAATAGTGTTGCTGTACTTCTTCCCATTATGACGTGTAGAACCTTTCTCTTGAGACCTGCTGGCTGTTTTCATTGCAAATATCTAAAAAATTTGCCTTTAATAAAAATAAAGTTTTGTTAAAAAAACCCCTTTTTTTTTTTTAAACAAAAAAACCTGAGTGGGCTCCTGAGACATTCCCAGGCAGCATGGGCAGTTCTTGGCTGTTGCCATGACTGAGTGTACTCGTAGCCAGCTAAACTTCCTGCTCTGTGTGGGGCAACCCTACACGAAATGTCAATAGTGCCCCATGGAGAAGTCACTCAGAGAAACAGCACTGGTGCGGGAGTCCTCCCAGCCGGCTGAGCCAGCCCTGCCAGTCGAAACTGCATGGCTTGGACAAGTGGCTTTACCTTTCCGAGTCTCAGCTTCCATCCATCTCTGAGAAGCACGGTTGGAGTGAGTATGCCTGTCTAGTACTCAGCAGTAGCTGGCGTGCTTGGGTTGTTCAACAAACCTGAACATCTTTTCCTGCTCGAGGCAATACCAGAAATGCGGAGGAGAAGCAGCTAGGAGTCCAGCATCCCTCCAAACCCTCCTCCCTCCCTCTGGGGACGTTCTGATGCCTGCTGGGCTCCGGGCAGGCCGGAGAGCTCGCTCTCCATCCAGGCTCCTCACCAAAGGCAAGACAGCCCCCCTTCCTACCAGCCCAGGGGCTGCAGGCAAAAGCCAGCGCGCCTTGCTGAGCCTGGCTTCCTTGTCCGTCACAGGGAGAAACAGAGCACTGGTGGACGTCAGCTGCTTCTGGCTGTCCCTCGTCCCTTCCCTCTTCTTTTGATAATAGCACCCAGTTTTCTTTGGGGAACATCCCTCTCCCATTTGCAGTTCCCGTGGGCACACAATCTAGGACTGGCCAGTCAGAATTAGGCATTTGGTTCAGGGAGGCACATGAGCTAAGCCAGAGCAATCGGAAGTGTCAAGTAAAGGGGCATTTTCCTTTCATTTGGGATTGGGGCACCAGGGCAGAGTCCTTAGGGAGCACCCCTGAGAGTGAAGACAACTAGAGGGGGAACAAAAAGATGAGAGAGAGAAGGAGTGAAGGAGGAAGAGCTAGAGCTAGAGCTAGAGCTAGAGCTAGAGCTAGAGAGACTGACACCTGGATGCAGCCATACCTGTCTCTAGATTTCCAGCTTGGGAGCCAACATTTCCCCTTCTTTTGCTAAAATCAGTTGGAAACAGGTATCTGTCACTTGTAATAGAAATAATCCTGACTTATTCAGGGGCTAAACACACCTACGTCAAAAGATTGTCACGTGGATCAAAAGATAATAACACAAGTGAGAATGTTTTTGTAAACTGTACTGGCGGCACCGAATGACGGTAAGATATTAATGAGGCGTTAAAGCGGGAACACACATTCCAGGCGGACGATGAGTCAGTCCAGCTCTACTAGTATTTGAAAGGCTCAAGAAAATGGACTTTTCAGGCTCATGCCTGAGAACCGAAGAGTTCTCTAGAAGCTCGAATTATTGCCCGTTACATGTTCAGTTCGCTGGGTGTGAATTTTCAAAGGATGAGATGTCTCCTGGCATTGGGGCACGACTGTGTCTCATGTGACTTATTCTGAGGTTGGTCATTTTACAGGAGGCCTTGGGACAGAGGAAAGATACCTGGCCTGTTTGGACAAGTCCCTGCCTTGCTCTGCGTCTGTCACCAGAGGCAGGTGGGTTGGACCTTCTCCTAGGGAGTTCCTGGCTCTGACCCGCTGTGGTCCTGCAATTCTCAGACCCTGTTCTGGGACAAAGAAGGTCTGCCCACCTCTGGAGTCTGCAGCGCATACCTGCTCCTGGATTCTCCGGAGAAACCACACATCAGAAAACACAGCCCACACAGGAGACTCTGGAGTCTGGCTCAGTCTCCATTTCCAACTCCCTGTGCCTTCCTGCCACATCCAAAAACTTGATTTCCCAAACCCCTCTGCAGCCAAGCGAGGTCACGTGACACAGTTCTGGTGAAGGGGATGTCAGAGGGACTCTGCTGGGGCCACCTCTGAGGGTATGGAACAGAGGGGGGTGGAGAGAGCATGGGCTCCTGATGCATTCCCAGGCAGCAGCAGCAGCCTGGGCTGCTCACCTTGGACTTGTCATTGGAGAAGAAGAATCGCTCAACCCTTTTCTTTTGTTTAAGTTTCCATGTTTGGGACTTCGTTGTGTGTAGCGAGATGCATTCCTGGTATTGTAGGCTAGCAACCACTTGCCTGCAACCACTCTCTCTTAAATTCTTTTTACATATCTAGTACAAGCCCCCCCCCCTTCCCATTTAGGACCACACTGACAGAATTAGATTAATTATATAATTAGTAATAACAATAATTCCACCAATACTGCTCATTTACTGAGTGCCTTCTACATGCCAGGCATTGAGCTAAGTGATTTTATCCTAACACTGCTCCCAGGAAATAGACACTATTACTGTCCTTATTTTTGGACGAGGGAATGGAGGCTCAGGGATGACATATATATGGCTGGCTCCAAGTCATCCAGTTAGAATACTGAAGCCAGGCTCCAAATCCAGTTCTCCTGAGTCTGAAACCTCTGCTCCCGATCTTTGAACACATCTAAGGAAACGGGCTTATTTAACAAGCAGGGAAACTGAGGTTCAAGAGGGCGAGTGACTTGCCCAAGATCACAGAATGAGCTCAGGGGGTCACGTTACTAGAAACCAGGCCTTCTGGGTCTCCATACAGGGCTCCTTCTGTGACCTCCTGCTTCTCAGTGAATGATGAGTCTTGAAGACCGGGCTAAGGTCTCAGGCAGTGGGAGCTACTGATGGTTCTGAGCAGAGGTAGGAGGGAAACAGCTCCTCTTTCTTCAGCTGTGGTGGAGGAGGAGGGGGACGTGGGGACTGGCCTGTTACAGCCCCAGCAACCTCCACAGCAACTACTGTCCCTTAGCAAGACAATGGCTCTTTCCCAGGCTCCTCTGGTTAATCCGTCACAGGCGGTTGGTCTCCCGGATCCCGGAGCTGATGACTGATGCTCTTCAGATTAGGCTGCCGGTGGGGGCGGGCTGGGGAGGAAGCCAATGGCGTGAGCATGTGGCCATCCTGTGTTGATCAGATGGCGCCAGCTGCCTAGCGGTGAGGTCTGTAGGACAGGGGACCCTGCAGTGGAAACTTCCCAGATGAGCTCGGGGACTCTCCACTCACCAAACTCCTGCTTGTTTATCTGCCTTCTTGGCCAGCCTCCACCAGGATTTGGGTGTTTGTTTTAAACATTCAGGGCTTGGGATCCAGAGCCAGGGATGGAGGGTGACAGGGGGTTAAGCTTGTAGACCTTGACATCAAACAGACCAGGACTCAGATCCCATCTCTCTCCTATTAGCCTGTGGCCTTTAGCAAGTCAGCTTTTCTGTTTGCAATAATGAGGGCAAGAAGGCCTACCTCGTGGAGCTGTTATGAGTTACAGAGGACATGATGCACCCAAGCCTCTTCGCACAATGCCTACCACACAGCAAGGGTTCCAGCCTCGGGTCTGACTCCTCCTCTTCTTCCTCCTCACCACAGGCAACGTCTACTCCCTAGACTCTAGGGAGATCTTTGAGCCTCAGTTTCCTTTTTTGCACAATGTGGATAAGGGTACCTTCCTCTTGGAGCTGCTGCGAGGATTTCAATGAGAGAGGGATGTAAAAATATTTTGTGACTCTCAGTCCTTAGCTTCTCAGCTGAACTATGTTGTTTATTTGGACCCCCACTCCTCACACCCAGCTGACCAACCGCCTTAAAGGTGCATTTCTGTCTCCTCCAAATGCTGGCTGGCTGTGCTGGGACTCAGGTGCTTGGTACCTAGTATTCAGAATGCAGGGATTAGTGGTGCCACCTTGGGCCAGTCCCTTAAACTCTCTGGACTTCAGGTTCTTTCTCTGTAAATTGGAGGTGAAAATACGCTATAGGGCTGCTGAGTAATGTCATGTGATACTGCATGTAAAATACACAGCATTCTACCTGGCACATAGTAGGTGGTCAAGAAATAGTAGCAATTACTATTCTTACCACCCATGCCCAACCCTAGGCTGGCACAGAGCAGGTGAAGAGGAGGAGGAAGAGAATGTTGCACAAAACCTTCTTGCTCAGGTAGGGAACGGAGGGAGAGCAGGTGAAAAACGAGCATTGAGCTCCTACTGGAGCCCGGGTGTGCTCCCATGGACCACCCTTTTCACCCTCACACTAACTCTTGCAAGAATGGAATTAACTCCATTTTATAGAGGGGAAACTGAGACCCTTTGGGGCAGTTGGTTGCCTAAGGCTGCACTGAGGGCTGGTCGGGAGTAGGAGGGCTGGGAGCTGAAGCTGCTGGGTTGATTCCAGGCAGTTTCTTGCCTGCTTGGGAAGCTGCCTCCAGAGGTGGGGCTGGGTGGGGCTGGTCCCTGAGTGATTCAGGTAAGAGTCAGCTCTGGATTTCCAAATAGTGGGTGGGACCCAGGAGCGGGGGGAGGGGGAGACCTCTCCAGGGACACTAAATTCAGGCTCTCCCCAGAGCCTCTGGTAGGGTTGCCAGGAGGGCATGCGTTGCGGTGGAGCTGCGGGTGGGAGTTTGCGGAGGGAGAAACTTCACTCCATGTCACCAATGGGGTTTAGGGAAGAGGGAAGGAGGGGGGTGTCCTTGTTCTCTTTGCTGGGGGAGGGTCTCAAGGTCTAGAGTAGAGCTGTGAGTGTTGGGGGTGCTGGTCAGTGGACCCAGCTGGGGGAGGCAGGGAAACTGAGGCAGGGCACTGCCACTGCTGCTGGTGGTCACAGCAGATGGATGGGCTGGTGGTCACCTTGCTGAGACTGGCCCTGGACCCTCACTCACTCAGAGAAGGTCTGTATGTTTCCATGTATTCAATCCCTCATACAGACACCCATTCATTCCTTCACTCAACCAGCACTGGCCGCATGTCTTCTATGTGCCACAGCTTGTGCTTGGCCCTGGGGGTACCACAGTGACCGCGATGCCTGCAGCTTCATAAGGGAAAGAGGAGGAAATGTGACCCAGTGTGCTACCTGCTTGGAGCAGGGACAGCCCAGAGAAAGGAGGGGCCCTGGCAGAGGAGGTTTCCCGGGGACACGGGAGCGGAGCGGAGTGGAAGTTCACCATCCTGAAGATTAGGAAAACTCCCCGGATGCTGAAGGACAGGTGACCCTGTGCTGTGCCCTTCCCCAGGGCTGGGACAAGGGCTAGCCCAGACCTCTCCCCTGGATCCAGCTGCCTGCCGGACCCTGCTGCTGAGATGGACCAAACACAGGTTCACATGCGAACGCCACAAACCCCCGCCTGCTCCCCCTCCCTGGGTCCTTCCCTGGGGTTGTCACCAGGACCGGGCCAGAGACCCAGGTGTCCGCCTAAAGACCTCTCCTCTTTAGCCCCAGGGCCCATCGGTCACCCAGCCCAGGTACTTCTCTGCCACCATTTCCCTCATCTTCCTCTCCCCCACTCCACCCTCTGGGTCTGTCCTGTCCCCGGAGGGCCGCACTGGCCTCCTGCCTGCGCCTCTCTCTGGCCTCCCCTTCACAGCCTCCATCGGGAGATTTCCAGGGCTGGTCACAGAGCCTGGCCACAGTGAGGGCTTGATCCCTCCATGCCGGACCTGTTCTCAGACAACATCTGATTTGACCTTTCTTTTGTTCAAATGGGGAACCCCACACCAGGGTCAAATCATGGAAGAGCTGAGGCCTGAGAACTGATATTCTCTTGATTCGCAGTCTAAGGCTCTTTCTCCCAGTGCCAGGACCACACACATGTTTGTGGGTGACTTGGCATGAAGGAGTCGGCAGGAGGTACAGGCATGGCAATTGCTGGGCCCGGGGCCCGAAGGAAGGAAGGAAGGAAGGACCTGGGAGTGAAAGAGGGGGCCTCATTCAAGCTCTTCTCTCCTTTCTTCATCACCAGAAAGTTCCCTCTTCTTTGGGTAGCTGGGCTCCTGAATCTTCACCCCAAGAGGGAAGAGGGAACTAGCCAACCTGCTTGCCTCTTTCCCCAGGTATTTGCGCTGTTTCCTCTGAAAGAGGCCCCCACAGGAAACCGCGGTGCTGTTGGGCAGTCGGGGGCCCAGAACACACAGGTGAGGGGGTTGGATAATCCATCCCTTATACTCCCCCCGCACCCCCCATGTGGGTCGTTACCAGGGACTCTGAATCTGATGTTGGAGGGAAGGCTGCAGCCTGTCCCAGTACCCCAGGGCCCTCCACCCGGCCCGCTCCCTCCCCACTCTGCCCTGACTTGCCCTTTCTCCCTGGGGCTGCCGGTTTGTGTCCCAGTGGAGCATGGGAACAGCTCGGGTGGGGATGGAGACAGGGCTTCCCAGCAGCTCTCACTTCTCCACCTGTTATGGTTCCCACCCCACACCCGAGGATGCCTGGGAGCAAGCACAGGGCCTCTGAACCCTCCCACCAGGCCTTCCCCATTGCAAGGCCCACAGCACAGCTGGGTGTGCTGGGGAAACGCAGGGAGGAAACCTGACCAGGAGACTCGGAGTGACCTCGCTGATCCCTGGCCCCTGCTACGATCAGTTTCTCCGGCTACAAGGAGAGCTGGATGCTGGGATTCTGTAAAGTCGGCCGGCAGATGTGAGACTAGCTAGAGCAGCGGTTCTCCATCTGTGGGTTGCGACCCCTTTGGGGGTCGAACGACCCTTTCACAGGGGTCACCTAAGACCATCGGAAAACACATATATAATTACATATTGTTTTTGTGATTAATCACTATGTTTTAATTATGTTCAATTTGTAACAATGAAATTGGGGGTCACCACAACATGAGGAACTGTATTAAAGGGTCATGGCATTAGGAAGGTTGAGAACCACTGAGCTAGAGCATCGACCCTGGCCAGCCCTAGAATATGAGTTAGATCGTTGAAAACTATGCCTCCTGATAATTGAGCACCTACTATGTGCTTGGATAATGCGCATGCGTGACACACACACACATACACAACCCACAAAAAACTCCTGCCCCAGGATAATGTGTGTGCATTATCCCATTGAATCTTACAACAACCCTCTGGGATGGTTCTTATTGTCCCCATTTTACAGAGGAGAATGCTGAGGACCAGAGATTGAGAGTAAGTACCTGGTCCAGGGTAACACAGCCAGCAAACCCAGGTCTCCTGGACCTGGGGCCTCTGCTCTTCATTTCTGGTGGCAGAGGCGCAGGCAGAGACATGTGGCTTCAGAGGGCAGAGCCCAGACTTTCTTGTTGGATCCGTGTGAGGAGGCCAGGCTGGACTCCTCCTTTCCAGCCCCCTTTCTTCTCTGGGCAGCAGGTGTGCGGTCCAGACCTGCAGCTTCCAGCCTCAGATATTCAGCTCTGCCCCTAAGCCTTGGGTGACCTCCGCATCGCCCATCAGCGCTGGGCCTCGGTTTCCTAGCTACCAAATGGACACAATTCTGGCACCACCCGGCTTTGACAAGCTCAAGCGCATCAGGTGAAAAATCGCCTCGGTGGCAATCATGGAATAATGAATAAGGTATTGATTTATTAATAATCTTGGCTGGGGCCGGGAGTAGAGGAAGTAAGTGGGTGGTGGCCGAGGTGACAGCCGGCTGGAGGGGTGGAGCCAAGGGAATGGGTAGGGAGGGGCGGGCCGGGCCGGCCAGAGCTCCCGCGGAGTTAGGGGCACGCGAGGTTCCGGCAGTTTGTATCTTGCTCCGCTGCACCATGAACCGTGAGTCCCGCCTCGGTGCCCAGGAATGCTCTTTGCCTCCTGGCGGAGCCTTGAATGCCAGGCTCAGCCCTTCACCTCTCTCTCCCTGCAGGATGGAGTCTTTCGTTCTGGTTCCCACTGCTCCTGCTGCTGCTGCCCGCAGACGCCCGGGAGCCCTCGCCGGGTAGGCAGTCCCCCACCCCCCATGTGTCCCTGGCCTGGCCCCTCTTCCTCCTTTCAGCGCCAGCCGGTCCAGCTTCCCCTTTCTGCTCTTGGCGCCAGGAGGAGGGTGGGGAGGGGGCTCAGTCTGTTGATGGGATGGGGCTCTGAACACCCCCGGGGAGTATGGCCGGGGCTGCGGGGAGGGCCGGGGAGGGGAGGGCGGAATCTCGCGTCGGCTTTGGGAGGACTGGCTCCCCTCCAGCCACCTCACCTGTGTGTTCTGGGCCCCCAGCTGCCCAACAACACCGCTGCTTCCTGTGGGGGCCTCTCTCGGAGGAAGCAGCGCAACTGCCCGGGGAAAGAGGCGAGCGGGCTGGCTAGTTCCCTCTCTCCAGCCTCCAACTTTCTGGGGATCCATCCGATGGCTAGCCCCCGTGAGGGCCTGGCCACACCACTCCTTCTGGGCAGAGGGAGCTGGAAATACATGGACAGAGCTGGGTTCCTCCGTGGAGGCTCAGATTTTCTCCCATGAGGTCCCCACGGGACAGAGGAGGAAACCGAGGCTCAGATAGGTGCCGCAACCCCCCCAAGCTCACAGTGCTCCTGGGCTCAGGGCTTGACTGCTAGGCTCTTTGCAAGGTCTTTCCACAGATCTTTACCCTTTCATCAACCCAAAGAAGATGGGGAAAGTCAGATCCCATAAAACCCTCCACCCCTGGCCACCACCGTGCAGCAGCGCACGGGTCCAGGCGCAGGAATTCAGCTCCTCCCTCAGCGCCCCTTCCCCCCTTACTGCTTCTGTGCACGTGCGTGTGCACGTGTGTGTTCACACATGTGCAAGGCCCGGGCATCATTTCCTCCCCTCCCCCACGATGAGATCTGCCCTCTCCGGGTCTCCATTTCCCATTTATAAAATGGGGGGAACAGAGGATGGGAGCGGGGCCTGAGCTCTCTGCCCTGATGCTGCAAGGGCGCGGTGCTCAGAGGAGAGAGGAAAGGTATTTATGGGCTGGGGATCAGACCAGGTGTCCTGGACGAGAGGGTTTGAGGGGGTGGCATCTGGGGAAGCCAGGGAGAGTATGGAGGGGGCTCCAGGCAAGAGTGAAGGACTAGTTTGTGGGAAGAACAGGAGGAAGAGGCATGTGGCCAGCCCTTTATAGTTTGCAAAGCCCGGCGGTGGGTGCTCACAGTGGCCCTGCAGATGTGACAGTCCCAGTCTACAGAAGGGGCTCTGGGCGGCACGCTCATTTGTCTGAGTCTCCGGAAGCAGAGCCGGGTGACCAGGCTGCCCAGTGCCCAGTCTTTCGGCTCCTGGATCAGCCCAGGGCTCCATCTGAGGCCCCCTCTGCCCCATGCAGAACCCCTGGGGTAACCAGGCTGGTCTGCCTGGCTTCCCGCGCCTGTTCATTGAGGCCCAGTGAGCCATGGTCGATGTCGTTTTTTTGTGTTGTTTTTTTTTTGCCTTTTCTACTTATCTTTATATCATTACATGTTTAAACAGAATGGTTTTTTTTTCATTCCACAAATATTCCTGAAGGTTTTCTTTCTGCTGGTCTGTGGCTGGAGCCTAAGACACAGAGCTGGGAGAAGCTCACCGTCTGTTGGGGGAGACAGAAATACCAACAGACTGCATCCAAGGGGCTCAGGGGAGGGAGCAGTCACCTCTCAAGTGTGAGGAACTGAGGGAGGCTTCTTGGAGGCGGAAATGGGTGACCTGGACTTTGAGGAGGGGGCTAGTCGGGGGAAATACCCTGAGACTCTGTGAGGGTCTCTCTGGTGGCCGTGCAGGAGCTGAGCCACAGGTCTGAACGGTGGGAAGCAGATGGGAGCATAGGGAGCAGTGGAAGGCCTGGCTGCCAGAGGCCTTTGAGCACCAGGCCTTGGGCATGAGCATAATTGGGGGAGTGGGTTGGATGGATGAGTTGGAGGGTGAGACTGGAGGTGGGGAACCATCAAGGAAGCTGCTGCAAGGGTCAAGGAGAGAATGGGTGATAAGCTGGGTGCAGGGGCAGAGGTTTGGGCTGTACTTCCAAGTCTCTGAATGAATTGAGGTCCTAGGTGCCTGGGCATCTGGCATGGGAATCCAAAGCCTGTGTTTCCCCCCAGAGGAGCAGCAAAAGGCCCACAAGATGAGGGCTGCAGATGGACCTGCGGGCAGGTGTCAGGGAGAATGTTGCTTCTGCCTCTTGTGTGGTAGCAAGTGGAGTCCAGCACAGAGGGGGCAGGCAGTGCCAGGGGATCCTTAATGCTCAAGTTCATTGTCTCCAGCTCCTGGACTTGGCTTAGTGCTCTCTCCTTGGTTAGGGATAGGGCACGGCCTTGGTGTCAGGCAGAGGGCCCCGAGGTCTAACCCTGACATATGGGGTGGGAACCCAGCCTATCCCAAGGCCTCCCTGCTGCTCACACAGGCGCCTGCTATCTGCAGCACCAGCCTGGTCTGTGGGCGGGGATGGGGCTTCCTCTCCAGTTGTCCTCCTCCAGCTTTGGGAGCAGCTGTCGGGCCTAATGTGGTGGTGCCTGCCTCTGGCTGCCACCTTGTAGGGGCTGGAGCCCAGGTCTGGCTAGTAGGTCCTTTTTTCCCCTCGGTGGCTGCCAAGCCCCTGGAGTTTCTCTAAATATTATTCTTAGGGGATTTCATTCCAGCCTCTTGCTGCCTGGCGCCTCTGCGTCCTGGAGGACTTGGTGTTCCCCGCTGTGTCTAGAGCCCTGATTCCTAGGCAAGGGGACACGTCCATGCCTGAATCCTCAGACGGTTCTGAGCCCAGGCTCTCCTGGACAGCCCTTATCCGTGGGAACGTGTGCCGTATGGGCCTGCTGACCAAGCCCACCTCTGGGAAGGCTTGAAGACTCAGCACGGGAGGGCAAGTTGCAAGGTTGTCTGCTGATGGGACCGGGCCAGAGAGAGGAGGAATCACATCAATGGAGAGGGAGAGACTTCACCCAAACCAGAGAAGGGGGATGTAAAGGGAGGTCTCTTCAGAGCTGGTCAGCTCTATCCCCTTCGTGGGATACACAGAACAATGAGGTCTAGAGGATGGAAGGGACTTGACCAAGGACGTAGAGCCAGCAAAGAACATCTACTGTCTGGCACATCTTTCCCCAGCACCTACTTGGTGCCTGGCCCTGTGCTGGGTTTGGGAACTCAAGACTCGGTGCCTGCATCTCCTCAGTTCTCTTTCTTGGTGGTTTATTACACAAGGTGTCCTCCACTGAGCCCGGAACTGGACTGGCGTGAAAGCATGTGGGCTTTAAGTTAGACTGAAGGAATGCCTTCTTTAGCTCTGGTTGTGGCAGGGGATGGTGAGCTCTCAGGAGTTCTGGTTTCATTCATTTAGGATTTTCAGGTCCACCTCAAAGGAAGGGTGACAAACCTACCTCCCCTGGGATCATTCTGATCAAAGTGATTCTCCCTCCTGAACCCTGGAAACCTGGAGGACAAGGAAGGG
>NW_005370220.1:85414-92852 GCF_000412655.1 Myotis brandtii | reverse complement strand
GGGGTGTGGGGGGGAAGGGGCTCTGTGACCTTGAAGCAGTGGGGCTTGGGCAAGCTTCTGCCTCCGGAGCCTCGAATTCCTCATCTGCGCCATAGAAAGGCCTCACAGACCCCTCCCAGGGAGTGCTGAGCAGAGAAACTTGAATGGTGACTCCGCAAGGCTCTGCCCACCCTGAGCCCCAACAGCAGCTGCCGTCCTGGCTGGGGAGAACTTTTCCTACCCTGGGGCAGCTGGTGTTTGTGGAAAGATTGCGGAGGAGGAGGGCGGGAAAGTTGGACAGCCAGCCTTGGGGGGAGGAGCGCGGGTTCGGCACGAGGCCTCTCCTGGCAGGAGAGGCATTTCTGCTCCTGCCGGGGCAGGACTCTGGGGCTATGCAGGAAGTTTTCAAGCTAGATTCCGAGCCAGCGGCCCAGGGCTGGGAAGATGAGAGGTCTCTTTGGGCGAACTTGAGGTGGCCTGTTTCTTAGCTTCATTTTATTAATTCCACAAACGCTTGTTGCGCTCTGGCCACCACATCTGGATCCCTTGGGTGGCTGGATCTCTCCAGGACCCGGGTTGAGCGCCAGCTGTGTGCCTGGAGGAGAAAGTCGGGGCAGAGTGTGGGCTTATGGTGGAGA
Organism: Myotis brandtii; assembly: GCF_000412655.1. NCBI lineage: Eukaryota > Metazoa > Chordata > Mammalia > Chiroptera > Vespertilionidae > Myotis > Myotis brandtii. The sequence continues at coordinate 92,235 of NW_005370220.1, read as the reverse complement.
AGAGCAGGCTGACTTGGAGCCTGGAGCTGGGCTGAGGGACAGCGGTTCCGTGTAGATATTCAGGGGAGGCTGACTGCTGGGGGCAAGGTGTGGGCTCAGTCGGGAGGGTCAGGGAGACTTGGAGGGAATTTTCAGGGAGGAGCAGCAGTCTGGCAAAGGAAGAAGAGCTTTCGGCTTTGGGACTAAGGGACAGGACCCCACAGAATGGGCTGCAAGGACCTCTTGAGATCCTTTTGAGATCCCTGCTGTGGGAGGGATGGGGAGACTGGGCTGCAGGGTGGTGTGAGGGCCTTGTGTGTCCAGGTTGGGAGGCGGGCAGTGGGGTTCCGGGGCAGGGGAATTGGGCAGGCGAGCAGTGCCCTGAGCGGGAGGGATCAATGAGGAGAGTTCCAGATCCCTGAGCCTCCTTGGCATTTCTGGGCCTGTGGTTGTGGGAGGGGGAGGCTGGGTCCTGCCAGGTCCTTGCCCTGGGTCCTGGCTGCCGGTCCGCCTGTGTCAGCCTGATAAGGCCTTTTGTCCAGCCTTCTTTCCTTTCCATCGGCCCCTCCTTCCTACACCCCTGCAGGGGTCACACAGATGCCATTGTGGGGGTTGTGGGGAGTTGCCAGGGTTTAAGCAAAATTATTTGCATGATTTTTATGATTTGCTTCTTGCTTGCTTGTGTGTGTGTGTGTGTGATGGAAGGGGTTGGTGGTGGTGCTGGGGCCCCTCTCAGAGGTGGGGGGAGGAAGACCCTGCTGCCTGCGCCTCAGGCTGTGAAGTGAGAAGGGGTCACAGCTTGCCTGGGGTCATGCCCTCTGATCACAGCACCCTGAGATGACTTCCCAGCCTTCTCTTGCCTCTTGACTCCCTACAATCAGTTTCATAAAGAAGAGAAGTTCCCCATGACATTGGCTCTGGGCCCAGATGAGGAAGTACTGCATGCTTGCTGAGGGGAGCCTGGCGCTTCCTGCGGGAGGCCGGGGAAGGAGCCCCTGCCAGGAGCAGGACCCTGGGTCTGTACGAGGGCCCTCCATACCTCTCTCTGAGCCTTGGTTTCCCTTGCTCCGCAGTGAATGAGCACTGAGCGAGCTCTGAGGAGCTCTGACTTCGCTCTTGTAGAATCACGGAGGCAGTGAAGACTGAGCTGGGGGATGGGGGGGGGCTGTGCTCGGCGAGGCCCGTGTTAGACTCAAGGAGGGACTTCCTGGTGGGGGTTTCTCCAGGAGGCAGGGGGCTGATGCCAGAGTGCTGCTCACCCTCTCAGTAGATTTTTCCAGCCACCTGTCTCCTGTTCCCTTGGTCCCTGACCTACCTCAAGATTCTAGAGGGCAGACCCACCTCCTCTCTCTGCTCCCCGCCCCCGTCAGGAATGGGAGCTGAGACAGCTGAGAATCCCCTCAAACCCATACTCTCTTCAGGGTTCTGGGAAACCTCTTTCCTTGGACTTGATCGCTGAGTCTGTGAGGTGGGCTGCAAGTGAAGGGATGGCAGTTGGCTGGTATGACTTGCTAGGTGACCCTCCTGGGTTTCCCCTCTATCTGGGCCTCAGTTTCCCCATCTGCAAGTGGACATCAGGATACCTGCTCTTCCTTCCCTTCTGCAAAGATAGGGGACTGGTGGGCGATCTCATCTTCCTAGTGTCCAGGTGCCCAGAGGTTGGGGGCTGGTTTGAGAGAGACCCCCATCCTTGTCCCTTTCTTCAATGCTGCAAACCCTGCCCTGAGGGCTGGGCCCTGACTTGGCAGGAAGCGAATGTTCTAGAGGCATGTGGCTTCAGGGTCTTATCAGCTGTTTCCTAGCCTTTGATGCTACAGCCTGGGGCCTGGACTCTTCCCCTGCACCCCCCCCCCATTGGTGGCAGCAGGGAGGGAGGGGGGACTTCCCCTGGGGACCCTGATGGGGCCACACTGGAGATCAGAGCAGGGCCTAGAGGCAGCAGGGCTGGGGTTTTGCTCATAGCTGTGGGACAGAGAAGGTCCTTAGGGGAACATTGAAGTCCAGTGAGTTAGGACAGAACTGCCACCTGAGTCCATGCCTCTGGCCCCAATGAGAGGCCACCCAAGGGTGGTCTCTGATCTCTGTTTCTCACCCACAGTGAACCCCTGTTGCTACTACCCATGCCAGCACCAGGGCATCTGTGTCCGCTTTGGCCTTGACCGCTACCAGTGTGACTGCACCCGCACGGGCTATTCTGGCCCCAACTGCACCATCCGTGAGCTGGGCCTCCAGCCCCAACTCCTTCTATCTTGGGCCCCTCCTGCTTCCCTAGGCTCATCCTCTGAGACCCCACTTCCTGCCCTCACCTCTGGCCATGGCTCGTCTCCTTCCTTGCCTGGCTTTGATCCCTGACTCTCCCTGACCTCAGTCTTCACTCCCTGGTCTGGGCTCTGTGGCCAGTCCTCACTGCCCAGCCCTACCCTCACACCAGGGTCTGGCTTTGTCATGTGTCATCACTCCCGTCCTTACCTCCACCCCAGATGTTCTGCCCTGTCCCATCCTGGCCCTGGTTCCCAGTTCCCATCTCCCACCCTGGCTACTTCTGGTCCTGCCTGGAGGGCAGGACTGAATGGCTCCCACTGCCCTTGCAGCTGATCTGTGGACCTGGCTCCGGAATTCATTGCGGCCCAGCCCCTCTTTCACCCACTTCCTGCTGACACACGGGCGCTGGTTCTGGGAGTTTATCAATGCCACCTTCATCCGTGACATGCTCATGCGCCTGGTACTCACAGGTGGGTGGGGACAAGGTCCCCCTAATCTGGAGGAGCAAGAAATCCTGCCAGTTCTTGGAACTCTTGGCATCTGATAAGGGCAGTGGGTGGGGAGACTCTGAGATGCCAGATAAAACAAGTCCAACCCAAGAGAGAGCTGGGAAGGGGGTGCATGCCTGGGGGTGGGAACTCCCTTGTCACCATCATCTTTGCCCTTTACAGCGCGTTCCAACCTTATTCCCAGCCCCCCCACCTACAACGTAGCACATGATTACATCAGCTGGGAGGCCTTCTCCAACTTGACCTATTACACTCGTGTTCTGCCCTCCGTGCCCCAAGACTGCCCCACACCCATGGGGACCAAAGGTAATGGAGGTGGGGCTAGGGGGCTGGGGAATCGCAGGAGATGCTCAGTTCTCCTTTCTGGGAAAAAGCGATGTCACAGATAGGTGGACCAAGGCAAGACACAGGACATATTCAGAACCAGGGCCCAGGACAGGAAAGGGTGGTAGAGGGTCTTGCCTGAGGTCACCAGAGAGTCAGTGGCAAAGTCAGACTAGTGTTTCGTGTTTCCAGGTGGCCTCTTTGCCTGAACCTTGTCTACTGAATGGGTGGGATCCTGCTGGGAGGGGAGTGACTTAAAAGTTACAATGTGGGAGGGAGGTAATAGTGAGCTCTTTAGTTGGCTCTTCACTAATGTAAACAGCTTTACATCAGTGATGGCGAACCTCTGACACGCGGACTCATTTGTTTGGTTGATTTTTCTTTGTCAAATGGCATTTAAATATATAAAATAAATATCAAAAATATAAGTCTTTGTGTTACTATGGTTGCAAATATCAAAAAATTTCTATTTGTGACACGGCACCAGGGTTAAGTTAGGGTTTTTCAAAATGCTGACACGCCGAGCTCAAAAGGTTCGCCATCACTGCTTTACATGCTTCATTAGTGCAGTGTACATAGAAGGTCAGATTGTCTCTCTTTAGTTGCCCAAACCCCACTCGGTCTCACTGGCAGGGGCCTTTCTTGACTGTCCAAGCACCTGAGAGTTTACCCAGTTCAGAGCCATCATTCCAGCTTCAAGGACAGAGAGGACCAGAGGCATCAGCCTGCCACTGCCATCACTCCAGTTCCCACCACATGGTGTCGCTGTGGAGCCCCGATCCTGGGTGGTGTGCAGGCCCAGGGCTGTGTGCTTCCCTGGTTCAAACAGGCAAACATATAGGTGTCCTTACGTGGGCCTCAAGGGCGCTATGCTGATGGTTTACACTCAGGCGTAGCTACTCTTCCCAAAGCACAACCATTCTGCCAGAATAGCTGGGTCTCGCAGAGCTCCTGGACCCTGCCAACACTTTGCTGGGACCTGTCCAAGTTCCCTTTTGGGGAGTTCCCTTCGGGGTGCTAGATACCCTTTCCTGCTCGAGGGAACTAGCCAGCCATTTCCATTCAAAGAGCTCGTCTACTGGTCTTTAACTGTCAACCCTGGGCCTCACATGAGGTGATATGAAAGGATGCCTTTACCAAAACACAAAAATTTAGTTACTCTTTCCTGCAAATGCATTGGGTACTGACTCATCTGACATTGGCATAATTACGGAAGGTCCCTTAACACTTATTCTCACCATGACAGACACCTGCTTCCAGGCGATTGTTGTCTTTACCCCAGACATAGGAAGACTGGCATCGTTTAAAATAGGTTCGCAAACTCCAGTCTGCAGGCCAAACCCGGCCCAATCTCCGTTTTGTAAATAAAGCTTTACTGGAACACAGTCACACTCATTAAGTATCGTGTATGGCTGGTTTCCTGCTACAATGGTGAAGCTGAGTAGATGGGACAGAGACCGTATGTTGGCAAAGCCTCACGTATTGGCTACCTTGACTTTTACAGAAAAGGTTCGCTGACCCTTGATTTAAAAGATCTCACCTCACCAGTTCTCTGTCATGCTTACTTGACTTCATGCACTTCTCCAACCCGCTGCATAAAAAAAGGTTGCATTTGTCCTATTGTAGAGATGAGGAAGTTGAAGCTCAGGGGGATGACATGACTTATCTGTGTTCACACGGTTTGTGAATGTCATAGCCAGGCTACCCTGTTCCAGGGCTGGGGAGTCCAAGTTCTTTAGTTTCTTTGTGTTTTTTATTCCTTCTTTCTCTTTGGTTAACTTTTTCAAAGTTGCCAACACACACAAAAGTTGAGAGGAAAAGAAAATGATCTATGTATCCATCTTCCAGTTTTAAGACTTGTGCACCTTTTGCCAATCTTACTAAATTCCAGATATCCTGCCACTTCACCCAGATATACTTCTAGGGCCTTTTGTTAGAGAAAGTGCAAGGGGCCATCTGGTGGGAGGGAGGTGGCCGTTAGAGGCCGCTCTGGGCTTCCTGCATGGACCAACTTGGTCTGGTGAGCCCCGGGGCCCTAGGGGAGGTGCAGGGAGGCGGCAGCGACTGCTCTTTTCCACCTCCCCAACCAGGGAAGCAGCAGCTGCCAGATCCCCAGCTCCTGAGCCGTCGCTTCCTGCTCAGGAAGAAGTTCATACCTGACCCCCAAGGTGCCAACCTCATGTTTGCCTTCTTCGCCCAACACTTCACCCACCAGTTCTTCAAAACTTCTGGCAAGATGGGTGCTGGCTTCACCAAGGCCTTGGGCCATGGGGTAAGTACCTAGGAGGGGCTTAGGGCTTCTCTGGGCCTAATTTGGCATGTGCTGTTGTTACTGGTGGGGCGGGACCACCTGAGGATCTGATTGGGCCCCCTCTCTGTCCTCAGGTAGACCTTGGCCACATTTATGGGGACAATCTGGACCGTCAGTATCAGCTGCGGCTCTTTAAGGATGGGAAACTCAAGTACCAGGTAGCTATGGACATGGGGATGGAGCTTTGGGAAGGGCTGTTGGGGACTCGGGTGGTGTTCTGAGAGGGCCAGCTTCAGGAGCTGGAGGTGTGTGAGAGGAGGAGAGACAATAGACCCTGGAGAAGGTGGCAGGCCTGAGATGCAGACAAGGAACAGAAATGGCCCCTCGTGTTTCCTGGGAGATAGATTTTTAGGGCTCGATAGGAGATGGGCATTTTCAGTTTACCTTTGTTCATTTACTTTTCCCACCATATTAATTGGGCTCTATGAGGTGCCTGGCACAGGTTAGGGAGCAGTGACCATGATAATTTGGGGCCGTACCCTCCGGGAACTCACAGCCAATCAGAGGCCACAGACATAACACTAGGATGCTTGTTCCACAAAGTCATTTTGTCTGAAAAGTTTTAGCACTGTCCAATAGAAATATGATGTGAACCACAGATGCAATTAAAACTTTCCTAGTGGCCACATTACAAGAGAGAAAAAGAAACATGAAATTGATCTTAATAATATATTTCATTTAACCCATATATATCCAGAATGTTATCATTTCTACATGTAATCAATACCAAAATTATTAACAAAATATCTCACAGTCTTTTTTTAATGCTAGATCTTAGAAATCTGATCTATATTTTATACTTATAGCACATCTTAATTTGGCTGCCAAATTTTCATTGGGGATATCTGATCTGTATTTAGATTTCATAAAATTTAGAGTTGAAATTTACAGTAGATTCATTTGCCCCAGTTATTTTAAGTGCACTTAAAGATTTTCCAATAGCTGAAGTATCCGCTTCAAAATTTAAATAGAAATTAAGTAAAATAAACAATTCACATTCACATCTTCATTCACACCAGCCACATTTCTAGTGCTCCAAGCTACGCATGAACGTCTAAACAAATGAAAACCAAAATAAAAGTCCAGGGCTGAATCTTTAGGGCTAAAAACAGCCCTTGGCACATAGTAGGTCCTCGGTGTATATTGATTGAACGAATAAAGAAACTGCCATATAACCGGTGACACTGGTGGTAACTGCCACCAGGGAGGAGCCACGAGAGTGGTCACAGGATGGGGAAGTCTTTCCTGGGAATTACACATAAACCAAGAGTTGCATGACGTTTGAGGAGGAGTTCGGGAGGTTAAGAAGGGAAAGGGCCTTCCTGGGTAGCATGTGCCAAGGAGTGGGGGGGTAGAGGGGGGAGGGAAGCAGCCTGAGTGAATTGAAGGGAGTGAAATAAGGAAGGTGCTCCTGGGCATCTGAATGATGGGGGTGG
>NW_005370220.1:41418-85174 GCF_000412655.1 Myotis brandtii | reverse complement strand
TGGGGATGGGGATGGAGACATCTGTGGGGCTGTGTTAAGGATTTCTGATGTTTTTCCCAAGAGCAGAGAGAGAACTTGGAAAGGGTTTAAGTCAGGGTGTGATACAAGATACGGGTTTTTTTAAAGGATTGCTCAGGCTACAATGCTGAGAACGGACTGCTTGGGGGCAGGAGGAAGAGTAAGGAGCCACGTTGAGAGGAGTCAGGGTGGGTTGGAAGCTGCTGGTGGTAATGGGGATAGGGAGAAAGGGACCCATTTTAAGAGAGATTTAGGCAGTGGAATCAACAAGCCTTGGTTAGGGAGGGGGGGAAGGTACCCTGTGTGACACGCAGCTGGAAGCAGGAGCGGGAGGGAGTCAGATGTGGTAGGTGCAGGCGCCCTGCCCCGTCCCCAGGTTGCCAGGTGGCCCCATCCTGCAGATGCTGGGCGGAGAGATGTACCCGCCATCGGTGGAAGAGGCGCCTGTGTTGATGCACTACCCAAAGGGCATTCCGCCCAAGAGCCGGATGGCTGTGGGCCAGGAGGTGTTTGGACTGCTTCCCGGGCTCATGCTTTATGCCACGCTCTGGCTGCGCGAACACAACCGCGTGTGTGACCTGCTGAAGGCTGAGCACCCCACCTGGGGAGATGAACAGCTCTTCCAGACGGCCCGCCTCATCCTCATAGGTGAGGACTCCGGACCAGCCCTGTCCTGAAAGGTCATACCCTCCATTCTGAGAAGCAGGGGGTGGCGGGCTTACTATCTATGAGACTCGAAGCAGGCCCATTCCCCTTTGTGAGCCTCAGTTTCCAAATGTGGACATTGGGGATAATGATGATGGTAAGGACTTGTTGAGATGATGAATGAGAAAGCACTCAACACATAGTAGGCCTTCAGAAAACGGCTGTGGTGGTTGATATTAGCTGGGTGGACTCGCAGCCAATTTCATTACCCATCCCAAGCCTCAGTTTCCCAGTGTACTGCACAGAATGACATCCCTGGCATGTGCAGGGCAAACCCCAGCTCTCTGGCCTTCAGAAATCCTCATATTTCCTGCCCTGCATGTGTTTGCCTTCCTGGAGTTTGGTAGCTTCTAGATGACTCAGGGACAGGATATTTTTGTGTCTCCTAAGGGGACGAGTCTGCAGCCTAAAATGTCAGATGGCTTCCTGCCTGGGAGCTTGGCCTCTGACACCCCATCCAGATCTTATTTACTCTGAGTCACCAGTAAGCCCCTTCCCTCACCTCTGGGCACCCCTGGGGAGGGCTGGTCCCAATTATAGTGCCTGATTCACTGGAGCCTGGAAGAGCCAGGCAACAGGAATAGATACAGACTAAAGAAGAAGGGCTGGTTCTGAAGTTCCAGCATTGCAGAGACCTTGACCAGAGAGGGCAAGTCTGTGATTGGAGGCTGCCCAGCATCTCACTGGTGATAGAGCTGTGACCAAAGGTGATAAAGCCGTATATCCAGTGCTTCATTTAACCCTCCCCAAATGCCTTATGCCCCAGATATGATTACTCTTCCTGTGAAAATTAAGATTCAGAGAGGGCAAGTGAATTCTCCAAGACCACTCAGCAGAAGACTTGAACCAGGTCTGGCTGCCACCAAGGTTTATGCTATTTCCACCACTTCACAGGGGCAGCTCGTTCCTGAGTGGGGAGGGGATGCAAGCCTTAGTCTGATCTTTCATGAATGTGCGAGTTTGGGGAGGGCATTCTCCCCTCACACCTACACTTGGTGCTGCTGCTCCTCACCTGCGTGTATTGACACTCCCTGTGATGCCAGGCCCCGTGCCAAGCAGTTTAGATGCTTTCATTCTCTACTCCTCCCAACAACCCTATGGCCATTATTGTACTGATACTATTATAATACACATTTCACAGGTAAGGAAAGTCAAGTTCAGAGAGATCAGGTAACAGGGCCCAAGCACAAGTGGCTAGAAATGGGGAGGCCAGGATTTGGACCCAGGTCAGCTGATTGCAAATCCAGTGGGTCCAGATCAATTTGCTAAAAGCCCGTTTGTCTAATGGCTGATTGGGCAAAATACCTGTTTCTTTTCATATCTAGGTGACCAGTTTTCATTTTGGTATGGGATGTCCAATTTGTTTCTTCCCTTGCTCTTTGCTTTGTAGCTGGTTTCTGAGGGAGCAGAAAAAAATCTCTGCATAAGAATTCTTATGTGTAAGAACATGTAAGAAATATATTTGGGACTAGATTCACCTTCTGTCCTCAGTGTCACTCTCTTGCTGCTGCAGCTGCTTTTAGGGGGGTTTCTTCCAATCTCCTTCCCCACTCCCCTTACACACACTCCGAGAGCCCTCACTAAGTTGGCCTCCACTTTCCCATCTTTTGTGGCCTCTCTAACTTCTTTTTCCCCCTCTTTTAAATATATTTTTATTGATTTCAGAGAGAAAGGGAGAGGGAGAGAGAGTTAGAAACATCAATGATGAGAAAGAATCCCTGGTCGGCTGCCTCCTGCATGCCCCCTACTGGGGGTCGAGCCCTCAACCTGGGCATGTGTCCTGACTAGGAATTGAACCCAGGACTGCTTGGTCCATGGGACAATGCTCAGTCCACTGAGCCATCACAGCCGGGCTTCAACTTCTTTAGATGGGCTGGGGGCGGGAGGGGTGGTGGTCACCCAGGAGTCACAGAACCAGTTCTCAGACACTTTCTTTGCATGTCCTGGTTAGCTGGGCCGTAACTTCCCCTTGGAAGGTAGGAGCTGCCCGAGACAGGAAGTTCCATTTTCACACCCCCCACCCAAAAGACAAGTGTATGTAGCCAAATAAAGCAAAACAACAACAACAGCAATAAAGAAGCACTAAGCAACCCCGTTTATGAACTGGCCTGCTTCCCAAGCGGGGCTATATTGTGTGCTCTGCTGACCCTGCTCCCAGGGGAGACCATCAAGATCGTCATCGAGGAGTACGTGCAGCAGCTGAGCGGCTACTTCCTGCAGCTCAAGTTCGACCCGGAGCTGCTGTTCAGCGTCCAGTTCCAGTACCAGAACCGCATCGCCTTGGAGTTCAACCATCTCTACCACTGGCACCCGCTCATGCCCGACTCCTTCACGGTGGGATCCCAGGACTACAGCTATGAGCAGTTCCTGTTCAACACCTCCATACTGGTGGACCATGGGGTGGAGGCCCTGGTGGACGCCTTCTCTCGCCAGAGCGCTGGCCGGGTAAGCCTTGGAGGAGCCGTGGTGAGGGTGGGTGGGCTCTGGGATCCAGCAGACCTGGATCCAAATCCCAGTTTTCTTTTCTGCAGAATGGGGACAGTGCCACTCCTGCAGAGTGGCTGTGAGCATGCCTTCATTCATTCTCTTGTCCTTTCATCCGTTTGGCGATGCCAGGCATTGCTCCAACTGCTGGGGACATAGTGGTGACCAAGATCAGTGTGGGTCTTGGATCCTTGTCCTTTTGGTGCTTATACCTTAGAAAGGAACAGTAGTCGTATGATGGCTGACATCATTTGAGCACTACTGCATGTTAGACCCTGTACCAAATGCTTCTCTGGTGTGAATTTTTAAAAAAGAGCATGTTAGAAACCACAGTCCACAAAACTCCACAAAGCCCACAGTGCATTGGGACCTTGGAGAGGGGCTCCTGAGCCAGACTTGGGGACTGTGGACGAGGAAGTGTTGTTTGAGCCGAGATTGCTGCTCAGGGATTGCCCAGGGAATGGCAGGGATGATTGCATTCCAGATGGAGGGGACAGCATGGCAAAGGCCCTGAGGTCAGAAGGCATGGCAATTTGAGGACCAGGAGGACATTCAGGGTATGGTCATATATGTGAAGGTGCCTGCACCTACTAGGTCTTTACAACATCATAGGCCTCTGTTACCGGTTGAATGTCCTCCCTACCAATTCACATGGTGAAAGTCCTCCCCGCCCCCCCCCAATATCTCTGTCCTAACCCCCAGTGACTGTATTTGGAGATAGGGTCTTTAAAGGGGAAATTAAGATTAAATGAGGGTCATTGTGTGGGCCCTGGTCTGACTGGTGTTCTGATAAGAAGAGATTAGGATATAGACATGCACAGAGGGAAGACATAGAGAGATGATGGCCATCTATGAGCCTCAGAATGAAATCAACCCTGCTGACAACCTTGATGTTGGACTTGTAGCCTCCAGAATTGTGAGGAAATAAGTTTCTGTTGTTTAGGTTGTCCAGTTGGTGGTACTTTGTTATGGCTTCCCTAACAAATGAATACAGTCTTTTGCCCTGAAATTCCTAACCAACTCCCTCCTCAATCTCCTTGTGCCCACACTTGGAAGCTCCCAGGTCCTTTATCTTAGCTCCCCTCATCCTGTTTGTCACTAATCCTTGTCCCTAAGACATATCATGACGTTGTGGCACCGTATGGATTTAAGTTTCCTCCTGGCAATTTGACTGAAATTAGCATATGCTGCCATCAGCGGGCAGCTGCTGGCTGCGTTATGGCCTCTCTTCAGAGACAATAGCTTTTGTGTGTGGCCGCATGGTTTCTGAAGAAATTTTAAGGCATGACCATGATAATGCATGTGAAAGCCCTGTTGTTTTCTGGCACAAGGCAGAAGGGCAATGGAAGTGTGTTGACTCCCAGGATATTAAAGAGAGTATGAGAGCCCTAGCCTGTTTGGCTCAGTGGATAGAGCGTCGGCCTGCAGACTGAAGGGTCCCAAGTTCGATTCTGGCCAAGGGCACATACCTGGGTTGCGGGCTCGATCCCCAGTAGGGGGCATGCAGGAGGCAGCTGATCAATGATTCTCTCTCATCACTGATGTTTCTCTCTCTCCCTCTTCCTTCCTCTCTGAAATCAATAAAGAAATATATTTTAAAAAATAAAAAATATAAAGAGAGTGTGAGAAGTACTCTCTGAAATCAATAGAGAAATATATTTAAAAAAATATAAAGAGAGTGTGAGAAGTGATAAAACAGGTCTTCTCCTGATAATCACCACACATGGCTACCATCTTGGGGTCAGCATGTGACCAACACTGTGCTAACTGCTTTGCATACTTTATCTGGCTTATTTTACAACCATATCAGGTGCATGCTCTTACCTCCCCCGTTTTTGCATAGGAGGGAACTGAGACTTGGGGACTTGCCCAAGGTCCCTGTGTTAGTTTCCTATAGCTGCAAAAGGACCACAAACGAGGTGGCTTTAAACAGCAGAAATTTATTCTTTACTAGTTCAGGAGGCTAGAAGTCCAAAATCAAGGTGTCAGTCGAGCCATGTTCTCTCTGAAGGTTCCAAGGGAGAACCTGTTCCATGCCTTTCTCTCCGCTCCTGGCAGTTTCCAGCAATTCTTGGTGTTCTTTGGTTTGTAGAAGCATCACTTCAACATGCTATTCTACCTGTGCCTCTGGTTTTTCTTTTTATCAGGACATCAAATGTTGGATTAGGGCCCACCCCACTAGAGTATGACCTCTAATTACATCTATTTCCACGTAAGGTCACATTCATCAGTTCTGGGGGTTAGGACTTCAACATATCTTTTCGGGGGCACACAATTCAACCACAACAGCCCCACAGTTTGTAAATGGTCAAGCTGAGATCACCACCAGCCTCTGCTAGCTTTGCTCCAACTTGTATGATTTCACCCAAATATGTGTTTCCTCATTCCCATTCAATTATACCTGTTCTACCCAAACAGAACCTTCCTTAATAGGATGTTGGGGTTTCCCACCTAAATTGAGATGGTTGGGGAATGGTGTGGCTGGTGAGTTACTACAGTGGTCCTCCTGGCTCATTCCACAGTTAGAGATGGGGAGGATGGGTAGCTTATCCCTATTGTAGACTCCCAGGGGGTCCTTGAGAAAGCATGGCAGTGGCAGACCTAGCATCAGGTTCCTGGCATGGTGAGGGCTAGGTTGAGCCATACTCTCTGTCCCAGCTCAGGAAGCACTCCTGACCTGCAGTTCTTTTCCAGGGCAATGTGGCCAGGCTCTCAGACCACGGCTGTATTTGTCTCTTGGCAGATTGGTGGCGGTAGGAACATAGACCACCACATCCTGCACGTGGCCATGGACGTCATCAAGGAATCTCGAGAGCAGCGGCTGCAGCCTTTCAATGAGTACCGCAAGAGGTTTGGCATGAAGCCCTACACCTCTTTCCAGGAGTTCACAGGTGAGAAGCTGCTTTCTGGATACGGTCCACACCCTCAATCGACTTGCACTGAAGTGTAGGAGACATTGAGGAAGCAGAATGGGCCAATACATGTGGCCAGGACTGTGACTGGGATTACAGGGGTGTGGGATGGTAAATACCCTTCTAGAGGAGAGAAGGTAGCTTTTGAGCTGGGTTTGAAGGATAAATAGGGATATTCTGGGTAAAGAATAGAGGGAACAGCATTCGAGGTAAAGGAACAGAGAGTACAAAAGCACAGAGGTCATAAAAAACAAGTCTACTATGGAGAATAGTCATAGTTGTGGCTGGACAAGGAGCTTATGTGGGAGTGGGGTAGAGGTAGTGATAGGAGGTTGGGGCCAACTTGTATAGAATCTTGGATTTTGTGCTAAAGATTTTGGGTTTTATTCTGTCTAGTTGATCTTAAATACCCATTTATAGACCAGCTACCTAAGAATCACTTATAAAACTGATTAAAAATACTGAACTCTGGATATCTATTCCAGAGATTCTGATTCAGTAGGCCTGGATGCTCCCCAAGACTGTGTGTGTGTGTGTGTGTGTGTGTGTGTGTGTGTGTGTGTTATTGCTATTGCTGATCCCCAGCTGTTGGGCAGCCAAGTTTGGAAACCTGTCACAGACAATGGGAAACCACTGAAAGGTTTTGACAAGAGTGTAACATGACCTACCCATAGCTGTGTACTAGTGCCTTATGGGAGGGTGGATTTGAGGAAACAGGTAGGAAAGTTCAATGTCTGTCTCCTGTGACAGTCCAGAGAGGCAGAAATAGCTCTATAATTCAATCTCTGTGTGAGGTTGGACTAGTTACATTATGTCTCATAGCTGTGTACTAGTGCCTTATGGGAGGGTGGATTTGGACTAGTTACATTATGTCTTTGAACTCCAGTAGAATGCAGGCTCTTAGACCAGGATAAGGCCTAAAAACCTGCCTGTGAAGGAAACAAGATGGGTAGCTTCTCCCTATTGTAATGATCAGGAAATTAGGGCACAGAGAAGTGAGATGTGTTGCTCAGGGTCACGTGCTGTTTGGTGGGAGACCCTTGACTCCGTAAGTAGCAAATTCCTTCCCTAGATGCAGTCCTGGAGAGGGGTCAGTCACCATTTGTCATTCTAGAATACTGAATTCCTGGTTAACCATCCAGAATGTTAAAAGTGGTTCTCATTGGCATGCCTGAAAACTGGGTTCCTGTTCGACAACCTAGAATGCCGGAGTTTAGGGCATGCGCTCAATTGCTCAAGCTGTTTTTCTAAAGTCCCTTATTTTCCCCAGAGAAAGGTGGACCTAGGTTTCCTCCCCAGATTAATCTCAATGGATGGCACAGTGATTCTGACTCCAGCTTCTTCCCCTTGTAGGAGAAAAGGAGATGGCAGCTGAATTGGAGGAGCTATATGGAGACATTGATGCCTTGGAGTTCTACCCGGGACTGCTTCTTGAGAAGTGCCATCCAAACTCCATCTTTGGGGAGAGTATGATAGAAATTGGGGCTCCCTTTTCCCTCAAGGGCCTCTTAGGGAATGCCATCTGTTCTCCCGAGTACTGGAAGTCAAGCACATTTGGTGGTGAGATGGGCTTCAACATTGTTAAGACGGCCACACTGAAGAAGCTGGTTTGCCTCAACACCAAGACTTGTCCCTATGTTTCCTTCCACGTACCTGATCCTCTCCAGGATGATGAGCCTGGTGTGGAGCGGCCATCCACAGAGCTCTGAGGGCAGCAGAATTCTGGAGGAGAGGGCTTTTTGCTTGCCTTTCCAGAGTGCCGGGGCCAAGGTGGACCGTCTTAAACATTGGGTTTCTAGTTTGGCATCGAGAATATCGGGGTTGAAATGTAGAATTTTGTGTCTTTCACCCGTTATGTTGAATGTTGTGGTCTTGTTTGTCATTCTAGAATACGGAATTCCTGGTTAACCATCCAGAATGTTAGAAGTGGTTCTCATTGGCATGCCAGAAAACTGGGTTCCTGGTTGCCAGATTTATGGTTGATTTGGAATATAGGCATTCTAAAATTCAGAGTTCCTGATGAAATAATGCAGAAAGTTAGAGGGTTCTTATTTTGCATTCTAGACTTCTGATTGGCGATTCAAAATGTTCCTGGTTGCTGATCCAAAATACTGGTTGGTATGTCAGATCAGTCTTGGTCTCAATGTCTAGATTCTAGACTCTAGAATGTTAATTTTCCTGTTCAGGGAGATATCTACAGAGCAGGAGAATCTAATGTTAACAAGAATGCATTGCCTGAATCTGTGCCTGCATGGAGGGGGCAAAGAGGTGGGTGTTCTTTTGGGGGCCCCAACTTAGACTCTGGTCTGAGGATATAGAAAGAACAGGGAGGCTTTTTCCAGGCCACTGGTCAGAAGCCACCAGAGCTCTGTCTCCATCCAGGTCTTGACTCATGGCAGCTGTTCCTCATGAAGTGAATAAAATTCTTTTTTTCCAATTGCCTGTTATGCATCTCTTCTGATCCCATCCCCACAAGCAGATGCCTCTGAAATGACCTTTCTCTTAGCCACTAGCCAGATGTGCTCGAGGTTGCAGCATGGGACTTTCCCCTGGGATCCCTGGGGCACATCACTGCCTAGATCTCCCACCATTGATGCTTCATTTACCCCATGAGTTAGGCATCACCTCCTCCAGGCTGTTCTCCTAAAACACTCAGCTCCCCAGCTCCCACCGTCTGATGAAAAGTCTCCTCCCTTACAGAGCGTACAACAGAGATGAAGGGCAGCTGGGGAGGAGAGTGCTTACAGTTGTACACACTTAATCCTCATGAAGGAGATGGTATAAAAATCCCCCTTTCAAAATGGAGGAAACTGGGACTCAGGGTGGTCACGTGACATGCACCCACAGGGGCCAGAGCCAGGTTGGGACAACCATCCAGCTTCTTCTTGCTTCCTGGTTTGACTCAGTTCCAGGCTTAATCTCATCTGTCTGGCTCAGGGTTAAAGGCAGAAGGTGGGGTGCAGCCTCCCAATTACTTGCGTGCTATTAGTTCGATCACAAATATTTATTTTCTTAACTGCTTACTACATGCCAGTTATTGTCACAGGCTACTGAGTGATGAAGACAGACAAGGCTTCTGCCAGCACGGAGCTCACATTCCAGTGGGAGCAGAGCAGACGATAAATAAGTGCGATTTCCCTTCTAACTCACTCGGCTCTGCCTTCCACTGCTTGACCCCTGAGCACATATACCCTTTCCACAGCCACATAGACCCCCTTAGCCAGCAAAGAGAGGGGAGATCAGAAGCATAAAGTAAAAGGCTGAGAAAGGTCCTTCCTGCTGTGTACTTTGGGCTTTAGGGATCCTGGAGGAGAACAATAGCCCAGAAACAACGGGAGGAATAAGGTCCAAGCTGAGGGTCCCTGGGGCTGGGCCTCCTGTCCTATGGTCCAGAAAGTCTTTGTTTCTCTTTTGTTGGCTGGAGCTGCCTCCATTCCCCCTGACCCTGTTGAATACAGAGAATGCAGTCCTTTCCTGCTCCCACAGTTGCTCTGATCTGGAAGGGTCCCTTACGTGCTGGAAAGTGGGCATGAAGTGCTTGTGTCTCATCTTACTTGCCCATATCTATTTCCCCTCTTCTGCTAAACCTTTACTTTGCCTGAGAACCCACCTCCTCTTGTTAATTTCAGTCTTGGTGACTCCATCAGTGACCCTCTCCTGGCCAAAGGGTGGGCCTATGAATCAGTCCTGGCCAATCAAACACCCTCTCCTGCTACACTGGCCTTCAGTGGAGGGAGCTGCATGGAGGTTGAGATGACAAACTCTGACTGATCCCCTGTCAGAAAAGCCTGTCCATTCGTTCCTGCTCCCAAGATCACCAGGGAAGCCTGGATTCCTGACCTCAAGACTTCAGCTTTTCCTTCCATCCTCCAGGCTGCTCTTTGAATCCCTCTTGCACTGAGATGGGTCAGACTTGGGGTCTGTTGCTTGCAACCAAACCTTAATGGCTGCTGACTTGGACAGCCAAACCTTGGGCGTAGGTGACAGAGAACTACGATGGCTCTGGGCGGAATTTTCATCAGCAGAGACACAATCAGACCAGTGTTTTAGAAAGCTGGACGACACAGCAGAGCAGGAAGAACTAGAAGCCAGCAGAACAGTGAGGAGGCTGTGGCCAAGGTCCAGCTGAGAGATGGTAGCAGTGGGGGCCAGGCAAAGGGCTGTGGGATGGGATGGATTTCAGCAACAGTCTCCTCTTAAATGCAGCTGCCTAGATTGAATGGACTTCGTTTTGTATGGACAACTGTGTATGAATTTTTTGCAAGTGGAAACTTTGGTCAAATGCACTAGGAAGGCTTCTTCAGCGTGAAAGATCTTCATGCTTGTAATATCAATGCCCATTCCTGGAATTTAGATTTGGTGGTGTGATGATTAGCGTTGCTTCATCTTGGCTGGGCTACAGTTACTTAATCAAAACCTAATCTAGTGGCTATAAATGTATTTTTCAGACATGCATGGTTAACATCTATAATCAGTTGACTTTAAGAAAAGGAGATTATCATTTATAACTCGAGTCAGCCTTATCTAATAAGCTGAAAAACCCTGAAGAACAAAAACTGAAGGCTTCAGAGAAGAAATTCTGCTTCAAGACTACAGCACCAACTCTGCCTGAGTGTTCAGCCTGCTGACCTGCCCTATGGATTTCAGACTTGCCAACCCTGACGATTAAGTGAGCCAATCCTAAAAATAAAGTCACATATGCATATGCGCGCGCGCGCACACACACACACACACACACTCACACACGTATTCTGTTGGTTCTGTTTCTCTGGAGAAGGTTGGCTGACACAGTACGTCATGACTCATTCAGGGCTGTAAGCACAAACAACAGAACATCCCTCTGCCCATTTAAGCAGGAAGGAATTTATTATAGGATGTTGCATAGCTCCTGGACACACTGGCAGGACCAGAGGATTATGCGCAGAGACTTCATGCCCAGGAACAGCTGCTATTGCTCCAGGGAGATGCCTCTGCTGCTGCCACCACACACAGGCATGATGGCACCTCCGCTGCTCTTGCTGCCCCTGAAAGCTGGCTGCCTCTATAGCCACCCTGGCCAGAAAATGGTTCTGCGTGACACCTGCTTCCCTATTTTTCTCTACTTGGAATTGAAGTCATTTCTATTTTGCATCTGATTGGCAGAGCCTAGCTCACATGCCTGCACTCCAGCTCCAAGAGAGGTGGGGAAGTGAGTTTTCTGGCTTGCTCCTTTGGGGGAAATTCCCCGCATGTGGGAAGGATGTTCATGGGGCTGGGAAACATGGGTGGCCTAATTCAGCAGATCTGGGTTTTCAGTTCTGTTTTGCTTCTGTGGGCCCGTGCCCTGGAACCGCAAAGAACACCACGACAGTGGCATCACAGTTAACCTGGCAACGGCTCAAAATAATTGTAAGCAAAGAACTTCAGAAGTTAAATTGTGGAAGTACAGAATAGCAGTGATGCCAGGACTGTAGTCCACTCTGTAGACACACAGACCACTCTGCTAACAATGTTTGAGAAAAAAAGTGTCAACATGTTAGGCATTCTTACAACACTTTTCTACTTACACATGCTTTTCTATAAAAATGGCCTTTAAACTAAAATTTATATGAATGACAGTAAGGAATATTAAAACATCAAAGATGGCTTTATAGGGCACCATTAAGGGAATTATAGCGAAACACTCTCACTATCTTACCCGTTAATCATGTTTGATTTCCTCCCAGCCTAGGTCAAATAAGTTTTTTGTTCTCAATCTCTATACTTTTGCTGAAAGAACTTTTGAACCATATGTACAACTTCAGGTGTGGTACTTTGAGTTTCAGGACTATGTGGCAGGACACTACTGCAGACTTCTGTGGCAGACCCCCCTGCCACAGAAGCTCAGAAAGAAATTTCTATGAGGTCATAAAACCTGTAAATGTCCTTGGAGGACAACATACAACAACGTGAATGTATTTTTACATAAGTATAAACTCAAGTAACCACCAAAGAAATCAAGACAGAACATTTCCAGCACTCTAGAAGGCTTTTTTGGTATCTCTTCCCTGTCAAAAACCTCCAAAATATAACCATTATCCCGACTGCTATCATGGTTGGTTAGTTTTGCCTGGTTTTGAATTTCATTTGAATAGAAACACAGTACACCCTATTATGTGTCTGACTTCTTTTGCTCAACATATTGCTGTGTGTATGAGCAATTTTTCTTCATTGCTGAGTAAATATTTCATGTACACCATAACTGACTTATCTAGTCAACAGTCAATGGGCATTTGCAGTCCCCCCCCCCATTGTTTAACTATCCTATATCCTATTAATAAAGAGGAATGTGCTAATTGACCCCCATGCCGTTACAAAGATGGTGGCGCCCACAGCCAACAAGGAGGGAATATGCTAATTGACTGCCATGCCCTCAAAATGGAGGCGCCCACAGCCACAAGATGACCAGCAGGGGAGGGCAGTTGTGGGCGATTAGGCCAGCAGGGGAGGGCAGTTAGGGGTGATCAGGCTGGCAGGCAGAAGCAGTTAGGGACAATCAGGCAGGCAGGCAGGCAGGTGAATGGTTGGGAACCAGCAGTCCCGGAGAGTGAGAGGGATGGCCGACTGCTGGTTTAGGTCCGATCCCTAAACCAGCAGTCAGACATCCCCTGAGGGGTCCCAGATTGGAGAGAGTGCAGGCTGGGCTGAGGGACCCCCCCCCCCCCGACCCCCAGTGCATGAATTTCATGCACTGGGCCTCTAGTACTAATAATATGCAAATAGACACGGAACAACCGAACAACTGAACAACTGGCCACTATGATATGCGCTGACCACCAGGGGGCATGTGCGGAACATGGTGGGTGTTGGCCACAGCAGGATGGTGGAGCAGGTGAGCAGGGGTGCCAGACCAAGGCAGGGTGCCAGTCGCTGTCATCAGGGTGAGCCTCTGGTGGTTACTGAAAATTCTTTGCTCCCATGAACCACCATCCTGCCTGGCGCTTGCATCCGCTGCAGATGCTAGAGCCGCCACTTGCACCTACTACCAGTGCCTGGCACCGGTCCTGATCACTCAGCGCCATCAATAGGTGGGAGCAGCGGCTGCTGGCCCTGATCGCCCCTGAGAGCTTCTCCCCCTCCCTCTGCTCCTGAGGGGCGATTGGGGCAACAGCCGCTGCTCGCACCCACTGCTGGCGCCGGCCCCAATTGCTCCACACCGAAAGTGGGTGAGAATGGGGTCTGCTCCATCAGTGTGTGGGAGCAGCGGCAGCAGGAGCGGGGCTGCCAGCAGATAGGGGACTGGGCTGCGGTTGGAGGTGTTGGGCGGGGGCGTGGAGGATGGGCCTACTGCAGCCTTGTGGCCCATAGTTCCTTTCAAGGCGCATGAATTCATGAACTGGGCCCCTAATTATGAATAAAGCTGCCTATTTGGCAGGTTTTAACCCGTATAACAAGGGCTCTATTTAACATGTCACCTTATATACACATTTATTATGGGAAATGGTTCCTGTTCTCCATTCAAAATCCCCTGCTGTGTCTTCTCGTGCTCTCTGACCTGATGGAAATAGAAAATGAGTTCACAACTCTGACATGCACCATTAAATAAGGGATAGGGGACATGCATTTATTCAGAGCCTACTCTGTGGGCTGTGCTTTATCTGCCCACTTCATGAACTCATACGAACAGCCCTATGAGTAGCTTTTGCTGCTTCACAAAGGAGAAAGTGGAGGTGCTGAAAAATTAGGTGACTTGCCCAGAGTCCTTTGGCTACACGAAGTGGTAGGAGAGAGCAGAGAAAGTCCAACATGTGGCCAATTTCCACCATGTGCCCCACTCAAGACCCCAGAAGCCGAACAAATCCCAGCAGGGATGGGGGAATGGAGGGTGGAGGGTGTGGTGATATGGTGCGCATGGTTGATGTTAATACACTTCCAGATGAATCTGTAAGGAGCTTCGCATGGAGACTTCTGCACTGTAATGTGCTGTCTTCTGGTCATTCTTTTCCTCTTTAGATGAGTGACACCTTCTTTCCTCTTCCATGACTCACTTTTTCCAGGCTTGCTGTCTTTCCTCTGATCTGTGACTTGCACTCCGCAGACCACGATGATGTTCAGTGAGAAGTGGTTCCCTGAAGTCGGAAAAGCTGTTCCCATTTATCTCCCCATCTGCTTCTGACTTCCCTTCTCTGGCTCCCCTCTAGCCACATCAATGAAGCTCCAACCCCAAGCTCCCCCATTGCCACCATAGGGACATCCAAGGGCCTGTTCTTGTCTTCGTCCTCAGTTCTTTTCTTAATGAGAGGGACTCAGGACAGAGCCTAGTTTCCACCTCCTCCCCACTTACCCTATAGGGTGGAGTAGGAGTCTGCCATACTTTTTAAATTGTGGTAAAATATACGTAAATTGGAATTCTTGCATTTTGCAGATGAGATGTTGGAAGCTCAGGAAGAAGAGATTTCTGTAAGGTCATAAAACTTGTAAATGTCAGAACCCACAGCCAAGTGCTGTGTCCAACCTGTGCTAAGCAGTCTTTCCTATGCAGACCATGGCTTGGGTCGTGGTGCCCCCTCAACTCATGTTCTTTCCATTCTGAAGGTCAGCAGTCACAAAAACTCCAGTTGGCACATGTTCAAATGACTTATGCTCTATGAATTTTCCTGGATCTGGGATGCTGGGTTGAGGGAAATAGCTTGATGGAAAAATCCCAGGTAGTGTGACCCAAGACACTGTTGGTTGCTGCCACAGATCTTGGGATGGCATGCAGGGCAGCAGAATAAGAAGAAATGGAGTGACTCCAAGTGTGCCCCAGGCTCAGGGGCTCATGCAGGGAAAGGCTCTGACAAGTACCAGCTGCCCAGTTCTTGCCCAGTGGTCATTCAGGGGTTTCTCTTTAAGAGCTTGCACTCCTGGTTCCCAGGACCACATAGACTGACTTTCCTTGTGGTTCAGAAATGAAAGAAGTGATCTCCTTGTCCACAAAAAAGAAAGAGGCATTTATTAGATGTACCAGAAAAGTTACAATATGGCATGTAATCAGGGCAATGATTTTCTGGCCTTCATCTGGTTAAGGAAAATCTGTTTTTGGATAACTCATCCTATATAATACCAAACATATTAAAATGCATCCACATGCCCCACTTCATATAATTTACATATATGTCAAGGCGGGTATTAGTTGACTAGTTAACACATTGCATTTTGTAGACATTTCACTAAACATTTATAATTTTAATTTTATCAATTTATTTTAGTACTAGAGGCCTGGTGCACGAAATTCATGCATGGGGGGTATCCCTCAGCCTGGCTTGCACCCTCTCCAAAATGGGACCCCTCAGGGGATGTCCGACTTCTGGTTTAGGCCTGATTCCAGGATCTGGCTTAAACTGGTAGTCGGACATCCCTCTCACAATATGGGACTGCTGGCTCCTAACTGCTCACCTGCCTGCCTGCCTGATTGCCCCTAACCGCTCCGCTGCCAGCCTGATTGACGCCTAACTGCTCCCCTGCCGGCCCAATCACCCACAACTGCCCTCCCCTGCTGGCTTGGTCGCCCCCAACTGCCTTACCCTGCTGGCCCGATCGTCCCCAACTGCCCTCCCCTGCCAGCCATCTTGTGGTGGCCATCTTGTGGCAACCATCTTGTGGAGGCCATCTTGTGACAGTGTCACGCGAGAGTGTTGCGCAAGGGCATGATGCTACCTAGGCTTTTATTATATAGGATTTCAGACAATACATTATTTCTTCTACGTCTCAAGTAATTCCAAAAGCCTTTGAAAAGCTCAGTGACCATCAGGCAATGTATCTGTGGGTTTATTGAATAACCTGGCTTTGTGGCCTCTATGGGTGACCATGCATCATCATTGTTGAGGAACCTTCTTCTCCTTGGTCTAAATCTGACCATCCTTCTATTGCAGCCAGACAAGAGATCAGAGGTGAGTTCTCTGCTGGTTTGAAAAAATATGGATATAGGTTCCTCAATTAAGTGTCTCCAATGAAATACTTTTACATACCCTGATTTATAAATATAGCTGAACTGTATGTGCCATTCAGAATGGCAGTTGTATCTTATGCATTAGCTGGTATGGACATTTATAATTGCTGAGAAAGTAGGGCATCTCAACACTGAAGTGATGGTAAGCAGTGTAAAAGTTCGCAAAGTATAGGAGTACCTGCGGGCATAACCTTGCTAGTGGAAGATCAGGGATAGAGAATCACCTGTAATTACTATTCTGACTTCTAACACCATAGATTAGCTTGTTCCTCCACCCCCTTCACTTATTTAATGTATTCCCATTTTTAAAAATTGAGATATAATTTGATGTACAACATTATATTAGTTTCAGGTGTACAACATAATGATTCAATATTTGTATTTATTGTGAAAATCTTATTCTCGAACTGCATATGAATGGCATCACATAATTTGTACATTTTTTTCTGGCTTCCTCTGCTCAATGTAATGTCTTGTCAGATTACCCATGTTTTTGTGTTTATCAATAGTTTGTTCCTTTTTAATCTGGGTAGCTTTCTATTCTGTAAATATACAGACATTTGTTTATCCTTTTACTTGCTGATGGACATTTGGATTATTTCTAGTTTTGGCTACTATGAATACAACTATTATGAACATTTGATACAAGTCATTTCTGGATATATGTCTTCATTTCTCTTAGATAAATATTTGGAGTAGAATATCTGGATCATATGGTAAGTGTATACTTAACTTTACAAGAAACTGCTAAATAGTTCTCCAAATACCATGTTGCACTCCCATCAGCAAGGTATGAGAGTTTTGGTTGTCCTTCATCCTTGGACAACATTTGATTATTATACGTTTTTTTAATTTTAGCCATTCTCCTGGTGGAGATTAAGTGGAATCGCACTGTAGTTTTAACTTTCATTTTCCTCACGATGATTGATGTTGAGGATTGTTGATCATTTGCATATCTCCTTTTAAGATGGGTCCAAATTTTTTGCCAAACAAATTAGGTTGTTTGTCTTGTTGTTATCATTATAAGTCATAGATATTGCAAATATTTTCTACTCATTGGTGGTTTGTTCTTTCATTTTATAAAATGTAATTTTTAAAGAACATAATTTAAAACATCTTGATAAAATCCAAGTTATCATTTCCCCTTTATGGTTAGTGTTTTGTTTAGTTTTCTTTATCCAGGATATTTTGCTTACTGCAAAGTGAAAAAAGATATTCTCCCATGTTTTTCTAAACTTTATAGACTTTATTCTCAGAAAGAGTTTATGTCAGGTTGGTATTAAATCATTTTTAAATGTTTGATAGAACTTATCAATGAAGCCATCTAGGCTTGGGGGTTTTGCTTGGGAAAGGTTTTAAATTATGAACTTAATTTTTAAAGGAGACATTAAATTATTTAGCTTTTCCTTTTCATCTTGAGTTTGTCTTTATCATTTGTGACTTTCAAGGCATTTGTTCATAGGTTGTTGAATTTATCAGCATAACATTTTCCATACTATTCCTTCATTATGCTTTTAATGTCTAGAGGACATGTAGAGATAGCCCTCTTCTATCATTCTCAATACTGACTTACTGGCTTTTGCTTGAGTGTCAGCCCCTCTGCTTTATGCAATCTGTAGAGCACCCGCAGGAGAAAAGCTAATCCAATAGGAATCCCACTCAGTGTGGTCCTGCTTGTAAAGTTAATTTATCTCCATTTTCTACCCGCCTTTGCTTACTGTCCAAAGCCTTCAAACAGATATTTTCCCTCCATGTTTCCTTCCCAATAATTTACAATTATTAACATAGGAGGGTCAGTCTGAGACAAGCTGATTTGCCACTACTGGAATCAGAATTCTACCATCTTGCTACATATTTCCTATTTGTCCTGCTGTTGTTCTCTCTTTTCCTGTCTTCTTTTGGGTTAGTTATTTTTTAGTATTCAATTTTTGCCCTTCTAGTAGTTTGTTATTTACAGATTTTAAACTATTCTCTTAGTGCACATTACACATACATCCTTTACTTATTAATGTCCAATTTATATTAGGTTATTTTTTTAAAAAACCATATCCTGGTAAATGCAAGAACCCCAGAACACTTTAACTCCTTTCCTTCCCTCTTGCCTTATGAGCTATAGTTTTAATGTATTTAATTCAACATGCATTTTAAATCTCATAAGACATCTTTACTATTAATTTAAATGGGCAATATTCATTTGGATTTACCCATCACTGCATGTCATTTCTTCCTGCATTTTGTGCTTCCACCTGGGATAATTTCCCTTTTCCTTTCATGTTTCCTGTTAGTGCAGAACTGCTCCTTATATGTGATTATGCTCTTCTCTTCACTGATTACTCACTCTGCTTGCAACATCCTGGGCTATTATGTAGCTGAGCCCTCATCAGTATCTGTAAGGAGGAGGGCCTCTCAATTTTTGGCCATTCTTACAGGTTCTATTTTTGCCTTCCTATTCCCCCCTGAAAATGTCTCTATTCTTTCTATTTTCCTTTGCCCACTAGAGCAACACTACCAGTCCTTTTTGTGACAAGAATATTTCTCTTTAGAAGTTATTCTTGCATGCCACCCCAATTGCTCAGCTCATGCAATACTTGCCACAACAAGCTGATGTTAAAAGCACAATGGAGAGAGTTGTTAATCTCACTGGGACCCAAGATAAGGAAAAATGCTAAATCAATAGAGGAGAAGTCGGGCTTTAAGGATGACAGCTAGGCATTAATTAAGTGGAGAAGAGGCAAGGATATTACAATCACATAGGAAAACACGGAGGTGTGGAGAAGTGTTAAGTGTGTGGGGGATGCATATGGATTGGGATTTGGGAGAGAGCATGGATGGTGAACCCTTAGCGGGCATGCTACAATCTCCCCCATTCCGCATCCATGGCAAACATGGCTAATCCATCACAGAGCACTAATTCTCGCTGGGATTGGGCTTTGAATCACTCCCAAGTTAGCACTCCAGACAATTAAATAGTGGTAGCATAAGCGATGAAAACTATTCATTATTCTGGGAATGGAAGAATGATGTCAGGATGAGAAATGAGGCCGGGGAGTCAGGCAGGACACAGACTGGGAAGATGCTTTTGATAATAGTGTTGGTGATTAAACCCCTTGAGGAAGCCAGAAGGCTTTGAATGTGAAATACTTTAAGAAAAGTTTCAGTGCTCTTGGAGCTGCCTCTGTGGGGCCTGGTCTATTCTCTGATCTTGTTAACGAGGCCCCAGGGAAACACCATTTGAGAATTTTCTGGCTACACTGCTTTGGCACTAATTAGCCACTCAGGAAAGTTCTTTATGGTTTAATTAAGTGACATCTCTAGTTAAAAGTTTGGCTTCTCCTAATTAGTGAGCGGTGATCAGAAATTAAGCATGGTCTCTCAGTGGATCAGTCTCTTAATTGGAACCATAGCCTTTGGCTGTCACAAACTCCAAGTACTGCAGAAACAGAGATCCTTTCTCAGGCTAACCCCCTCCCCACACTTCCCAATGAGAGGTGCAGGGTCATCATGGGTCTGGTCTGGAATGACACCTAGAATTGAAGCACCAAGTTGGAGGGTGGGTCTTGAATGGTCATCTCTAGTGACTTCCTTTCTGTTGAAGTCAGTGAATGAGTGTAAGATGGGGTTGGTGAAAGCTCTGAGGCAAAGTGTGTCTGGTGTGTTTGAGGAACATGAAACTGAATGAGCAGAAAGAGGCAGGACATGAGGCCAGAGAGGTCAGAGGGCCAGTTCATGTGGAACACTGTAGACCATTGCAGATTATGGCTTTAATGCTGAACCACCTTTATCAGTATTTTCTTGTCAATACATTTTTATCTTATTTTAAAAAATCATTTCCCTAGCCCAAAGTCTAAAATATAACTACCTTTGTTTTCTACAAAGTATTTTATTTCTTAAAGTATAATTTATGTACAATAAAATTGATCCATGTTTAATATCCCATTCGATGACTTTTGACAAATGTATACTGTTATGCAACAATCACAGTCAAGATATAGAACATTTCCATAACCCTGAAAATTCCGCTCCTGCCCCTTTGTAGTCACTACCTTTTCCCCACTCTTAGCTCCAGGCAAACACTGATTTCCTGTTTCCTATTCCTGAATGTCATATAAACAGAATCATATATTATGTAGTTTTTTGTGTTATTTTGTTTGGCTTCTTTCACTTTGCCTACTGCTTTTGAGAGTCATCCAAGTTGTTGCACATATCAGTAGCTCATTCCTTTTAATTACTGAGTAATATTCCATGTATGAATATATCACAATTTGCTCATCCATTCATCACTTGCTAGACTGTCTCCAATTTTTTGGCTACTATGAATAAAGCTGTTATCACCATCGGGCCACAGTTCTTTGCGTAAACATATATTTTTATTTCTCTTGGACAAATACCTAGGAGTGGGATTGCTTGGTTGTATGGTTAAATGTTTTAAGAAACTGTCAAAGCATTTTAAACAACTGCCAAAATGGAAAGTGGTTATTCCATTTTGCAATGGGTAAGATTTCCAGACACTCCCCTCACTAGCACTTGGTATTTTAGTGGATGTGGAATGGTATCTCATTGTGGTTTTAATCTGCATTTCTCTAATGACTAATGATGTTGAACATCTTTTCATATGCTTATTTGCCATCTGTATGACTTTTGTCTGTTCAGATCTTTTGCCCATTATTTAATTGGGTTGTTTGTCTTATTATTAATTTTGAGAGTTTTTTTTTTAACTATTTGGATACAAGTCCTTAGCAGATATGTATTTTTGCAAACATATTCTCCCAGTCTGTAGCTGTCTTTGCATTTTCTAAACAGAGTCTTTCAAATAGCAGTTTTATATTTTGATAAAGCTGAATTTATCATTTTTTTCTATTATGGCTTGTGCTTTTTATTTCTTATTAAAAAGAAATATTTGCTTAGTCCAAGATTGTAAACATTTTCTCTATATTTTCTCCTAGAAGTTTTATAGCTTTAGCTCTTAAATGTAAGTCTATGATCTATTTTGAACTAATTTTTTAAAATGAGGTGAGTTAAGGATTGAAGTCTTTCTTTTTTTAAATCATATTGCTAGCCAATTGTTTTAGCACCAATTGTTGAAAAAAAAACTGCTTTCTCTATTAAATTGCCTTGGCACTTTCATCAAAAATCAATTGACCATATATGTGTGGATATATTTCTGAAATATTCTGTTCTGTTTCATTGACCTATAAAATCAATAGTAAACTCTCTTGATTCTTAGAGTTTAGTAAGTCTTGAAATTGGGTAGTGTAAGTCCTCTCTCCCCTCACACATTTATTTTGATTTTTCTAGATTCTTTGGCATTTCCATATAAATTTTAGGATAAGTTTTCCAATTTCTACAAAAAAGCTTGGTAGCATTAAATATATATTTTTTGGCTTTTGATATTTTATTTATCTATTTTTTACAAATAAAAATTACATACATTTAAGATGTACATTCTTACAGTTCTAGTGTGATAGGATTTTGATTGAAATTGCATTGAACCAATATATCAGGGGTCAGCAAACTATGACCCATTGCCCAAATCTTGCCCATCCCTATTTTTTGTATAGTCTGCAAGCTTATAATGGTTTTTACATTTTTATAAGGTTGAAAAAATCAAAAGGAGACTATTTTGTAACATAAAAATCATATGAAATTCAAATTTCAGTGTTCATAAAGTTTTACTGGGACACAGTCATGCTCAGCTGTTTCTGTGTTGTCTATGGCTGCCTTTGCACTACAGTGGCACAAGTGACTAGTTTGACAGAAACCATAGGACCTATAAAGCCTAAACTATTTATATGTAGCTACTTAAAGAAAAAAATTGCTGACTCTGGCAATGGATCAACTAACAGGTAACTGAAATCTCAACAATATTGAGTCTTCTGATCCATTAACATGGTATACCTCTGTATTAGGCAGAGTTCTCCAGAGAAACTGAACCAACTATATAACCAACTTTAAGAGTGATTTTTAAAAATTTTTAAGGAATTGACTCACATGATTGTGGAAGCTTGGTAAGTCCAAAATCCACAAGGTAGGCTGGCAGGCTGGAGACTGGGGAAAGGGTTGTCAGTTCCAGTCTAAAAGTAGTCTTTTGACACAATTCCTTCTTGCTTTGGGGAGGTTAGTCTTTTTTCTATTAAGATGTTCAACAGATGTTTCTATTGGATGGGGCCCTCTCACATCAAGGAGGACAATCTGTGTTATTAAAAGTTCACTGATTTAAATGTTAATCTCATCCAAAAAAAGACCTTCATAGACACATCCAGAACAATGTTCAACTGAATATCTCGTCACCATGGCCCAGCCAAGTAGATACATGAAGTTAACTACCACAGTCCCCCTCCTTGAAAATGTCTCTGTCTTCACCTTCAACTTCCACTAATGGACTGCACTTTTACCAATATCCCAAACAAATAATATTAGATAGAATTTTAGAGTTTTTAATTGAAAAATATATTTTTGTATTTATAAAAGAAACAATGTTTATGGTCAGAGAGCAGGGACCCTTTATAAAGAAGCAAAATTTAAAAATCATATACTTCCACTCTCCAGGGATAACCATTGTTTCTAAATTTTGATGGATGTCCTTCTCTGATTTAAAATTATTTATATTTAACTAAGTCTTATTTCTGGAGAGTTTAAGAAAGCTTGAAATAAAATACAAAATACAAGATAAAATAAACTGAACATTAAGTTAGACAATAAAAAAAGGAGGGAATAAACAAGGGTGGAGACATAGCATTGAGCCAGAAATGACTGTGAAAGTGCAGACTATAATGGCCCTTGTGGCTCCAAATCGGAGTTGGTCAGTCACCGAGTTCACAGTGAACAAAGAAAAAACAAATGGTGACTTAGGTGAAATATTAACATCTGTGTCCTAAGAACAGACATATTGCCTGGATTTCTTTTAACCAGCTTCAAGTTAGGCTTTTGGCAATCTTTGGCGCATAAAAATTCACATAAACAACAGTTTGTAGGCAAAAATAATGCTGTCTGGTGCTCAGGTCTCCAGTGACCTTGGTTGATATATGTGGGATTTCGAGGTTTGAGAAAGTATGGGTGGGCTCTGTGTGTCCTTTGGGCAACTTTCCCTGAATAATGTTTTCCTTTAGTTAAACTTTATTAACACTAAGTATCAATATTATTCTCTGGTTGGTGCTTTAACTATGGCTGGTGTTTATTGTTAATTACACATAGATGAGTTCCATCTTGAGTTGGCAATCAACATATTGAGGGCAAGGTTTTGGGTCAGACAGATATTTCAAATCCCAACTCCATAATTCTACTAACTGTGTTTGTAGCAAGCTATAGAATTTAACTATATCTCAGAGTCCTCATGTAAAATGGGAATAATGTTAGCACCGATCTTGCAGGATTCTGGTGGAAATTAAATGAAATAATAAACATAAAATATTTAACACATTAAGCATGGTAAATGGACCTAATGAGGACTTGTGCCTAGAAAAGAATGCCATTAGACATCGCTTCAAGGTGAGCTGAGGTAGCACCCTCCCAATATGCTCCAGGACCAAAGTAAAATCTCAACCTCAGATCACAGAGTCTGTGAACTACCTCCCAGGTTCCAGTGTGTTCCACACCAGTGTTTCTCAAATGTTCACCTGTAGACTCGTGGAGTTCCATGATGAAGTAGAGAAGAACTGCATATTTGCAGTGGCTACCATCCCTATGCCTTCCTCTATCTTTATGTTTAAAGCATATTTCTTGTAAAAAGCATGTAATTCTTTTTAAAATCTGGCTGACAATCTTTTTTAAATCTCTGCTAAGGAGGCAGTTAGAATAATTACATTTAATATAATTATTGATAGTTTGGGGTTTAAAGCTACCATTCCATTTTGGTGTTTGTTTTCCATTTGTCCCATCTGATTTTTCTTCTCTGTTCTTTCCAGCCTCTTTTTGGGTAGGTTGATTATTTTTTTAGTATTCTATTTTATTTCTTCTAGTGACTGTTTAGCTACGCCTCTGTGTTTATGGTTGCTCTAGAGATTACAATAGGCACTTTAACACACAGACACACATGTAATTTCAGAGACATTGAAATTGCTGCAAATTGAACAACTTGATTGCAGCTGTTTCTTAAAAATATGTAAGGGTACTGGGAACTCAAATTTATTGAAAAAGGAGAAATTTGGTCAAGAAAAATTAATGAAAAATATTAGTTTTCACTGTTATTAGATGGAATGAATAGGAAAAGAGAATGGGAGGGGGGAATGAGGAATGGTGCAAAGACTTTGGGTTATTCAGGGGGCCCTAATAAGGTGGCCTTGACTGGTGGGTATATGTACAAGATGGAAATATATAGGGTGTCTCAAAAAATGTATATACATACTTCTAATAATTTAAAGGCAATGTTTATTAAAATACATTTCATTTTCAAAATTGAACTATCAGCTGTTAAAGTGTGTATATATTTTTGGGGATACCCTATATTGTATATTTACATAGTTACTATATATTATAAATGCAGGGTGGGGCAAAAGTAGGTTTATAGTTGTTTGTATAAAAATAATGCAACAGTTACTATATATTAATACAAGAAAAATCTGTGTTTCCCATATTCACAACTATGAACCTACTTTTGCCTCACCCTGTATATAAGATTGGGTATAGTAGTATGGTCTTGTCATCATATGATTTTCTGTGAAGACTTGGCTTAGGTATGCTAATCTCTAGTAGCTCGAGATACACACACCAAGAATCAGTAGAAATGAAGGCTTATAGGAGAAGACCTACTCCCAGGCTTTCCCTAGGAGATACTGCTAGGATTTCCTCTTGCCCATCAGCTTCATCAGGCCTTGATTCATGCCTTTGTTTCTCTGTGTAGCTGTTGCCACCTGTTCCTTGTCAGTGTAGCTGAACAGGGGTAGGAATTAAATGTAAATAGTGTTTCTATAAAACAGAGTCACCATAGTGAGGTGGGAGCCACAGGTGGAGAAAGCTTTATGCTTGTCAGCAGCTGAGGGGATCTTTAGAACAGCAATGAGGCTCATAGGTAAGAGATGATAACGCATATAAAGAGGGTCACCAAGGTTATCAATCCTTCTGTGTTAGTTACATTGACAAATTTGGAGGAGAAGGACAATTTCAGCAGATGACTGATATCACAGAAGAAGTGGTGGGTAACACTAGAGTCACAAAAGAGAAGACAATTTATTAGGAGAATTAGTAAGAAGGAATGGAGGTGAGAGACGGAACCGCTAAAGGCCACCAGGACACAACAGTGGTGGTTCATGGTGGTCATGTAGTGGAGGGGTCACAGATGGCCACCTAGTGGTAAATGGCCATGGCTGCCAGGAGGTAACATTCTGTGTTGGCAAAAGCCAAGAAAAATACATCTGGATCATACACTCAGCATAGGACTTTTTCTTTGACAGAAAGTTCATCAGCATCTTGGGAACAATGGTTGTGTAGCAAACGTCAATGAAGATAAGATGCTAAAGGAAAAACACATGGGTGTCTGGAGCTGCTGGCCAGGATGATGAGCAAGTTCCCCACCACGATGACTGTGTACATGATGAAGAAAAGGGCAAAATGTAGCTTTTTGTCCTCGGGTTGAAGGAGAGTCCCAGGAGGATGAACTTGGAGACACTGCTGTTTTGGTTGTCTGTCTCCATGATCCTGCATACACCAATGGATACAGAAAATCCTAGAATTTCCAATTCCACAAGTTTCAATTTATTGCTCTCTTCTAGGATTCCTTTAAATGGTCCATGGTTCTATCTTCTCTTCCACAATCCCCAAAAGGTTGAATAATAAAAAAAGTTTAACCTGCATCAGAGTGGAAATTCATCAGAGTGGATTTCCTTTCAGAAAGAATACCAGGTGGACTTCAGGGATGCATTTTCTTCTAGTTCCCTATAAATACTTATTTAGATATGTCAGGTTGAGGCTCATCTCTCTACTACCCTTGTAATCAAAACACATAAACAAAAAGAAACAAACAATTAAGTGGATCAGGTAAATAAGATGCCTGCTGACTTAGGCACATGGTGTTTATGATCATCCTTTCAGCCAAAATTTTCATTAACAGCCGGCAAAAAGCTATATTATATATGAACATATTTCTAAAACACTCCTAATCACTGGGGATTTATGCTCTCATGATTATCCAATACCACTGTATTAAACACTCACTGGGTACCTAATACTGAGAGTAAAAATATGAGTGATTCTGTTCCTGATCTTGGCTTGTAGATGCATCCCTTCAATCTCTGCCTCTGTCTTCAGATGGCTGCCTTTTCTCTGTCTTCCCTCTGTGTCTGTGTCTTCATGTGGCATTCTCCTCTCCATATGTCCAAATTTCCCTCTTCTTATAAGGTTTCCAGTCATTGGATTAGAACCCATTTAAGTCCAGTATGGCCTCAGCTTAACTTGATTATTTCTATAAGGACCCTATTGGCAAGTAAGGGCCCATTCTAAGGTTCCGGTGAGTATGAATTTTAGGAGGACACTGCTTAAGCCAGCACAAAGTCCCTCTTCAGTACTTGTTGAATCCTTACTCCTCTCCAGCCTCCCCTCAGGCTTATTTGCCTCAGGGGCTTCA
This sequence comes from Myotis brandtii, assembly GCF_000412655.1. NCBI lineage: Eukaryota > Metazoa > Chordata > Mammalia > Chiroptera > Vespertilionidae > Myotis > Myotis brandtii. The sequence continues at coordinate 58,551 of NW_005370220.1, read as the reverse complement.
TCCAGGTCCTCAAATGTGTCAGGCTCCTCCCTGCACTGGCTCCTGATGGTCCTTGCCCTACATGCTTTTCTTCTCTATTGTCCTTTGGATCTCATTCAGCCCAGCCAATACTTTCCTGGATCAAGTCACCCTGTTTTATGCTGTCATAGAACTCTTTCCTTCCTTCAGACCACAGTCTGTAATGAGTCATTTATTTACGTAATCAATATTGGTCTTCTTGACATATTACGCAGCCATCCTGTTTCCTTTACCTCACCATTATATCCTCAGAGGTCAGTAGAGTGTCTGGCACATTGTGAGTGGTCAATAAATATTTGTGGAGAAAACGAACTCACATGCATTAAGCTAGGCGGAACCTCAAGATAAAAGTCAGAACTGTTTGCAAGCTGAATGTGGTGACTCTTCTGTGTGTCCCTAAGTTGCCTGTATTATAGAACTCATGCCTGTGGTTCTGGATGGAGTGGATGACTAGCCTGTACTCTGGCCACATGTTTATCTGAACTACAGACATGGACCAGGCACTGCCCTTGATTCCTCATTTCCTCCCATTTCTCAACCTATGATGATATCCTGGAGATTTTGCCTCTACAACTCTCCCAGCCTGCTGCTCTCTCTTTCTCTGCCATCACTGCCCTCATGAAGACCTTTATCATCTCCTCCTTCAAAACAGCCTCCTTGTAGCCATTCTTGTCCCCTTTCAATGTGTTCTCTATACTATAGACAGCTCAATTGTTCAAAAATGCAAATTTGAAGAAGTCACTGTATTAGTTTGGTAGGTAACAAAGTACCACAAATTGAGGGACATTACAAAAATGTATTATCTCGCAAGTCTGAAGGGTAGAAGTCCACAATTAAGGTACTGGCAGGGCTGGTTCTTTCTGAGGGCTGTGAGGTAAGGGTCTGATCCACGCCTCTCTCCTTGGCTTGTAGACCACCTTGGTGGTCTGCTCCCTGTGTCCCTTCACAACCTCTTCCAGTATTCATGTATGTTTCTGTGTTCAAATTTCCCCTTTTTATGAGGACACCAGTCATGTTGGATTAGAACTCACCCTAATGACCTCATTTTAACTTGATTACCCCCCGTGAAGATCCTATCTCCAAATGAGGTCACATTCTGAGATACTGGGAAATGGGACTCCAATATATCTTCTTTGGGGGACACAATTCAACCCATAACAGTCACTTTCCTGCTGCATAAGCCTCCCATAACCTACAGACTAAAGGCCAGCTCCTTCCTATGGCCCAATGAACTTGCCCTGATGGGCTTCTGCTGGGCCACTGGCCTCATCTTGTCTGCCTCCCTCCCCTTTTGCATTCCATGTTCTAGTTGTAAGACATTTCTTGCTTCTTCTTGCCTTAGGGACTTAATATTGCATTTGCCTGAAATGCCCATTCTCCTTCTGTCAGCCTAGGTGACAAATCATTTAGGCTCAGAATAGCTCTCACATCCTTTCAGAAGCCCGACTGACCATTCTTCCACCAATTCTGGGTTAGGCAATGCTCTTGCACACGCAACATGGAACTTAATCTTAATACTGACAACATTGTCTTCCCCACTAGACTCTGAGCTGCCCAAGTATGAGGACTGTGTCTGGTTCTTGGTTACACCACCCGCCCTGGAACGGTGCCTGGAACAGAATAGTCCCTTGATAAATATTTGCAGGATGAAAGAATGCCTGGATAGTCACTTAGGATTCTGAGCAGATGTAAGGGAGAAACACAGTGGACCTCAAGCTGCCGTCTAAAGAGCAATATTTCATTTAATTCACTGTGGGTGGGGCGGAGACCAGCCTGGAATGGCAGGATCCTTCCTTCTCTCCCGGAAGGTGCCTCTGGTTTCTTATTGCTCAAACTTGAAAATGACTCATAGAAACTCTGACCTGGAGAAACTCTTAGAGACCATGTAGTTTAACCCTTCATTTTAAAGAGGAAACTTGAGGACTGGTGGAAGGAAGGACCTAAATTATCATGACATTTTATTGTTAGAACGAAGACTGGAATCCAGGCCTCTTGGCTTCTCCCTGAAGAGGGAAAATGCTTTGGCTGTTATAGAGGTGTCACTGCATGGAGACCAAGAGCGTGGCCCACTTTCTGGGTATGGGCCCTGTCCTTATCAGGTAAGGGGTCTAGGGAAAGTTACTTAATCTCTCTGTGACACAGTTTCTCCATCAATCAAGTGGGGACAATGGGAGTACCCAACTCATAGAGTTATCGGGAGGACTCAATGAATTAAAGCATGTAGGAGCACAATGCCTGGCAGGTGGTCGGCACCCTCACCCCCCAAAGTTAGCTATTTGTATTGTGAGACAGAGAAAAATATTTGAGTAAAGCAAGTAGCCAGTCATGGTTAAACCTTGGAAGTCTGCCCAGTCTGCACTTAGGTTAATCAAACATGTGAGAACCAGAGGCTGAGTCATAGTGACCACCCATTCCTTTTTGTACACACAGATAACCCTCAATTTTGTTCGGTGAATTCTGACAATAATACATGGATACCCCTTTCCTGATTCATTGATATTTTATCAAAACACTCAAAATGAGTTTTGACAGGGTTTGATTCACGAACACTCACTGTTCTCAGATGGCAGGCCTGAGGAAGGTATACCCAGCAGGTGTGGACTGTGAAGGTGGAGTTATTTAGTCCCGGTTGCTTCCGACATCCAGATGTTTTCTCTCCACTGCAGTCTTTCCAGATGCAGAAGCCTTTTCCACACCACATCTGCAAAATTTATTCAGAACCCACACTTCAGCTAAAGGCTCCAGCCTCCTTATATTTCCCCTCACCTCAAACAAGGAGGGCAGTATGTATGGACAACAGGGATAACAGGTCCCCAGCACTTTCAAATTCCTTTCTCATTCCCTACCTCTGGTCCTTAGCCCCACACTGACTCATCATTTCAGAAGACAGAGTTACCCAGAGTCACTGAGCTCAGGACTTACATGTCCCAAGACCTCTCCAATCCTGTAATGGCTTAATCTCTGTTCATCAGGCCTCCTTGGAGTTCCTTGTGCTCTGAAGGAAAAGGGTATTCTCTCTCCATGCTGTCCCTCCAGGAAACTCTGCTCTTTGCCTTCTCCAAGTTTAAAAAGCAAAGCATAGCCAAAGGGAATGGAGAATGTGAGGTCCTTCCTACTTGGTGTTGAGAATATTCCCAGAGCCTCCTCTGAATGGTGGTCACATCTAATAGGTGTGACTCAGCTTTCCCATTAGTAGGTGACTAAGGGTTGAGAAACAATGGTGAGTATTTTGGAAGAGGGGGATGTCAATAGAGCCGACTAATTATTTTTTGGTGTGGATGGGATAAGTTAATATGGGAAGACAACAGTTTTCAGGCAACAGAAAAGTATGGGTTGGTGTGTCTCTATGTGTGTGTGCCCGTGGACACACTTGTCCAGGGACAGTCATGAAGGTAAATTGGAGTTGTGTGTTGCTGTATGAGATAGCCTCAGGTTATTTGGGTTCACGGGATGCTGATGTCAGGGCTCCTTAGTGTTAGATTTTCAGTATGGAGTGAGAGTAATGCTTTATGTGGTTTATCTCTTGGGGAAGCTCTTAGAAATGTTCCAAGCTGCAATAGTGGCCTAGCAGCTCCTTCCAGCGACTGGCTTCTGTTAGCTGAAGTGAAGTCATCTATCCTCCAGGGAGCATCTCTGGCTCTTAGATCAAGGAGAAAAATGTAGGACTTGCCCATTCAATGCCGAGAAGGGTCCTCAAGAATTTCTGTACGTATTAAAGGAAAGGGGGCATGCTCGGGAGAGAGACTAGACTTTCCATTAATCTACATTTTAGATTCCTGAACCTTATCCTCTGGATACTCCAGATTCACACAGAAACAACTAGTCAAGTGTTTTGCTGGATGGGTTTCTTCACTTCACTCCACCTTCCTTCCATGTTTGCTCTCTCCTATCTTCTCTTTCTTTTCTTATTTTTCTACTTTATTCTCTTCTAAAAATAATGGGGTTGTTTAGAAAGATAGATACAATGAATAATATCAAATAAAAAAATAGCTGACGAACAAGAAGCAAAAAAAGAGGTGTTAGGAAGATGATGATGGTAAGTGTGAGGCAAGTGCACAAAATCAGTTGGAAGTTCTGATAACTTGGTTAGCAGCTCATTTAACTCTGAGATCCCTAATAGCCAAAGGGAAGAAGGTGAGAAGATCATTGTTATAGTTCTCAGTATCCCAGAGATAAGAGAACTCTCTTATTTAGGAGACACACTATCAAATCTGGCTCTGTGATTAGGGAAAAAAATCTCTTGTGGGTTTTCATGAAGAGATTACTGTGCAATACAAAGAAAAGCCTTTTCAGCAAGGTCCTTACAAGAAACAGAGCAAGTTCTCCTAAAGTTCTCCTCAGTGGAAGCCTAAGGGGCATCTTGCCAAGATCCAATTTAGTCCAAGTGACCCTAACGGAGCCCATAATATATGCAGGCATCCAGTTCTGTTGGCCTGGCTCACCTTAATGTTAATCTTTACTTAGGTCAAGAATTGCACCAGACCTGGGGTCCCTTTGACTTTTATGTCTTGATGATCATGCAGTCTTCTCAGGGATGTATTTCTAGCTCCTATATTTATGTACAGCTGACTTTTGTTAATTACTAGTTACCCAATAGGCAATCTTGACAAACAGACACACACCCTGGTTCACTAAATAGCAGGATCCTAATATATCTTAGGTCAGATATACGCAGATATGTTCTTTGAATTACTGTTAAAAGATGTGGAACCAAGAGTCAAATCCTCAGGCTTCCCGGAGAATGAAGAAATGATTACAGTTCATCTGTTAATTCTTTCCATTCAGTTTACCTCTGACAGTTGTCAATATTTCTTTGCCATACATTTCTTAGACATTTAAAAAAATAATTACTTTGACAGTTACCCAATAGGAGAGGGAGTTGGGGGGATGGGTGAAAAAGGTGAAGGGATTAAGAAGTACAAGTTGGCAAGGAACAGAATAATCATGGGGATATCCTATCTAATAAAGAGGGAATATGCTAATTGACTGCCACGCCCTCACAAGATGGCAGTGCCCACAGCCACAAGATGGCGGTGCCAAGTCCCCTCAGCCCTGCCTCATCCAGCCTCAGTCCCCCAGTCCCCTCAGCTCCACCTCATCCAGCCAGAGTTCCCCAGTCCCCTCAGCCCCGCAGGGGAAGGCAGTTGGGGACAATCATGCTGGCAGGGGAGCAGTTAGGTGTCAATCAGGCCAGCAGGGGAGCAGTTAGGGGGCTATTAGGCTGGCAGGAAGAGTGGTTAGGGGCAATCCAGCAGGCAGGCAGGGGAGTGGTTAGGAGTCAGCAGTCCCGGATTGTGAGAGGGATGTCCGACTGCCGGTTTAGGCCCGATCCCTGTGACATCCCCCGAGGGGTCCCAGATTAGAGAGGGTGCATGCTGGGCTGAATTTCGTGCACAGGGCCTCTAGTATAGTTAATAATATTATAATAACTATGTATGGTGTCAGGGGGGTACCAGATTTATTGGAGTGATCACTTCATAAGTCACATAAATTACTGTGTTATACACCTAAAACTAACATAATATTGTATGTCAACTGTAAATGAAAAACAAAAAATAAAATTAGAAAAAGAAACAATGCAAAAAATTCTTGATATAGTAATATATACAATATTTGATGTACAAAAATAGACATTTTAAAAATCTGCAACATTAAGACATCTATCATCCAATTAGGAATTAGAATACCTCCCAATAATCACATTGAACCGTGATTTTATTCCCTCACATTTCTGATACATCTTTTTCAGTTGGACTGTTTCTCTCCCTCTTCTTTTCCACTATCATTTGCATTTTTATAGGCTTTAACAAAGGCATTCAGTTATACATATCACTTTTCTAAAACTAAATTTACTTTTCTCTCTGGCCAATAAGTCTCCATGAGTATTACATCAATTGTAAGTTCTAGTTTGATTTCCCAAAATATCTTTTAACTCTGGCAACCATTTTATACCTATTTTCATAACTCAGTGTAAAAATTTCTTACTATTCCATATAGTTGTGGCAGATAGATTAAATAATGTATAACATGTCCACATTAGTTATAACCTTGACAATTTCCTAACCTTCCCTGCAAAAATATCATTTTCTCAACAGCCACACATTTCCCACAACTGGTGTAATTACTGAAGGTCATTGCTCAGTAAACTCTAGGTTCCATCTGGTCTGGGGGCATACACTACTCCACCCACCAAGAAATAAGTTTTACATTAACTCAAGATTTAGGTATCATTGTGGCACACTGCCCATTTGTCTCCCAGGGGGATGATCTAAGGTTGATCCTTAACCTGTTTAAACTCTACTAGTTATATCACAGAAAGTCAAAAGTCCTTTCTACTTTTTGGGCACTGTGGCTCTAAGAGATTATCAGTAAATATCATGCTTACCAGTAACATCTTGACGTAGTTTAGGCTGGTCATAATGTTCCCACAAATGAACCTCCTCTTACTTGAACCTAACTGGCCACCACTGTTTAAATACATTAGATCCTATTGCTATCAACATGGCAATTGTTTCTTCCTGGGTGAGGGTGTGTGTTCTCTCTCAGACTCAATGACAAGCAAGATGCTGAGTCAGTTTAGTAAATGCATGGTCTATTACAGTGGTTCTCAACCTTCCTAATGCCGCGACTCTTTAATACAGTTCCTCATGTTGTGGTGACCCCCAACCATAAAATTATTTTCGTTGCTACTTCATAACTGTAATTTTGCTACTGTTATGAATCGTAATGTAAATATCTGATATGCAGGATGTATTTTCATTATTCGCGACCCACAGGTTGAGAAGCGCTGGCACTCTATTCAAATACAGCTTCATCCTATTTCTGTGTCAAACACTAAGTTTTGCCAGTTTCCTGGAAGAGGACTCCCTCTAGTGATCATTTAGAATATAATGGTAATTCTTTAGGAAAGTACTTTCTTTTTGATTCAAGCTCCCAACACTCTTAGTTCCTTTTAGTTCTCTAGGTCAAAGTTATGTGACCACAAGTATTGTTGCCATGCGTATTTATGACATGTGCCTAATTCAAGTAACCTATATGCACAAAAAGTATTATGTTCTTCAAGATATTGCCAGGTGAGCATATTCACTTGGTAGGTGCAGTTCCATTCAAGTATCTCAAAGGCTTTCTGTAATCATTTGTTGGGGGGAAGTTCTAGAGTGACAACCATGTTGTGCCAATATTGCCTTCTTGGACATCACTATGATTCCTTGAATGCTTGCTAGTATAATTTTCCATTCATATTCTTATCTGGTGTAGTCAAAAGAGCAAATTTTAGATTCCAACGTACTGGGCAGATAACAGCAATGTGCCTCCCTCGTACCCAGAGACTTGCTTTAACCAGGTGTTGTCCTGATTTACAGAAACATAATGTAGCAGTTGTTAGCTGACAGTCATGGTATATCCAATGAGGTTCAAAGGCAGGAATCCTCTTAGAGATACAGAGAATCAGTATGATAAGTGTAACAACAAAATGTGACTAAAATGATATCCTAATCTAATATTATCTAGGCAGGTCATCAAGGAACTCTGATGTGTTTTCAGGAAATTGTTGTAGTCTGGCTTCGGCCCAATTCTACTTCTCAGGGGAAAATGAATCTTGGAGCATCTTCCTGTTTTGGCCATGACTCAGCACCGCGATGAAAGAAAGAAACAGCTCAGAATATTATTCTCTAGCACTGAGGTAGTTTCTTAAGAATGGCAACTCCCTTCCTTGCCATTATTTCCCATTATGTGATCTCTTTTCAACTGCCCTGGTTCTCCCACTTTTTCCAGTTACTACCTGCTTAACATAGACTGGGCTTCTCTGGCTAGACATTTCTGGTACAGCTATACTGCCCTCTATAGGCATGCAGGAGGATTAGGTTCTCTAGAGCTATTTCTTTTATCCATTTCTAGGAAGGAGTAGAAAGGCAAAGAATGATGGGACTTGGGTATCCCTACCAGGAGGGAGTGAGGCATCACGTATGGTCAGTCTTAATTTAGCCCCGATAGGTAAAGCCACTATCCAGCCCTTTCCCCTTTAGGAATATGCACGGTCAAATTTAGAGGAATTTAAATAGAATTCTGAGCAGAAATGTCTCCAATCTGCACATGCAAGTGTTATCCTGGACTCAAGTCAACAGGATTCACAAGACAAGGAGAAACTCTGTGAGGTGAAGTTAATTTTTGTGCGGTGATACATAGCATCATGACTCTCTCATGCCCACCTCTGCATCTCCCCAAATTCTCAAATATATTCCTTTATATTCAGATGAAGTCATGTTTGCCTGACATTAATCTATATTGCGCATCAATGCAGAATACTCCCCAGAGTCTTTGCTCATCATGTCAAGGTCATCCACTTCTTTTAACATTGAATAATAATTTAAATATAGTGAGATGATTTAAGTATTAAGTGTATGGCTTTATACTGATGATTTACTTATCTGTTTCCTGTTGAACACTTGGGTTGTTTTTAGTTTGGCTTATTGTGAATAAAGCTGCTACAATTTTTTTGAACACTTAAAAAAAAAGAAGTAAGGTAGCTGCATGTTTCATTTTATTAGGAATTGCCAAAATGTTATCCAAAGTTATTCTATAATTTTACATTTCCACCACCAATATATAAGACTTTGAGTTGTTCCAAATCCTACCAAAATTTTGTATTGTCTTAAATTGTAGCCATGCTATTGAGTGTTCAGCGGTATGGTATTGTGGCTTTAATTTGCCTCTTTCTGATCAGTAATGATGTCAAGTCCCTGTTCACACTGGATCTTGGCCATTTGAGTTTCTTCTTTTGTAAAATGTCTGTTTATGTTTTTTGCCCACTTAAAAAAATTGAGTTGTATGCTTTTGCTTATTGATTTGCATGAGCTCTTTATATATATTCTGAATATGTCCTTTAGCAGATATATGTACTGTAAATATTTTTATCTTTTCACTTTCTTAAGGGGTCTTTTGACTAGCAGAAGTTTTAAATTTTTATAAAAGGCAATTGAATAATTTTTCTTTTGGGATTATTCCTTTTTTAATTCACCTATCTATAGTGCAGGGCAAACTTCTAATTACTGAGCATCTCTTTTTCTTGTTCTACTAGAGTCCCAATGCACGAATGTCATGCACTGGGTTGGGGAAGGGTAAGTCCCTCAGTCTGGCCTGTGCCCTCTCACAGTCCGGGACCCCTCAGGGGATGTCCAACTGCCGGCTTAGGCCCGCTCCACACGGCTTGGAGGTGGGAGAGGCTCCGGCCACCACCACTGTGCTCGCCAGCCATGAGCCTGGCTTCTGGCTGAGTGGCACTCCCTCTGTGGGAGCGCACTGACCACCAGGGGGCAGCTCCTGCATTGAGCATCTGCCCCCTGGTGGTCAGTGTGCTTCATAGTAACCAGTCTTTCCGCTGTTTGGTCTATTTGCACATTAGCCTTTTATTATATGGGATACATATATTCAATATACATTTGTGATAATATTTCAATATGTTAGATTTCTAAGGGTGGGAGTTTCTGGAATAAAATATTAGATCACATATTTTTAAACATTAGCTTTAGGATAGATGGAGTGAAGAATGGTTCTAACCTCCCCACTGTGAAGTGGATAATGTTATCACTCTTAATTCTTGTTATTCCTGGCCATTAGCATTTTTAAATTGTATGGTAAAAAATATGAGAGAATATTTAAAGGAAATAAAGCCATAGCAATACGATAAAGTTAGCATTTTTAAATTGTATGGTAAAAAATATGAGAGAAAATTTAAAAGAAATAAAGCCATAGCAATATGATAAAGGATAGACAGAAAAATGATGGTGTGAGAGGTTTCCCTAGACAGAAAGATAAAAGTTTTTAGAAAAAGTACAATAAAGCATTAGAAAAATCCTCAAAATGATAAAATTATCTAAAATGAAACCTTTTACTTCCTCCTCTTTCCTCTCCCCATTCTTTCTCTCTACAAGTATTTGCAAAGGCATTCAACAGCTATACATTAACTAATGATTTTCAGCAATATATTGAAATGTGAAGGGCTTTGGAGGATGACTTAATAAAAAGAAAGAAATTTGTTTAGGAAATATTTGGAGAAAAAGAAATATAACAGTATTTGGAAGATGAGAAAGTGAAGAATCTACTTTGTAGGGAAGTGGAGGAATAATGAGGAAGAGTATCATATGAGCAGAGGCAGGGCCAATTGGTGGGGCTGTCATCAATGGATGTAAGTGCCCACAATAGCCCCATCTCACATGGGTTAAGGGTGCTAACCTCCAACAGTGTGACTGTTCATCAAGAGCCAGTAGAAGCCAGATCCGAGGGGAGCAGATTCCAGTGGGTTTGTCAGGAGGGAGCTGCCTGGGCTTTCCTCTTGCCCATCAGCTTCCTCAGGCCCTGTTTCAGGTCTTTGTTTCTCAGGCTGTAGATAAAAGGATTTAGCATGGAGGTCAAAACTGTGTAGACAATTGTTGCTATGTGGTCCTGGACAGTGTAGGTGGAGAGGGGCTGTAAGTAGACATAAAAGATGCTTCCATAAAAGAGTGTTACTGCGGTGAGGTGAGAACCACAAGTGGAGAAGGCTTTGTGTTTCCCAGCTGCTGAGGGGATTTTGAGCACTGTGATGAGGATTCGCATGTAAGAGAAAGTAATGAATAGAAAAGGGGTCACCAAAACAATAGGTCCCTCTGTCATTATCACAATTTCATTGATAAATGTGGAGGAGCAGGACAATTTCATCAGGGGACTAAGGTCACAGAGGAAGTGGTGGATAACATTGGAGTCACAGAAGATGAGATGATTCAGCAGAAGTGTGTGTAGGAGAGAGTGCATGTGCGTAAATGAGCAGGAAAAGGCCACCAGCAGAACACAGCGGTGATGGCTCATGGTGGTGACATAGTGGAAGGGGTCACAGATGGCCACATAACGGTCAAAGGCCATGACTGCTAGGAGGAAGCTGTCAGTGTTGCCCAAAGCATAGATAAAATACATCTGAGTTAGACACCCAGCATAAGAGATGGTCTTCTCTGATAGGAAGTTAACTAGCATCCTGGGGACAATGGTTGTTGCGAAGCAAATGTCAGTGAAAGACAGGAAAGTCAAAAAGAAATACATGGGGGTCTGGAGTTGGGGGTCAGAGTGGATGGCCAAAATGATGAGTAAGTTCCCTGTTAGAGTGATGAGGTATATGATGAGGAACAGAATAAAGAGCGGCTTCTGGTCTTCAGGCCGTGAGGACAGTCCCAGGAGGATGAACTCAGAGACACTGCTGGTTTGGTTGACTCTTTCCATTGACTTGGGTCTAGTTATGTACAAGAAGTTTTGTTATTTAACATACTCTGATTCCATAACCCAAATTTTGAGAACCCAGAAAAGTCTTTGCTTCCTCTATTTAATCACAATTAGCTGCTGTGCAGGGACAGCTTGTCAACCTCATAGTTCTTGATGTGGTCCTTCCTTTCCAAGCCCATGAGCATCACAAAGTCTTTATACAGAAAGCTGGAGGGAAAGAATAAGAGTTTTCCTTTAGAAACCATCAGAGATGGACCTCTCAGATTCAAGTTTATTAATTCCTATTCTTCCCTTGTGGGGACATAGCAGTAAAAACAAAACCTTGCCTTTGTGTAGTTCATGTTCTAGTTGGAAAGATAGATGATCAACAAACAAAATACAGGATGTAACATAAAGTAGGGATAAAATCTGTGAAGAAAATAAAGCAGTATTTAAAGGAATGGAGATGGATGGGGAGTGTCGATGGAGGTGTTTTAGATAGAAAAGTCTCAGGACACTCGGCCCTCTATCAAAGCAAATTTAGGTGTGTCTTGGGAAAAACAAGGGTTTGCCAAAGTTACCTACAGGGCAAATCTAAGGGGAATGGTGAGCCCAGTTCAATAAAGTGTTGATTTTTTTTCCCTCCTCTGGTTACAGAGTGAGAGGTTCAGCCTCCGTAACTCATGACAATCTATCATCATCAGTCTGTGTAAGTCTCCCCTTTTTTGTGAATTGTTTTTCCTTTCTTTAACCTCCTGTCCTAAATCACATTTATACAGGATGGGCATCAATTGTTGAGTATTCAAGTCATGTTTTAAAGTTCATCTTTCATATATGTATCTAAAAATATCAATGAGAAACATGTTAATTTTTAAGCTACAGTACATATGTTTTTTTTTCAGTCAATTCTAGCTACCTGGATGGACATCAAAATGGTCTCTGTTTCTTGCTACCACAAAAACTCTGCAATGAGAGATCTGGTATCAGCAAAGTGTTTAAGTCAATTTTTTAGAGTCAGTATATTCATCCATACCTTGTGAATGGACATATTACATAGGGAATTTCCAATATTTTGAGACATTAGTTATTTATATATTCTTGATTACCATAAAAATCTCTACAGGGAACATACTCTTATCACCAAAGTGTTTAAAATAATTTATTTAGGGATAGCATATTCTTTCACACACTTTGAATGGAGCATATTACACTGAAATTTTCAAGCATTTAAAAACACCTCACATAGCCCTAACCGGTTTGGCTCAGTGGATAGAGCATCAGCCTGAGGTCTGAATGGTCCCAGGTTCGATTCCGGCCAAGGGCATGTACCTTGGTGCGGGCTTTGGCTTAGTGGGTAGAGCGTCGGCCTGTGGACTGAATGGTCCTAGGTTCGATTCTGGCTAAGAGCATGTACCTTGGTGCAGGCACATCCCCGGTAGGGGGTGTGCAGGAGGCAGCTGATCGATGTTTCTCTCTCATCGATGTTTCTAACTCTCTATCCCACTCCTTTCCTCTCTGTAAAAAAATCAATAAAATATAAAAAAACAAACAAAAAACCCCACCTCATATAATATATAATAGTATATTAATTCATTTAACATTGATATATTAATATATTAACTCGTTTAATAATTAAAGGCTGTAATTTTATTAACAATGAAATGATAGTTAATAATACTAATTGCATATTTGAAAGTTGCTGAGAGAGTAAAACAAAGCAAAAAGAAAATGCTTACAGTTTAGTTGTAAGATACTAAACATCTTTAGACCTCAGTTTCTTCCTGTGTGATACTGGACACATATCCACATTCTCATGAGAACCTACTGAGATAATGCATTTAAAGCACTTAGAGAGAGAGAAGCATATTGGAAACACATCAGGAGAAGCTGTTGATCCTCATCAGTCCCAGCATCACCTTCCTTCTCTGCGATTCCTGATGTTCTCAAATTCAATGACATTACATGCTTAAAATATCATATCCCTCACTGCCAAATCGTCAGACTAATTTCATGATTTTTCAGATTTTATATAAGGAATGTTTGTTTATGCACTGAATGATTTGAGTGAATCAGTAATTAAAGTTAATAATGATGACCAATATTTATTGAAAATTTATTACATCTCACTAAATCCATGATGAGGGATTATGAGGCATATGTTGCTATCAGGAGACTGAGGCTTACAGAGGTTACAGAGGTAAAGTGCTTTGCTCAAGATCACTAAGGAAGTGAGTAGCAATCAAACTTGAACCCCAAGCTGACTCACTCTGAAGCTCATGCTTGTAAACCTGAGGATCCACCTCCTTGTGTTTTGATGTCTATGTTGTTTTCCTCACTGTGGTCATTCCCCATGAACTACCCTTCCATCCCCCTTGACTGACAAGCTTTCTACTCCCACGTTCAGAATCTGTGCCTGTAGTTGTAAGAGAAGTGACCCATGTTTCTGTGTTGTACAGATGGTGGAATTTGAAAACTTGAATATCCATGATTAACTGGCCAAAACCGGGTGGAAAAAATTGGCCATGCATGGGGTGTGTCTAGTGTATGGAGTTATGGTCGCGCACTGGACAGTGCCCTGGACTTACTACAAAAAATGGGGGGGGGAAGGGGTCACCTGTCCACAAGCTGATGCCTGATGTTTTATGATTAGCGAGGGAGACTCCATGTCTGAAAATCAGTTTGTCAAACCCAGGTCAGTTCACAAATGAGTCAATTGTGAAAGGGCTGCCTGGGGAATGCAAAAAATGAGCAGAGATTTGGGTTCATTAATGAAGTTGAGTGCTCCGATTGTAGATGTGAGGATCACCCCTGCTGATGACTAGGAAAAAGGGAAGAAGGTCTTGGATCTGAGAATCAGAAAGAACAGTTCTAAAAGCACTGGTGAGTGGATGAGGCTGAGAATACAATAGTTTTGCTGTTGTTGTTGTTTTGTTTTTTATATACTGATGGGGTTTTGCTTCCACCGACAGGTACAGCGTAGATGGCCTAGAGATCCAACTGGATGGACTTAAAACCTAAAGCCAGAGGGAGGCTTTAGTTGCACCCTATGACTTCTTAATCCATGAAATATTTGAAACTTTCAGGGAGGGAAGAATAAGCACCAAAGTGAATACTGCATAACCAGCTTCCTGAAGCTCACCTCCGTATCCAGATGCTTTTCTTTCCTTCCCGGTCCAGAAGCTGATCTGCAGGCACCTCTGCTAATCAGCTCCGAGGCTGCTTTCAGCCGAAGTTCAGCTCCCTTATGTTTCTCCCATGAAATCCTGAGCTGATTAACCCAGAGAGAAACGGGAAAGGAGGGAGGAGCTGGTGGGCTACTCTAAAGGGATAAGACAGTTCCATTCGCTGGCCTCAAACTCCCATTTCTTTCCTAACGTCTGGTCCGCAGCATGTGGCTGCTTTTCCCAGCTCCACATCTCAGAAGGCAGAGATGCCCTCATTCAATGGCAAGGACTCTTCACTCAGTCAGCTTCTCATGAGTTTGAGCTCCATTCTGCTGGCCTCTGGGGCTCCTGTTAGGGGAGGGAGTTGTGCTGTGAGCTCTCTCAGGGGAGTTTCTCCTGTGATCTCTCTGGGCAGAGAAAGCAGACAGGGAATCACAGTTAGAGCTGACTCCAAAGGGGAAAGGGGACCCCCGAGGCTTCCCGTTTAGATGTTGGGGCTAGTCTCAGAGCTTCTTAACCTCTTAACATCTCAAGGGCATGCTTCAGTTTCCCCAACTATGGGTTGGTTAGCAAGGGTGTGCAGACATTTATGTGGGGGAATATTTTTATGTTTGGGGATTCTGATGAGGACTGAGGTGTATTCTAGAATCGGGCAAGTCATAGGTCAATACATGGAGGTTGCAGTGTTCAGGGGATTCAGCGAGGGTAGATCAATGGTGTCTGTGTGTGCCCCAGTGTCTGGGCAGGCACGTGGATTAGACTCTTTCTAAGTCGGATTAGGCTAACTTATGTATATTTAAAGCACACAGTCAGGCAAAGGCTACTGTCATATATAGCGAAGGGGCTTTGGAAAACGAATGTTTTCAGAGTTTAGGCGCAGAGCAGTGTTTTGAGGGTTAGAGTTGAGGGAAGGAGATATTTATTAGAATGCTGGCCTCGCCAGTTAGTTGCTTTTAATATGTTACTTAACTTCTATGAGCCTCAGTTTCTTCATCCGAAAAATGAGGATAATAATTATTCCTGGCACTGAAACCAGACAGATTTCATTTTGAATTTCGTATAGAGTATCGTGTAATCTGATGAACATCATCCACAACATTTTTATAGGAAATACAAGCACACTTCTCTATAGCTCTCAGTGTAAACCACCATCTCACACAATACATGGGCCTTTTTCCTCAGCCTTGAGTTTAATTTTTAAATGTTAACCTACATATGAAGAGTAAGTACTACAGAGGCAGAAAGCCCTGGATCTGAGTCCTGCCTCCTCCATCAACTATTCATGTGGCCTTCCTTCTTTCCACTCATTCAATCAACAAATGTTTATTCATTTATTTCCAACTGTATTGAGGTAGACTTGACATATAACATTATGTAAGTTTAAGGCGTGCAATGCAATGATTTGATAATGTATATATTGCAAAATGGTTGCCACAATGTCAGTTACCATATCTGTCGCCTCACATATTAGAACTTCCTTTTTGGGTGAGAACTTTTATTTTATTTTATTTATTTTTGTTTTATTTTTTATTCATTAAGGTATTACAAATGTGTCTTTATCCCCCCATTGTCCCCTCACCCCAGTCTTCCCTCACCCTCACCTCCTGTTGTCTGCGTCCATCGCTTATGCTTATATGCATGCATACCAGTCCTTTGGTTGATCTCTCCCCCTTACCCCCACCCTCCCCTACCTTCCCTCTGAGGTTTGAGCATCTGATCGATGCTTCTCTGTCTCTAAATATGTTTTTATACATTGGTTTATGTTGTTCATTATAATCCACAAATGAGTGATATCATCTGATATTTATCTTTCTCTGACTGACTTATTTCACTTAGCATAATGCTCTCCAGCTCCATCCATGAGAACTTTTAAAATCTACTCTCTAAGACCTTTTAACTACACAATACAGTCTTATAGTTAACTGCAGTCACCATGCTGTAAGTTATGTTACAGTAAGAACTTACTCATCTTATACCTGTAAGTTTGTGCTCTTTTACCACCTTCACCCAGTTCTCCCATCACCCAGTCCTTGCTCCTGGCAACCACCAATCTACTCTTTGTTTCTATGAGTTCTGTGGGTTTTTGTTGTTTTTAGATTCCACATATAAATGAGATTATATAGTATTTGTCTTCTCTGACTTATTTCACTTATCTTAATGCCCTTCAGGTCCATCTATGTTATTGCAAATGACAGGATTTCCTTCTTTTTAATGGCTGAAATAGATAGATGATAAAAAAAATAGATCTATGTATATGCCACATTTTCTTTTTCTTTTTTTTGACTGCATTTTTGCTTTATGTGTAGGTGTGAGGGGAAGGTGGGGGAAAGAAAAAGGATTCCCCAGAGAAAGGGGTGAGCTATGAAGGGTATTTTCAACGAAAAGTTTACTGGGAACCAACAATCCACCTACTTATGTCCAGCAAAAAGATTAATAAAATCAACATATATAAAATCCAACTCAGAACCTTTCTTTCCAAGCTGTTCATCCACCCTATTTCTGTTAAGAGAACCCCATATTCTCAGAATCTAAGGACTGACTTTTTCACAAGAAGGACGTAATGTCACCTTCCTCTCCCTTTCCACATGATTTCCCTTCCCTACTGGCAGGTCTAAGCAGTCTTCTCCCTCCCACCCCACCGACAGTGTTTCATAAAGTCTTAGTCGATTAGCATTTCAGAAGGGAAGCTCATTCTTACAGGTGAGAGAAGATCCCAGTTCCTTCT
>NW_005370220.1:34136-38492 GCF_000412655.1 Myotis brandtii | reverse complement strand
CTTTCTGTCCCACTCCAGACCCACCTCCTGTGAGTAAACTTTCCTTTAGTTTCTTAGTTTCTATTCCTTGTGTTTCTTTTATATATATTTCCAGTTGGCTTCTCTGAGATCATTTAGAATCCTTGCAGGCAATAAAAACACCTAAGGCTTCAAAATGAATAACTACAGTAATGGATTATAACTTAGAGAATAAGAATACACAAGTCCATAATGATATAAATAAATAAATTAATTAATTAAAATAAATGAGAGTGGAATATGGGCAAGTTCCTTCTAATAGGAGAATACAACTAATTAAATATATAAGAAATGATAGAATTGAAAGAATCACTATTTGGCCAGCACATTTGTAATAGCTTTCTCATGAAAATCACCAATGGATATTAAGTATAGTAGGTGAAATTTTAATGAGCAAAAAGTTATGGTTACATAACTTTTTTTTACCGCAGCGTAGTATTCCATTGTGTAGATGTACCACAGTTTTTTTAATCCACTCATCTACTGATGGGCACTTACGCTGTTCTGTTTCCAAATCTTAGCCATGGTGAATTTAAATAAATGGTGCTGGGAAATTGGACAGATACATGCAAAATAAAACACAAAAAAGAAAGAACTACTAACTTACACCATACACAAGAGTAAACTCAAAATGTATAGAGTACTTAAATATAAGTCGTGAAACCATAAAATTATTAGAAGAAACCATAGGCAGCAAACTCTCAGATATCTCTTGTAGCATTATGTTTGTAGAGACATCTCCTAGGGCAAGAGAAACAAAAGGGAAAATAAATAAATTGGACTACATCAAAATAAAAAGCTTCTAACAGCAAAAGAAACCATAAACATAATGAAAAGGGAGCCTACTGTATGGGAGAACATATTTGCCAATGATACATCTGATAAAGGATTAATATCCAAAAAATATAAGGAACTCATACAATTAAACAAAAGGAACACAAACAATACAATAAAAAATGGGTGAAAGACCTAAATAGACACTTTTTCAAAGAGGACACACAGATAGCCAAGAGACATATGAAGAAATGCTCAAAGTCACTGATCATCAGAGAGATGAAATGCAAATTCAAACTACGTTTGATATGCATTGTGAGTGTGTTTTGTGGTGAGAGGTCTGTTATTGTATGTTGTGTATGTTTAACTTTGAGTTATTTATGACTTGTATGTATGCATATGAGTGTTTATGAGATGAACCACATATTGGCTATTCTTCCTTTATGATGGATATTTGGTAAGTGGTGACTTACATTCCCAAATCAGCAGTGTGTGTGTGTGTGAGTGATCTGTACCCATGACTCAAGTATTTCCTAAAGTGTCCTTCTTCTGGGGCACCATTACTAAGATACTCAAATTCTAAGCAACACCCTGTTTCTTGAAATAGATCTGCTATCATTTTTATGTACCTGAGTGTGATTGAGTTGCTCAGAAGTTTCCAACCTTTTCTTTATTCTTACTAAACATCCCAGCAAAACAAACAAACAAACAAACAAACAAACCATAAACTTCAGGCATCATGATGTGTGAAGGTATTGGGCAGAATTACCATTAAATAGTGATGAGACCTTGGAGAAGTTATATAAACCACTGGTCTCACTTTCACGTCTATAAAATGGAGAATGACACTAGTTTTGTGAATCTTGCAGACACTCTCAGTAAATAGTCATTGCATAAATAGACCTTACTGTATTTGAGAATTCTTTGTCATTTGAATAGCACATAAATATAAAGGAGTAAAATTACCTAGTAATGGGAAAAAAATTTTGAACAACTCTGGGTCCTCACAGCTCTAAAATAATATATTGTGCTTGGCTCCTAAGCAAGAAAAGGGAACTTTCCCTGTGTAACAGTTAAGAGCATGGGTTCTGATCACACAGACATA
This sequence comes from Myotis brandtii, assembly GCF_000412655.1. Classification (NCBI taxonomy): domain Eukaryota; kingdom Metazoa; phylum Chordata; class Mammalia; order Chiroptera; family Vespertilionidae; genus Myotis; species Myotis brandtii. The sequence goes on along the minus strand of NW_005370220.1, from coordinate 36,595 downwards.
TTAGACTGAACCCCATGAAGTAGCTAATACTTGGTGATTTTTAATTACAGAAATGGTAATACATACATATCAAGTTATAAACATTACATGTCACATATGTAATAGATACTAATATACACACGTGTATTTGTGCGCCATTCTGTCTCTGCTATACTGCTGTGTGCCTACAGAATTTGTGTCATTTATGTTTCTATTTCTTAAAAACTAAAATAGGTCAAAGAATACAAATCCTTAGAGCAGCTGTGAAGAGGTTTTGAAATCTGGGAATGTAAGGCTGATGTGTGAATTAAATTGGGAAATTTAGGTAAAGTCCTTAGCCTGGTTCCCAAATATTCATCTAAATGTTCAGCGTTATTATGAAAGACTAGAGGCCTGGTGCACGAATTTGTGCACATTGAAAGGAAATTAATTAGAAGAAATATTTTAATATCGCTATTTGCCCTTTCTCTATAATAGATGTGTCAACCCAAATCATGATCGGCAATGACAGATAGAAACACAGGTGTGCTATAGGTGCCAGCGAGAGCTTTATATTTATATATAAACTTGCTAAATTAGACCTGCTTTCTATTTAGCTAAACTTTTTCCAGACCAGTGAAGCACCTCAACTTCTCTTTCAGGTAATTGTAAGCAACACAGCAATAAATATCAACACGAAGCAGATTATTATTGTATATCACGCAGGGAGAACAAAGAGTAAAATATATAACTGCTGCAGTGTTTGACTATATTCTGCACAGAGAGAAAACCTAAAGTCATTTTATTTATTTACTTCTTTTGTTATTTATTTATTGATTAAGTTATTACATATGTGTCCTTATCCCCACGTTACCCCCTATCCCCCCCACTCATGCCCTCATCCCCCTGTTGTCTGTGTCCATTGGTTAGGCCTATATGCTTGCATACAAGTACTTTGGTTGATCTCTCCCCCTTATCCCCACCCTCCCTTACCTTTCCTCCAACCTAAAGTCATTTTAAAGTTCTACCATTTCTTACTTCTTTTTAGTTGGGGCAAGTTTCTAAACTTTCTAAATCCCCATTATCCAGCTAATGAAAAGAAAATAGGATTCTACCGAGTCTCCTATCTACCTACTCCAGGACTTCTGTGCTGATCAAATGAGATGAGGCACCTGAAAAAGCTTCACAGACATTTGGTTAAAGTGTAAAATGTTTCCACCTGGCTATAAAGCAAGTTGTGCTCCTGGGCTGAAGAAACTCCAAGGAGGCTAGTCACTCAGAAGAGGAAGCCGGGTGTTGCTACGTGACATCATTACCCAGCGCCCACAGCCACCATTTCCGGGCTCATCTGGACTGGGCTGGGCTGTGGGCCGCAATTTGCACCTTAGGGTCTCAGCAGCTTCGGCTGCAATTTGGTGGACTGTCACTCTGGGGTGGTGGCGGGGCCTGTATCCCACTTGGGGGAAGCCAAGTGTTGCTTTGTTGGTGCCAGGTCCCTGGAACCATTTCTTTGGAAATGGCCAGTGCACATCACAGCAGCTCCTGTATTGAGTGTCTGCCCTCTGGTGGTCAGTGTGCATCAAAGAGACAAAACACATGGTCAGAAAGACACTTAGCATAGCAGCCTTTTATATATATAGATACTTTGTGAACTATTCTGGTTTTGGAGATATTCTGGCATCCAGCGGCTTTCAATATCCACCCATTTCCAGAGTGTCCTTGAGTTTACAGCTGAGGGTCAATGAGAGCCAACAGGTTCACAGAAGGTATGACAATGCTCCAACAACGCCCACTCAGTACTGGAGTCTCACATTACTTTCAGGCAGAAACAACTGACACCGGTTTGCAGGGGCTCACCTTCCATTCCTGCCGCAGTGAATCATTATGGTTAGGCTCTGGCCTGGTGTAGAAATGATCCCTCCATGTTCATCAAGATATAAACTCATAGAAGTGGGCACCTTGCTTTTCTTGTTCACTGCTGCATTTCAGTCCTTAGTAGAGGTCTCAATTCAGTGTTAATGTTAATAGTAGTATTTGAATGAACAGTGAACCCCTCTTACTTCTATGTGATGAGGTCTTGATGATTACTTTGGGGTTCAATGTTTTCCTGGAGCCAGGCTGGAATAGAGGGAAGATGCATACATCCACAAGTGTGTGATATTAATATGAAAGTATTTAAAAATTAATGGTTTTCCCAGAGAATGACAGTATGAGATGTAATGGTTCTGGTCTTCTTTCTAGGTTCCTGAGATTCCGACACTTTTTTCATCCCCAGCAGACAGAAGAGCAGCATGAGGCCTGAGAACCAGAGCAGCGTGTCCCACTTCCTCCTCCTGGGGCTCCCCATCCCGCCAGGGCAGCAGGGCGTGTTCTTCACCCTGTTCCTGGGCATGTACCTGACCACGGTGCTGGGCAACCTGCTCATCATCCTGCTCATCAGGCTGGACTCTCGCCTGCACACGCCCATGTACTTCTTCCTCAGCCACTTGGCCTTCTCTGAC
>NW_005370220.1:23116-31840 GCF_000412655.1 Myotis brandtii | reverse complement strand
CTTCTTATGCAAAAACAAAGGGGAATAAAATATACATGTGTCTGCCCATTTAAGCAGAAAGAAGTACAGGAAGAATAAATTAGAAACTGATGAAATTGTTTACCGACAGGAGTCGGCAGAAAAGATGAGCAGATGAGGAGAATTATTTGTGTTGTTTTGACTATGCTACTTTTGCAAGTAAAACATAAATATTAAAGGTGGTTAATAAAGCAAAGTAGAATAAAACAAATCAAATGTACTTAACTATATTTCAAATTAACTCCAAAGTTAGAGTAAAGGGGAAAAATAAATAAAGACCCTAAGATATTTTTGAAACCAGAATTTATATTTATCTTTCAATTAAAAATAAAACACTGAAAACAATGTCTTAAGTTGTACATTGCATGGCATTAACCGTTCAAGGTTCTGAAACAAGTCACCATGTATCCAACAATTCAGCACATAAGCAACCATTGAGGAAAAGGAAGTGACCCTCACTCTGGGAAAGGAGCTCTGTACATGGAAAAGGAGAGGCTGGAAAGGACTCTATGGTGTCAAACTAGAATTGGAGCTATCAATTCAAACTCCTGGGTTTTAAATGTATAAATAGATTTCAATTCATGTGTTATATATCATCGTCTATACTGTTCCCATCCTCATACTTTCTGTCCTGCTCTGACCCACCTGCTATGGGCAAACATGCTTTTAGGTCTTAGTTTCCAGGTTTTCCTTCCTGTGTTTCTTTTATATATATTTCCCAGTTGGCTTCTGGGTGACCATTTAGAATCCTTGAAAGCAATGAACTCAACCAAAGCTATAAAATGAATAACAACAGTAATGGATTATAACTTAGAGAATACAAATCAACAAATACATAATAATATAAATGAATAAATAAAAAACTAACAGGTGTTAGATAAGAATAATTTCCTTTTTTTAGGATAGCACAACTAATAAAGAAGAAATTATGGAATTTGAAAAATCACCATTTGGCCTTCATATATGCAATAATTTTCTCACATAAGAAGCACCAATGACGGCTTCACAGGGGAGTTTTACCAAACATTCCCAGAAGAACTAACACTTTGTCTTCAAACTACTCCAAAACATTCAAGAGGAAGGAACACATCCAACCTCTTTTTATGAGGCCAGCATTATCACAATTCCAAAACCAGATAAAGACACTAGAAAGTAAGAAAATTACAGGCCAGTATTCCTGGTGAACATAGATGCTAAAAATCACAATAAAATATTAGCAAATCAGATTTAGCAATATATTAGAAAGATCATACACCATGACCAAGTGGGATTTATCCCAGGGATGCAAGGCTGGTACAGTATTCGCAAATTAGTAAAACTGATACATCACATAAACAAACTGAAAGACAAAAATCACATGACCATATCAATAGAGGCAAGTCCAACACGCATTTTTGGCAAAAACTCTCAGCAAAGTGGGATAGAGGGATCATACCTGAACATAATAAAGGCCATATGTGACCACCTACAGCCAAAATTGTACTCAATGGGCAAAAACTAAAACCATTTCCAGTAAGAACAGGAGCAAGAGGGGATTTACACTTTTACCACTCTTATACAACACTAGAGGCCTGATGCATGAAATTCATGGAAGAGTAAGCCTTCTGTTCCCCTGTTGCTGGCACCAGCTTCCCTTTGGCACCTGGGACCCGGGCTACCCTCGTCTGGAAGGTTGTCTGGAAGAATGTCTGGTCTAATTAGCATATGACATTTTTATTATTATACATAGTACTGGAAGTGCTAGGACAGTGATTAAACAAGAGGAAAATATAAAAGTCATCCAAATTGAAAAGGAGGAAGTAAAATTCTCATTATTTGCAGATGACACAATATTGCACATAGAAAACTGTAAACACTCCACCAAAAAACTACTAGATTTAATAAATTAATTTGGCAATGTAGCAGGATAAAAAATCAACACCCAGAAATCCATAGCATTTTCATACACCAATAATGATCTATCAGAAAGAGAAACTAAAAACCATCTCATTTACCATTGCAAGAAAAAGGTAAGAATTTATTAATAAAAATTTATTAATAAACTTAACCAAGGAGGTAAAAGACTTGTCCTTGAAAAACTACAAAACAATGCAAAAAGATATAGAAAAACATATAAACAAGTGGAATAATATATTGTATACATAGATCCGCCGAATTAACATCATTAAAATGTCCATACCACCTAAAGCAATCTATAAATTCAATGCAATACTTATTAAAACACCAACGGCATATTTCGCAGATCTAGAACAAACACTCCAAAAAGACCATGAATAGCTGCAGCAAACTTGAGAAAGAAGCACAAAGTTGGAGAGATCACAGTACCAAATACCAAGTTATATTACAAAGACACTGTAATAAATCAGCCTGGTACTGGCACAAGTACAGGTATACAGATATGGAACAGAACAGAGACCCCAGAAACTGACTCAAGCTGTTATGCTCAATTAAAATTTGACAATGGAGAAAAGAGCATACAATGGAGTCAAGACAATCTCTTCAATAAATAGTGTTGGGAAAATTGGAGAGATACATGCAAAAAAGGAAGAAAGAAAGAAAGAAAGAAAGGAAGAAAAAAAAAACTAGATGTAATAGCATAAAAAAAAGGAGACATATGTAATACTCTTTGTAATACTTTAAGCAATAAAACAAAATTTAAAAAAAATAGTGTTGGGAAAATTGGAGAGATGCATGAAAAAAAAAAAAAAGAAAGAAACTAGATCACCAACTTACATTATACATAAAAATAAACTCAAACTGGATAGAAGGCTTAAATGTGAGTCATAAAACCATAAAAATCCTAAAAGAAAACAAAAACATAGGCATCAAAATCTCAGACATTTCATGCAGCAGAAATTTCACAGGTATATAGCCTAGGGCCGTGGTTGGCAAACTGCGGCTTGCAAGCCACATGTGGCTCTTTGGCCCCTTGAGTGTGGCTCTTCCACAGAATACCACATGTGGGCGCACAAGTATAGTGCGATTGAAACTTCGTGACCCATGCGCAGAAGTCGGTATTTTGTAAAAGAGCCACACTGAAGGGGCCAAAGAGCCGCATGTGGCTTGTGAGCCGCAGTTTGCTGACCACTGGCCTAGGGCAAAAGAAATAAGGAAAAAGTAAACAAATGAGACTACATCAAAATAAAAAGCTTTTCCACAACAAAGGAAACTAGCATCAAAATGAAAAGGGACCCCACTGTATGGGAGAACATATTTGCCAATGATACATCTAATAGGGGGTTAATTTCCAAAATATATAATGTACTCGTGCAACTCAACAAAAGGAAGACAAACAATCCAATTGAAAAATGGGCAGAAGACCCTAATAGACAATTCTCCAAAGAGGATATGCAAATGTCCAAGAAACATGTGAAAAAAAGGCTCAATGTTACTGTTCATTAGAGCAATGCAAATTAAAACGACAATGAGGAAGAGATTCATCAAAGAACTTGTATTCATGTATGCATTATCAATGGATCCACATAATAGTATGGTGTAGGTCTGGGGTAAGGAGTGGAGGCAGACTAGAAACGTTAATGGCAGAACAAAGGGGACATATATAATGCTTTCAACAATAAATATTTTTGAAAATTTGTTAAAAAAGGATAAAAACACTAGCTACTAGAAACATTATCATATGCCATCTGATAATATGCACTGGTATATCAGCTATAAATCTAGCCTGTAATATACACACAAACATACATACATATATACATATCGACACAGAGAAGGTAAACCTAGTAGAATGTTACCATTAGGGAATTGGCTGAAGATTGCCCAGGAATTTTTAATATCGTTATTACAATTTTTCTATATCTTTAAAATCATTTCAAAATAAAAAGTTGTAAAATCTTTCTTCCCAGCTGGAGCAATGCCCAAGAAGAAAGGCATCCAGGGCATGGCTGGAATCAGGGACACTGTCCCCTAGGACTCCAGTCCCTCTTACTCTTGGACACACAGCTCCCAAAGGGCGGTCAGAAATTAGCCACAAGCTTGGGGGCTTGGCTGCAGTCTCTCATTAGCAGTTAAGTGTCATTTGTGGACACATTTCTCTGGAGTCGGATAAGGAAAAGGAAAGTCTGTCAAAGTGCCAAGTCCCCAGATATTTCTTCCGTGTGTCTGATATTAGGTCTCCTGAAGAAAACCTGAGGAGATGGGTGACAGTCTGGAGCAGAAGGTGTCTGAACTCACCAATGAAGAGCCCAGGTGAGAGGAACTGGAAATCTGCACTTGGCTATGGACCTGCCTGTGTGCTAGTGGGTTCATGTGTGAGACTCTGAGTCCATGACCCTTTCTGTGTGCACGTATTGTGTATGCTTATATATGTGCTGTTTTATAGTTGTGTTTGTTTGTGCTATGGATCTGACTCACAGTCTCGTTTTAGCGTATGTACACCAAGTTATCAGCCTTCTGGTGTGTGGTTGGGACTCCTGATTCATGTCTGTGATAGTAAACACGGGCATCACAGCTGAGCACCGGGAGAGAGACTGGTCTCTGCTGCTGGACAAGAAGATGCCGACCTCATAAGGAACCAAGGTCAGCTTCGAGAGAGCTCAGACCTCTGCTCAGCAGCGTGTGGTGCACATGTGAGCTGTGCCTGTGGGTGACACTTTCGTGTGTGAGAGCTGGAAGTTATGTTATTGGATTTTCTCTGTGTGTATGTGACCATGTGTGTGTGACCATATGCATGGGTGTTGGTGGTGGTTTACTGACTGTGCCTGTGACTGAATAGACTTAACTGCCCCATGCTGACTACCCTCCTCCAGAATGGGGAAGGTCAGAAGGAGGGAAGCTCATTAATACACTCTTATTAATAGAAGAGTGTATACTGTTTGTTGTAGTGAGTGTGGCTGAGTGTGCATGTGTTGTGTTGTGTGTATCTGTAGATTTTTGAATTGTTTGTGGTCTTGTGTGTTTTTGGTGAAGTGTGTGTAGTGTTTGAGTTATGTATATGTGGTGAGTTGAGTGTTCATCTGGTGCATCATGAAGCAGGTGTGTTGATGTGCATTGTGTGTTTTGGGGTGAGAGGTGTATTATTGTATGTGTGTATGTCCAACTTTGTATTGATTATGACTTGTATGTATGCATATGAGTGTTTATGAGGTAAACCACATATTGGCTATTCTTCCTTTAGGATGGAAATTTGGTCAGGGGTGACTTACATTCTCAAATCAGCAGTGTGTGTGTGTGTGTGTGTAATCTGTATCCATGACTCAAGTATTTCCTAAAGTGTCCTCCTTCTGGGGCACCATTACCTAAGATACTCAAATTCTAAGCGACACCCTGTTTTTTGAAATGGATCTGCTAACATTTTTATGTACCTGAGTGTGACTGAGTTGCTCAGAATTTTCCAACCTTTTCTTTATTTTTACTAAACATCCCAGGGAAACAAACAAACAAACAAACTAATCATAAACTTCAGGCATCATGATATGTGGAAGGTATTGGGCAGAATTACCATTAAATAGTGATGAGACCTTGGGGAAGTTATATAAAACATTGGTCTCACATTCACGTCTATAAAATGGAAAGAATGACACAAATTTTGTGAATCTTGCAGAGGCCCTCAGTAAATTGTTATTGCATAAATAGATCTTAATGTATTTGAGAATTTTTGTCAGTTGGAAAGTAAATAAATATGAAGGACTATAATTATCTAGTAAAGGGAATAAAAAATTTTGGACAACTCTGGGTCCTCACAGCTCTAAAGTAATATATTGTGTTTGGCTCCTAAGCAAGAAAAAGGATGTTTCCCTGTGTAACAGTTAAGAGCATGGGTTCTGATCACACAGACATATTAGACTGAACCCCATGAAGTAGCTAATACTTGGTGATTTTTAATTACAGAAATGGTAATACATACATATCAAGTTATAAACATTACATGTCACATATGTAATAGATACTAATATACACACGTGTATTTGTGCGCCATTCTGTCTCTGCTATACTGCTGTGTGCCTACAGAATTTGTGTCATTTATGTTTCTATTTCTTAAAAACTAAAATAGGTCAAAGAATACAAATCCTTAGAGCAGCTGTGAAGAGGTTTTGAAATCTGGGAATGTAAGGCTGATGTGTGAATTTAATTAGGAAATGTAGGTAAAGTCCTTAGCCCGGTACCCAAATATTCATCTAAATGTTCAGCATTATTATGAAAGACTAGAGGCCTGGTGCACGAATTTGTGCACATTGAAAGGAAATTAATTAGAAGAAATATTTTAATATCGCTATTTGCCCTTTCTCTATAATAGATGTGTCAACCCAAATCACGATCGGCAATGACAGAAACACAGGTGTGCGATAGGCGCCAGCGAGAGGTTTATATATATAAACTTGCTTAATTAGACCTGCTTTCTGATTTAGCTAAACTTTTCCCAGCCCAGTGAAGCATCCCAACTTCTCTTTCAGATAATTGTCAGCAATAGAGCAGTAAATATCAACATGAAGAAGGTTATTATTGTAGATCACACAGGGAGAACAAAGGTTAAAATATTTAACTGCCACAGTGTTTGATTATATTCTGTGCAGTGAGAAAACCTAAAGTCATTTTCAAGTTATACCATTTCTTACTTCCATTCAGTTGGGTCATATTTCTAAACTTTCTAAATCCCTGTTTTCCAGCAAATAGGATTCTACTGAGTCTCCAATCTACCTATTCCAGGACTTGTGTGTGGATCAAATGAGATGAAGCATGTGAAAACACTTCACAGACATTTGGTTATAGTGTAAATGTTTCTACCTGTCTATAATGCAAGTCATGTTTCTGGGCTGAAGAAACTCCAAGGGGGCTAATAGCTGGGGAGAGGAAGCTGGATGTTGCTATGTGACAACATTACCCAGCACCGACAACCACCATTTCCGGGCTGGTCTGACCGGGGCTGCACTGTGGGCCTCATTTTGTGCCATGGGGTCTCAGCAGCGATGGCTGCGATTGGTGGGCTGTCACTCAGGCTGGTGGCAGGCCTGTGTCCCACTTGGGGGAAGCTGAGTATTATTTTGTCGGCGCCAGGTCCGTGGTGCCACATTTGTAAATGGCCAGTGCATATCACAGCAGCTCCTGCCTTGAGCATCGGCCCCCTGGTGGTCAGTGTGCATCACAGAGACCGGTTGAATGGTCAGAGGGACACTTAGCATATTCGCCATATATATATATATATACTTTGTGAACTATTTTGGTTTTGGAGATATTCTGGCATCAAGTGGTTTCAATAGCCACCCATTTTCAGACTGTCCCTGAGTTTACAGCTGAGGGTCAATGGGAGCCGGCAGGTTCACAGGAGGTCTGACAATGCTCCAACAACACCCACTCAGTACTGGAGTCTCACGTTACTTTCAGGCAGAAACAACTGACACCGGTTTGCAGGGGCTCACCTTCCATTCCTGCCACAGTGAATTATTATGGTTTGGCTCTGGCCTGGTGTAGAAATGATCCCTCCATGCTCATCAAGATGTAAACTCACAGAGGTGGGCGCCTTGCTTTTCTTGCTCACTGCTGCACTGCAGTCCTCAGTAGAGGTTCCGACTCAGTCTTAATGTTAATAGTAATATTTGAATGAACAATGAACCCTCTTAGTTCTATATGATGAGGTCTTGTTGATTACTTTGGGGTTCAATGTTTTACTGGAACCAGGCTGGAATAGAGGGAAGAGGCATACATCCACAGGTGTGTGATATTAATATGAAAGTTTTAAAAATTAATGGTTTTCCCAGAGAATGACAGTATAAGATGAAATGTCCGGGTTGTATTTCTAGGTTCCTGAGACTCCCACACCTTCTTCATCCCCAGCAGACAGAAGAGCAGCATGAGGCCTGAGAACCACAGCAGCGTGTCCCAGTTCCTCCTCCTGGGGCTCCCCATCCCGCCAGGGCAGCAGGGCGTGTTCTTCACCCTGTTCCTGGGCATGTACCTGACCACGGTGCTGGGCAACCTGCTCATCATCCTGCTCATCAGGCTGGACTCTCGCCTGCACACGCCCATGTACTTCTTCCTCAGCCACTTGGCCTTCTCTGACATCTCTCTCTCCTCTGTCACTGTCCCTAAGATGCTCATGAACATGCAGACTCGGAAACAATCCATCTCCTATGAGGGATGCATTTCTCAGTTGTATTTTTTCATACTTTTTGGGGCTCTTGACAGTTTTCTTCTGGCTGTGATGGCATATGACCGGTATGTGGCCATCTGTCACCCCCTGCACTACACCACCATCATGAGGGAGGGGCTGTGTGTGCTGCTGGTGGCTGGATCCTGGATTCTCTCTTGTGGCCAATCCCTTTTGCACACCCTCCTCTTGGTCCGACTGTCTTTCTGTGCTGACAATGCCATCATCCACTTCTTTTGTGACCTTGCTGCACTCCTGAAGTTGAGCTGTTCAGACACTTCTCTCAATGAGCTGGTCATATTCACCGAGGGAACAATGATTTTGTTTTTGTGTTTTGGTGTTATTTTGTGCTCCTATATCCGTATAGGGACCACCATCCTGAGGGCACCCACCACAAAGAAACTCTTTAAAGCCTTTTCTACCTGTGGCTCCCATCTGTCTGTGGTGTCTTTATACTACGGTACATCTGCAGGTGTTTACATTTCCTCCTCATCATGGGGTTCCAAAGACATAATTGCCTCTGTCATGTACATGGTAGTTACCCCCATGCTGAACCCCTTCATCTACAGCCTGAGGAACAGAGATATAAAACAGGCCTTAGA
>NW_005370220.1:11892-22965 GCF_000412655.1 Myotis brandtii | reverse complement strand
CATCTATGTTAAGTTTGCTACTTGGATTATTAATAATTCTTTATTCCAAATCAATATTTTTCACATGCCCATCATCTCTTATAATATATATCCATAATCTTATGCAAAACATTTTGCATGATTATAACTGTGGTTTTGTCTCATTCTGTTTTGACATATGTCACTTTTTGCTTATGCATTTTTAAAAATTTTATGTTATCAAATAGCCACTTATTTAGCATCATGATCTGCTCCTGGTAATCTTCCCTTTTTATTACCTGTTTTTTTTAGTGCTGACTTTTGTTGGCTTCTGGCTGATTGTGCACATCTCTTCCTAATGTTGGCTGACTGCCATCAGGCATGATAAGAATAATTACACTATAAAAATTGGTATGTCCTACAAAGCAAGGATGTTGGAGAAAGAGACTTTTAGGAATGCATTTAAGAGCACACCACTAGTTTTATAATTAGGAAGAGTTTCTAGTAATGGGTCTTACCTTAATACCTCATGTACTTCTGATATTAATATAAATATGTTATAACTATATAGATGTAGATACATATACAGATAGAGATACAGCTAGATATATAGATACTACTATAGCATAGTATAGTAAAGTATAGTGTATAGTATAGTATAGTATAGTATAGTATAGTATAGTATCGTATGGTACGGTATGTTATGTTAAGGTATGGTATGGTATGGCATGGCATAGCATAGCATTGCATAGTATAGCATAGCATAGCATAGCATAGCATAGCATAGCATAGTGTAGTGTATTGTAGTATAGTACGTATGGTATAGTATAGTCAGGATGCAGCTTTCTCCTGGTTGGTGTTTAAATGGTATTTCTTTTCCATCAATTTAAACATTTCTTTGTCCTTATATCCCTGAGGTGTGCATTGTTCAATATGTAATGCTGGATATTGTTCATTTTATGTAAAACAACAATTATTATATTTCTGGATATACTGTCTATGGACATCTAATATAATTATAATACATTAGAATTTATATTTTCCTTATTACTGTATTTGCCATTTGATTAATCTGTTTCACATATATCCTTTTTTTCCCTCTGTTTTAAGTAAATACATATATTCAGTTCCATTTTCACTCTATTAACATATTAATCATACATTATTATTATTGTTTTATAATTCTTTTCTGTGCTGTATGCAGGTATCACTTTTTACTTTCTACTTAGGTATTTGAGGTATACAATTCAGTGGCATTTAGGACACATAATACCAATATCTCATTTCATGACCATTAAAGAAAACTCTATAAAACAACAACTGAGTATTTTTTAACTGTGAGGAATAAGAACAAAGATATCTATAAGTCAAAGTGGAGAAATATTAGAATATATTGCTGAATGGAAAAAGCAATATGTAAAAGAGGATTTATAGCATGCTACTTCTTATGTAAAAACAAAGGGGAATAAAATATACATGTTTCTGCCCATTTGAGCAGAAAGAAGAACAGGAAGAATGAATTAGAAACTAATGAAATTGTTTACCGACAGGAGTTGTGGCAGAAGAGATGAGGAGATGAGTAGAATTATTCATGTAGTTTTGACTGTGCTGTCTTTTGCAAGTAAAACATAAATATTAAAGGTGGTTAATAAAGCAAAGTAGAATAAAACAAATCAAATGTACTTAACTATATTTCATATTAACTCCAAAGTTAGAGTAAAGGGGAAAAATAAATAAAGATCCTAAGATATTTTTGAAACCAGAATTTATATTTATCTTTCAATTAAAAATAAAACACTGAAAACAATGTCTTAAGTTGTACATTGCATGGCATTAACCGTTCAAGGTTCTGAAACAAGTCACCATGCATCCAACAATTCAGCACATAAGCAACCATTGAGGAAAAGGAAGTGACCCTCACTCTGGGAAAGGAGCTCTGTACATGGAAAAGGAGAGGCTGGAAAGGACTCTATGGTGTCAAACTAGAATTGGAGCTATCAATTCAAACTCCTGGGTTTTAAATGTATAAATAGATTTCAATTCATGTGTTATATATCATCGTCTATACTGTTCCCATCCTCATACTTTCTGTCCTGCTCTGACCCACCTGCTATGGGCAAACATGCTTTTAGGTCTTAGTTTCCAGTTTTTCCTTCCTGTGTTTCTTTTATATATATTTCCCAGTTGGCTTCTCTGAGACCATTTAGAATCCTTGAAAGCAATGAACTCAACCAAAGCTATAAAATGAATAACAACAGTAATGGATTACAACTTAGAGAATACGAATCAACAAATACATAATAATATAAATGAATAAATAAAAAACTAACAGGTGTTAGATAGGAATAATTTCCTTTTTTTAGGATAGCACAACTAATAAAGAAGAAATTATAGAATTTAAAAGTCACCATTTGGCCTTCACATTTGCAATAATTTTCTCACATAAGAAGCACCAATGACGGCTTCACAGGGTAGTTTTACCAAACATTCCAAGAAAAACTCTTCTCCAAAGAGAATATGCAAATGTCCAAGAGACATGTGAAAAAGGCTCAATGTTACTGTTCATTAGAGAGATGCAAATTAAAACGACAATGAGGTACTACGTCACACCTGCCAGTATGACTATCATCACTAAATGAACAAACAGCAAGTGCTAGTGAAAATGTGGAGAAAAGAAAAACCCTAGTGGAATGTAGACTAGTATAAACACTATGGAAAACAGTGTGGAGTTTCCTAAAAAAATTAAAAATGGAACTGTCATTTGACCGCATGATCCCACTTCTAGGAATATATCCTAAGAAGCCTAAAACACCAATGAGAAACAGTATGTGCACCCCCATGTTCATAGCAGCATTGGTTATAATAGCTAAGATCTGGAAACAGCCCAAGTGCCCCTCAGTAGATGAATGGATTAAAACAAACAAAACACAGTCACATATTTCACAATGGAATACTATGCAGCTGTGAAAAAGAAGGATCTCTTAACCTTTGAGACAGCATGGAGAAACCTGGAGAGTATTATGCTAAGTAAAATAAGCCAGTCAGAGAAAGAGAAGTAATACACGATCTAACTTATATGTGAAATCTATTGAACACAATAAGCCGACTAGCAAAAGAGACCCAGGGACATTGAAGCATGCAGCAGACTGATGTATTTCAGAGGGAAGGGGGACAGGAAGAGATTAACAAAGAAGTAATATGCATATATGCATAACCATGGACACAGACAATAGTGCAGTGAAGGCATGGGGAGGTGGTAGAAGTTGGGTGGAGGGGATCAATTCGGAAAAAGGGACATCTGTAATACTTTCAACAATAAAGATAAATTTAAAAAATAAAATAAAAAAGAAGTTACAAAATAGTCATGAAGATAATAGTTACAGCATAGGGAATATAGTCAATAATATTGTGATTAACTGTGTATTGTCCGTTGAGTACTGGAAATATCAGGATGAACACTTTATAAAGTACATGATTGTCTAACCACTACGCTGCACATGTGAAACTAATACAAAATATTATTGAATAAAAACTGTAATTTAAAATTTTAATTAAAATATTAGTAAAATAAAAATAGGTATCATATGATCTCACTCAGATGTGGAATCTAATGAACAAGATAAACTAATGAACAAAATAGATCCAGAGATATAGAAGCATGGAATAGATGATGTATCTTAGAGGGAAGGTGGGGGTGGGGCAGGTGGGAGTTGTGAACCAGGGACCTTATATGCATATATGCATAGCCCATGGACACAGACAATAGTGTGGTGAAGGCCTGGGAGGGGAGGGTGTGGGGTGGAGGGAGTCAATGCGGGGGAAAAAAAGGTGGCAACTGTAATACTTTCAAAAATGAGGACACATTTAAAAAATAAAGAGATATTTTTGAGGTTTAAGTGAATACAAAAAACTTCATATATTTAAAATATACAATTTGAATACTTCTGACATATGTATACATCCATTAAGCTGTCAGGACCAGGAAGTTTCCCCAAGCCTACCTCCTGCTCCTTCTTTGCTCCTCACCTCTGTTCCCCAGCGGAACCACTGATCTGTTTCTGTCACATCAATTAGTTTGTACCTGCTAGAAGTTTATCTAAATGGGATCATACAGAATCTATTCTTTTATTGCTGCCTTCTTTCACTCAGCATAAGCATTTTGAGGTTCATTTATGTTTAACGATGAATATGTATCAAGACATTTTTATATTTTTTGCTCTTTAGATGATTCTTTTTATTGGCAAGTACTATTCCACTGTACAGATATACTACAGCTTTTTTGTTCACTCACCTGTTGAAGGGGCTTTGTGTTCTAACAGAGGTCTGTATAGTGTTTTGGGAGCCTGCTGAATGACATCATTGGAATTGTGATGCAGAGGCCACGGGCAACTGGGAACCTTCTGCTTGCCACCTGGAGACTTGGGCAGAGGCCCTAGGTATCAATGACATTACGGACACTGTCGGCTGGGACTGCAGTTGCAGTTCAGTCTCTCTGGCCCCTAACCATGTTCCTTCCCAAGGGGCCTGCAGGAAGTTGGGCAATTATCCCAACTGTCTTGGAGTCTTGGGGCTGTCTCCCTCTGGGGTCTCTTTCTGAAGCTAAAAGGAGATCAACTGCCCACTGTTTTGATGCTGGTGAACAGACATGAGAATCCGTAAAGGTCCTGGACCACGAACATTTTTTTTTCCTTCCCTTTAAGCCTGGGTCTCCTGCACAGAAACTGAAGATTTGGGAAACAGCACAAAGCACAAGGTATCAGAACTCATAGCTCTGGTTTAGATTAGAAGGAACCCAGAAATCTCCATAGTCGTGTGTGTGTGTGTGTGTGTGTGTGTGTGTTGTATGACTTTGTGTGTGTGTCACTGACTCACACACTGAATGCTTCCACTGAGGATAAGTATAAGTCAGGGAAGCCTGGAGTTTCCTCAGCGATGTCTGCCTTATTTCTCTTGTGTTTTGTTGCCTGTGTGCTGCATGGAAGACCTTGTGCATCACTTGTGATTTGAATGTGTGACTGCCTATGACTGCAATGTGTGTGGTGGAGGATGCTTGATAGTTACGTGTGCGCAACTGTGTTGCACAGTGTGAGTGTATTTTGTGTGAGTTTTGCATAGATTTGTGTGATGTTGACTCACACTCTGGCTGTATTTACTTAGCTTGAGTGTAAGCCAGGGAAGTCTGTAAGTCTCCCTTTGGCCAGGCTGTGGCTGTGATAGTGTGTGAGTGCTCTTGTGTTGTACAAACTCACACCTTGACTTCCTTCACACAGAAGATACATAGGATGGAGACTTAAAACCAAGATACTGAAAAGGCCAACAAATATCTTGCTTTGATATGTTGGGATTCACCATAGCTACAGATTATAACCCATACAGGCAGCTTAAAAAAAAAAGCCCATTTTGAAGATCTGTTGGGGGCCATTTTTCAGTGACTTGAATAATATGGGAGCATCTCTGGAAGCCAAATGCTTTTGAACTTTTTCTTCAACTCTGTTACATAGTTTAGAAACTAAATGCTCACATCTGATATCACATATGTCTATACTCAATTCTATGTCTTTTCCCTACTTAACAGCTTTGTGGTCGTAGATGCTCAGCAGCCTCCACTGTCAAATGGGAATAATGACAATCACAGGAATCTTGTTTGTAAGGTGCTTAAGTTCTAGCACATTGTAAGCACTTAGTAATTTGTAGCCTGTAGAGGCCATGACAGCTGACTGTCCATTTCCTGAATGCTAGGAGACAATGCCTGGTACACTGACAGGAAAATTATTCAACCAAAGACTCCCCTGGACCTCCAGGCAGCCGCTTCTCCTCCCTATTACTGAGTATCTCCCAGCCACATCTTTCACTCATGGTGCTGACAGAATCAAGGTACCATTTCTGTATTGTTTCCATCCCTCAAAATGGGTCTCTTCCAGGAGATGTTTGAGATCCTAGTTACTTACTGGCATTACTTAACTTTAAATAATGCCAGTAAGTAACTAGCATTACACACACACACACAACAAGATCAATGCCAAGTTCCTCTCCCAAGCTTATGGGTATTTTGACATTCAACTTTAGCTTAACCTTTCTACCTCCCACAGGAAGAAATGGGTGAAATCTCTTCCCAGTGAAAAGATGACGAGAAAATCTACCTTTGAGATCAGGTTCCGCTGGGTAATGTCTATGTGAAATTGTGTAAGCCATCTCACTACTGTTAGTAAATGAAGGAACAAATATCACCATCTTCTCTACTTCCCAGACACAGAATAAACAATGGTAGATTGAGTGAAATTGAAGGTACATGAAATCCATTTGCAAAATACTGGGCTGTAGGACTATGAGTGGTGACCGCAGTCTGAGCAGAAGGACTTCCTCAAATCCTGAGACTATATTTCTTAAGGTCCTGGCTCTTTTGTCTAATTAAAAAGAGGGAGAAACAGCAGGGTCATAGGAGCAAAGATTCTAATATATCTAAGAAACATGTGAGAATTGAGACTACAGCAGTTACTAACTGTGGCAATAAATGCAAAAATGGATTGGTTTGACAGAGTGTTCACTAAATGTCAATTATTATAAATGTGAAGATCGGTACTAGAAATAGTGATGGTCAGTCAGGTAACTGTGAATCCTAATAGACACTTCCCATCCTTCAGGGTCCCCAGTTCTCACCTGCCAGATCTCAGGTCTCTCTTGCCATGGATCCTCATTTCGGAGCCAGCTCGAAGCACCAGATACAGATGGAGATAGATGCACTGAGGTAAGTTTATTTCTTGGCAAAAAGATGGATGTGCATTTAGACTTGTCTCACCAGAAGATTTACCCAATGACAGGATGTGAGCTCCGCAATGCCTCTTGAGAGAGTGAGAGCTCCGATAAGGTAGCACAGGGGCTAGGTCAGCTCCTTGGTCCTTTGCGCTGATCTTCTCAAGATGCTTTTTGATTGAATTTCTACATTTGATCTTGGCTTCATTTGGGTAGTTAGCACATCATAAAAATAATAATTAAAATTTTATGTGTTTATTTTATACAGTCACTGTTCTTAGATATTCATGTGTTTTGAATTAGAACGCTCTTATTGACTCTAGGAATGTGTGATATTGGCATCTTCACATACTGTGGCACAACATGTAGACACGATAGATTCAGCTCCTAAAGTCAGCTGCCCAGAGAGTGATGTCACCAGACTCACAGCACAAGGAATCTGGCTCAGAGCCTTACCTTTACTCAGTCTTCTGTCAGGGGTGCCCAGAGGGTCAGGGGGCAGAGGAAAGAGGTCCTGTGTGTCCCATTTATTCTTGCATCTCTAATTAGTAGCACAGTGCCAGGAACCTGGGTGATTAAGAAAATAAAGATGAATTTGTTCTGTTTTCATTTGAAAGAAGCCATATTGGGCATTGAAGGTGTGTTGCTTGCAATGAAAGCTCTAGCAGATTATATGAATGCAAGGAGATGTTATTTTTCTCCAGGAGAAAGTAGGAAACCCTACAGTAGTGACCATAAACACATTCAATGTCTCTGGCTTTTTTCACTGTCCTTTCATCCCCAGTAGAGAGAAGAGCAGCATGAGGCCTGAGAACCACAGCAGCGTGTCCCACTTCCTCCTCCTGGGGCTCCCCATCCCGCCAGGGCAGCAGGGCGTGTTCTTCACCCTGTTCCTGGGCATGTACCTGACCACAGTGCTGGGCAACCTGCTCATCATCCTGCTCATCAGGCTGGACTCTCGCCTGCACACGCCCATGTACTTCTTCCTCAGCCACTTGGCCTTCTCTGACATCTCTCTCTCCTCTGTCATTGTCCCCAAGATGCTCATGAACATGCAGACTCGGCAACAATCCATCTCCCATGTCGGATGCATTTCTCAGTTGTATTTTTTCATACATTTTGCTGGTCTTGACAATTTTCTTCTGGCTGTGATGGCATATGACAGGTACGTGGCCATCTGTCACCCTCACTATACCACCACCATCATGAGGGAGGGGCTGTGTGCATTGCTGGTGGCTGGCTCTTGGATAGTTGCCTGTGTCCATGCTCTTATTCATACCCTCCTTTTGGCCCGACTGTCTTTCTGTGCTGACAATGCCATCATCCACTTCTTCTGTGACCTCGCTGCACTCCTGAAGCTGAGCTGTTCAGACACCTCCCTCAATGTGCTGGTCATATTCACTGAAACAGGAATAATTTTCTTTCTTTGTTTTGGTGTTATTCTGGGCTCCTATATCCGTATAGGGACTATCATGCTTAGGGTGCCCTCCACTAAGACACTCTTTAAAGCCTTTTCTACCTGTGGCTCCCATCTCTCTGTGGTGTCTTTATACTACGGGACACTTGCTGGTGTTTACTTTTCCTCCTCATCATGGGATTCTAAAGACATAATTGCTTCGGTCATGTATACAGTAATAACCCCCATGCTGAACCCCTTCATCTACAGCCTGAGGAACAGAGATATAAAACAGGCCCTAGAGATGTGTGTCAATAGGGTTAAGTTCTTTAAGCAGCAATTACTAAATCCTCCTGTTGCAGTCAGGAGCACAGGAAGATAGATCTAAAATTAATGTATGGTCGAACCTCCATATAACTTTCATAGAATATGTGTTTTATCATCATGTACATGTGTTGTTAATATGTTAACTAGGTCACATTTGCTACTTGGATTGTTAATAATTCTATATTGCTAATTAATATTTTTTGCTTTTCATCATCTCTTACAAGATGTATGCAAAATCTCATGCAAAACATTTTGCACAATTATAGTTGTGGATTTTTGGTTTTTTCCTTTGAGTCATGTCTGTTTTTGTTTATGTATTGTTTATACTGTGTTAATAAGGACGCCCTGATTTAGCATCATAGTTTACTTCTGGTGAACTTTCCATTTATTTTTTAATGTTGGCTTTTCTTGGCTTCAAGCTGATTATGTGTATTTCTAACCAGCTCACATTCAATGTCATCATGTTGGTAGATTGCAATCAGCCATAGTAAGAAAAATAATACTTTGGAAAGTCCCAGGTACTACAAAAAAAAAGCTTTGTAAAAAGAAAGAGACTTTTGAAAAATGCATTTAACAGCACATAATTGCATTTATAATTAGAAGATAGTTCTAGTACTGGGTCCTACCTTAAGACCTCATCTACCTCTGATACTTTCTATCTATATGTACAGATGCAGATAGAGATATAGATACTAGTGTAATATAGATGGTAAAGATGCAGCTTTCTCATGGTTAGTGTTTACATGGTATTTCTCTTCTATCACTTGAAACTTTTCTTTGTCCTTATATCTTTGAGGTGTCCATTGTTAACAGTGTAATGTTAGATTTTGCTCTTTTTATGTAGAGTAACCATTATTATATTTCTGGAGAAATGTATCTACTAACATCTAATGTAATCCTATATAATAAAAGGCTAATATACAAATTGACCAAACCGCGGAATGGCCAGTCGCTATGATGCACATTTACCACTAGGGGGTAGAAGCTCAACATGGGAGCTGCCTCCTGGTGGTCAGTGCATTCCCACAGGGGGAGGGCCTCTCAGCCAGAAGCCGGGCTCACAGCTGGGAAGCGCAGTGGTGGTGGTGGGAGCCTTTCCTACCTTCGCGGCAGTGCTAAGGATGTCCAACCACCAGCTTAACATCATCAGTTCAACATCCCCTGAGGGCTCCCGGACTATGAGAGGATGCAGGCCAGGCTGAGGGACCTCCCAAGTGCATGGATTTCATACACCGGGCCTCTAGTCTATATATATAAAAGCCTAATATGCATAGTGTCCCCTTGGGAGTCCGACTGACCAGGAGTTAGATGGCTAGCTATGATGTGCACTGACCACCAGGGGGCTATGTGGAACGACAGAAGGCCCCAGCCAGCAGCCAGCAGCCAGGAAAGGAACACCCAGGCCAGCAGCTGGCAGCCACTAGTGACCCTACCCGTGCACAAATTTTGTGCACTGGGCCTCGAGTCAGAATACATTTGCATTTATATTTTCTTTTTTGTATTTATATTTTTAATATTATTATATTTTTATTATATTTTTAAAGCTCTGTAGTTTATATTTTTAAATATATTTTTATTGATTTCAGAGAGGAAGAGAGAGAGAGAGAGAGAGAGAGAGAAACATCAATGATGAGAGAGAATCATTAATAGGCTGCCTCCTACATGCCCCCTACTGGGGATCGAGCCTATAACCCAACCATGTGCCCTTGACTGGAAT
Source organism: Myotis brandtii (assembly GCF_000412655.1). Taxonomy (NCBI): domain Eukaryota; kingdom Metazoa; phylum Chordata; class Mammalia; order Chiroptera; family Vespertilionidae; genus Myotis; species Myotis brandtii. The sequence continues at coordinate 12,817 of NW_005370220.1, read as the reverse complement.
TGAACCCCGGACCCTTCAGTCCACAGGCCGACGCTTTACCCACTGAGCCATACCGGCTATGGCCCATATTACTATGTTTTTTATTTGATATATCTGCTTCACATTTATTCTCTCTTGTCTTCCTCCTTGTTGATTAATTAAATATATTTTTGTTATATCATTCCCCCTCTATTTACTTCTTGTTCATATATTATTATTATTTTATAATCCTTTTATGTATTGATGTAGAGATTATTTTTACTTTCTTTTTCATTTTTAATTGTAATTTAAATACAAAATATGAAATTTATTTTGTTAGCTCTTGCAGTGTCATTTAGAACACTCATCACCTGTATCTCATCCTAGGACACCTATAAAAGCTCTATAGAACATCAATGCAATCAAGTGTTTGACAATTGTGAAAAAAATTAGAACAAAGTTATCTATGAATCAGTATGAAGAAATATGCAGATAACTGGGAAAATAGCAATGTGTAAAAGAGCATTTACAAGATTCCAATTTTAAGTTAAAATAAAGGGGTGATAGAACACACATATGTCTGTGTATTTGAACTAAAAGAAACACAGGAAGAATAAAACAGATCTGGAAAAAGCCCAAGTGCCTATCAATAGATAAATGAATAAAAAAATTGTGGTACATTCATACAATGGAATACTACTTGGCTGTATAAAGGAAGAAAATCTTATCTTTTGCGACAGCATGGATGGGTTTGAAAATTATTATGCTAAGTGAAATAAGCCAGTCACAGAAAGGCAAATACAATATGATAGCACTTATATGTAGAATCTAATGAACAAATAATATTTTTCAACAAATAGAAACAGAAGCATAGATACACAGAATAGACTGACAGCTATCAGAGCGGAGGTGGTTACTGGGGCTGCATGAACAGGTGAGGGGATAAAGCAAATATATATATATATAT
>NW_005370220.1:7737-11749 GCF_000412655.1 Myotis brandtii | reverse complement strand
AATATAATATAATATATTATGACAGACACAGACAAACAACAATATGTTATAGAGGGAAAGGGGTGGTAGAAGGTGAAAGTGAACAAAGGGGATAAATGGGGATGAAACAGGACATGACTTTGGGTGGAGAACTCACCATGCAGTATGCAGATGATGTTTTACTGAATTGCACATTTGCAACCTGTATTGTTTTATTAACCAATGTCACCCCAATAAATTCAATAAAACAGAAACTAATGAGATTTTTTACCTACAGGAGGTGAGGCAGAAGAGATGGGAAGATGAGGACAGTTATTTGTAAACTTTTGACTATGTTATCTTTTGCCATTGAAAAATAAACAGAAGAGGTGGTGAATAAAGCAAAACAGAATAAAACAAAACAGGCCTAGCCAGCTTGGCTTAGTGAAGAGAGTGTCAGCCTGCAGATTGAAGGATCCCAGGTTCAATTCCAGTCAAGGGCACATACCTCAGTTGCAGGTTTGATCCCCAGCCCTGGTTGGGGCACATGCAGGAGGCAACCAATTAATGAGTCACTCTCATATTGATGTTTCTCTCTCTCTCTCTCTCTCTCTCTCTCTCTCTCTCTCTCTCTCTCTCCTTTCTCCTCTCTCTAAAAATCAATGGAAAAATATCTTCAGGTGAGGATTAACAAAACAAAAAGAATAAAATAAAACAGAAACAAAGAATAAAACAAAACAAATGAACCTAACTATATTTCAAATTAATACCATAATTAGACTAAAGGGGAAAATAAAATAAGTAACTAAATTAATTTTTGAACCCCAAATTTTGTCTACATACTCTCACAAGTAAAAAAAAATCACTTGAAATAAAATTTTAAGCTGTATTTAGTGCCATTGACAGTGGTGTGGATAGAATACTTAAATATAAGTCATAAAAGCATAAAAACACTATGAAAAGCCATAGGCAGCAAAATCTCAGACATCTCTTGTAGCATTATGTTTATAGAGACATATCCTAGGGCAAGAGAAACAAAAGAGAAAATATACAAATTAGACTACATCAAAATGAAAAGCTTCTAAACAGCAAAAGAAACCATAATGAAAAGGGAGCCTACTGTATGGGAGAACATGTTTGCCAATGATCCATCTGATAAAGGATTAATATCCAAAAAATATAAGGAACTCATACAATTAAACAAAAGGAAGACAAACAATTCAATTAAAAATGGGCAAAACATCCCTAACCGGTTTGGCTCAGTGGATAGAGTGTCAGACTGCAGACTGAAGGGTCCCATGTTCAGTTCTGGTCAAGGGCATGAACTTTGGCTGTGGGCACATTCCCAGGAGGGGGTGTGCAGGAGGCAGTTGCTCAATGTTTCAAATTCTCTATCCCTCTCCCTTATTCTCCATAAAAAATCAATAAAATATATTTTTAAAAAATTTTTAAAAAGGGCAAAATACCTAAATAGACACTTTTCCAAAGAGGACACACAGATAGCCAAGAGACATATCAAAAAATGTTCAAAATCACTGATCATCAGAGAGATGAGATGCAAATTCAAACTACAATGAGGTATCACCTTATACCTATCAGGATGGCTACCACCAACATATCAACAAATGACAAGTGATGGTGAGGATGTAGAGAATAGGGAACCCTAATACACTGCTGGTGGGAATGCAGTTTGGTGCAGCCGTTATGGAAAACATTATGGAGTTTGCTCAAAAAATTAAATATGGAACTGCCATTTAACCTTGCAGTTCCACTTCTAGGAATATATCCTAAAAAAACCCAAAGCACCAATCAGAAAGAATATATGCACCCCTATGTTCATAGCAGCGCAATTCACAATAGCTAAGATCCAGAAACAGCCCAAGTGCCCACCAGTAGATGAGTGGATAAAAAAGCTGTGGTACATTTACACCATGGAATACTATGCAGCTGTAAAAAAGAAGGATCATTTACCCTTTGAGACAGCATGAAGGGATCTGCAGAGTATTATACTAAGCAAAAAGCCAGTCAGAGAAAGACAAATATCACATGATCTCACTTAAATGTGGAATCTAATGAACAAAATAAGCTGATGAACAAAATAGATCCAGCCACATAGAAGCATGGAACATACTGTCGAATCTCAGAGGGAAGGCAGGAATGGGTGAGTGGGTTAGTAGAGATCAACCAAAGAATGTGTATGCATGTATGCATTATCAATGGACCCAGATATTAGTATGGTGAACATCTGGGGTAGGGAGTGGGTCAGGCTAGAAGGATTAATCGGGAAAAAATGGGGACATATGTAATACTTTCAGCAATAAAGTATTTATGAAAATTTGTTTAAAAAGGATAAAAACACTAGCCTTGAAAACATTATCATATGCCTTCTGATAAAATGCACTGGAATATCAGCTATAAATCTAAGCCTGATATATACATACAAACATACATACATATATACATATACACACACAGAAGGTAGAATGTTAACCATTGGGGAATTGGCTGAAGATTGCCCAGGAATTCTTAATATCATTATTACAACTTTTCTATATCTTTAAAATCATTTCAAAATAAAAAGTTGAAAAATCTTTTTTCCCAGCTGGAACAATGCCCAAGAACAAAGCAGTCCAGGGCATGACTGGAATCAGGGACACTGTTCCCTAGGACTCCAGTACCTCTTACTCTTGGACACACAGCTCCCAAAGGGCAGTCAGAAATTAGCCACAAGCTTGGGGACTTGGCTGCAGTCTCTCATTAGCAGTTAAGTGTCATCTGTGGACTCATTTCTCTGGAGCCGGATAAAGAAAATGAAAGTCTGTAGAAGTGCCAAGTCCAATATAATTTCTCTGTGTGCCTGGATGTTAGGTCTCCTGAAGAAAACCTGAGGAGATGGGTGACAGTCTGGAGCAGAAGGTGTCTGAACTCACCAATGAGGAGCCCAGGTGAGAGGAACTGGAAATCTGCCCTTGGCTATTGACCTGCCTGTGTTCAACTGGGTTCATGTATGAGACTCAGTCCATGACCCTGTGTGTGCAAGTATTGTATATGCTTGTATATGTGCTGTTTGATAGTTGTGTGTGTATGTGCTATAAATCTGACTCACAGTCTCATTTTAGCGTATGTGGATCAGCCTCCTGGCGTATGGTTGGGACTCCTGACTCATGTCTGTGATAGTAAACACTGGCATCACAGCTGAGCACCGGGAGTGAGACTGTGGTCTCTGCTGCTGGACAAGAAGATGCCGACCTCATAAGGAACCAAGGTCAGCTCAGAGAGAGCTCAGACCTCTGCTCAGCAGTGTGTTGTGCACATGTGAGCTGTGCCTGTGGGTGACGCTCTCGTGTATGAGAGCTGGAAGTAGTGTTATTGGATTTTCTCTGTGTGTATGTGACCATGTGTGTGTGACCATATGCATGGGTGTTGGTGTTGGTTTAATGACTGTGCCTGTGACTGAACAGACCTAACTGCCCCATGCTGACGGCCCTACCCCAGCAAGGGGAAGGTCAGGTGGAGGGAAGCTCGTTAATACACTCAGATTAATAGGAGAGTGTATACTGTTTGTTGTAGTGAGTGTGGCTGGGTGTGCCTATGTGTTGTGGTGTGTGTTTCTTGAAGGTTTTTGAATTGTTGGTGGTATTGTGTGTTTTTGGTGAAGTGTGTGTAGTGTTTGAGTTATGTATATGTGGTGAGGTGAGTGTTCACCAGGTGCATCATGAAGCAGGTGTGTTGATGTGCATTGTGAGTGTGTTTTGTGGTGAGAGGTGTGTTATTGTATGTAGTCTATGTTTAACTGTGTGTTATTTATGACTTATATGTATGCATATGAGTGTTTATGAGATGAACCATATATTGGCTATTCTTATTTTAGGATGGAAATTTGTTCGGGGTGACTTACAATCTCAAATTAGCAGTGTGTGTGTGTGTGTGTGTGTGTGTGTGTGTGTGTGTGTGTGTGTGCTGTGTATGTGTGTGTGCTGTGTGTGTGTATGTGTGCTGTGTGTGTGTATGTGTGCTGTGTGTGCTGTGTGCTGTGTGTGTGTGCTGTGTGTGT
>NW_005370220.1:3676-5416 GCF_000412655.1 Myotis brandtii | reverse complement strand
TGCTCCTATATCCGTATAGGGACCATCATCCTGAGGGTCCCCTCCACTAAGAGACTCTATAAAGCCTTTTCTACCTGTGGCTCCCATCTCTCTGTGGTGTCCTTATACTACGGGACAGCTACAGGTGTTTACTTTTTCTCCACATCATGGGGTTCCAAAGACATAATTGCTTCGGTCATGTATACCATAGTTACCCCCATGCTGAACCCCTTCATCTACAGCCTGAGGAACAGAGATATCAAACAAGCCTTAGAGATGTGTGTCAATAGGTTTAAGTTCTCTAAGATGCAATCACTAAATCCTCCTGTTGCAATCAGGAGCACAGTGAGATATATCTCGTAAAATTATTGCATTGTTGACACCTCTATATTACTTTCTTTTTTTTTTAACAGAGAGGAAAGGAGAGGGATAGAGACTTAGAAACATCGATGTGATAGAAACATCGATCAACTGCCTCCTGCACCCCTCCCCCTGGGAATGTGTCCACAACCAAGGTACATGCCCTTGACTGGAATCAAACCTGGGACCTTTCAGTCCACAGGCCGATGCTCTATCCACTGTGCCAAACCGTTTAGGGCTACTTTCATAGTATATCGATCATCTTGTCATGTATAAGTTGTTATATGGCCATGTTTGCTTCTAGGATTGTTAATAATTTTTTATTCATAATTGATAGTTTTTGGTTGTCCATCATCTCTTATAATATATATGAAAAATCCCATGCAAACCTGTTACACAATCATTATTGTGGTTTGTCTCATTCTGTTTGAGATATCTGATTTTTTGCTTATGCAGTTTTAAAAATTTTATGCTATAGAAGACTCACTTACTTAGCATCATGATCTGCTCCTGGTGATCTTTCTTTCTTGTTTTTTTTTCCCCAACTGATTTTTATATGCTGGCTTAAAGCTGGTTGTGCACATCTCTTCCTAATTCACAATCAATGACATCATGTTGTCTGACTGCAATCAGCCATGGTAAGAATAATTACACTAGGAAATTATGTGCTGCAAAGCCTAATTGTTAGAAAAGAAGAGGAATGGAGTTTTTAAAAATGCATTTAAGATCAAACCACGTTGTTTATAATTAGGAAAAGTCTCTAGTAGTGGGTCCTACCTTAACACCTCATCTACTTCTGATAACTGTATAGATATTTATATCCATTACATATAGATACAGATATAGATATAGATACCAGTATAGTGTAGCTGGTCAAGATTCAGCTTTCTCACGGTTAGTGTATAAATGATATTTCTTTTTCGTCACTTTAAACGTTTCTTTGTCCTTATGTCTGTCAGGTGTGCATTGTTAAATGTAACGCTGGTTTTTGCTCATTTTATGTAAGGCAACAATTATTATATTTCTGGAGAATATTGTATATAAACATCTAATCATAATATATTTGAATTTATATTTTCCATACTACTCTGTTTTTTATTTGATACATCTGTTTCACAGATATCCTCTCTCATATTCCTCCATTTTAATTAAATGCATACTTTAAAATTCAATTTTCCCTCAATTAACTTATTAATCATACATTATTATTTTTATTGTTTTATAATTATTTTCTGTGCTGTATGCAGATATCACTTCCTACTTTCTTTTTAGCCATTTGAGGTATACAATTCAGTGGCATTTAGGACACTCATTACCAATATCTCATTTTATGACCACTAAAGAACACTCTATAGAACATCAATTGAGTATTTTGCAACTGTGAATCAAATAAAAGCAAAG
>NW_005370220.1:0-1202 GCF_000412655.1 Myotis brandtii | reverse complement strand
TCCCACAATTAAAAATAGATGTTATAAGGTTATAAGCTGTTGAGTATCATTAACAGTGGTGTGAGTTCAAGATTCTGAAACAAGTCACCATAGATCCAGCAACTAAATAGATTCTGAAACAAGTCACCATATATCCAAAGACTCATCAACTAAATAAACACGGAGGAAAAGGGTTTCACTCTCACTCTTGAGAAAAGGTGCTCTGTACATGGAAAAGGAGAGGCTGGAAAGGACTCTATGGTATCAAACCAGAATTGGAGCTATCAATCAGAAATCATGGGTTTTAAAATGTATAAATAGATCGCAATTTATAGGTTTACTATATGAACATCTATACTGTTCTCTTTCCCCATTCTTTCTGTGCCACTCCTGACCCATCTCCCGTGGTAAAAATTTCCTTTAGTTTCTTAAGTTCTGATTTTTTCTTCTGGTGTCTCTTTTATACATATTTTCCAGTTGGCTTCTCTATGATCATTTAGAATCTTTGTAAGTAATAAAGACACTGAAAGTTTCAAAATAAATAACACTGGTAATGTATTATAAGTCAGAGAATAATAATCCATGTATCCATAATGGTATAAATGAATAAATAAAGAAATGACTGCAGAATAAGGATAAGTTCATTCTTATAAAGGAATATCAACTTACACCTGCCAGAATGGTTCCTATCAATAAATCAACAAACAACAACTGCTGGCAAGGATGTGGAGACAAGGAAACCCTAGGCACTGTTGCTGGGAATGCAAACTGGTGCAGCCAGGGTGGAGAACAGCATGGAGTTTCCTTAAAAAATTAAAAATGGAACTGCCTTTCGACCCACTAATCGCTCTTCTGGAAATATATCCTAAGAATCCCAAAACATCAATCAGAAAGAATATGCACCTCTCTATGTTCATAGCAACACTATTCACATTTGTTAAGATCTGAAAACAGCCCACGTGACCATCAGCAGTTGAGTGGATAAAAAAGCTGTGGTGCATTTACACAATGGAATACTACATGGCTGTATTAAAGAAGGAACTCTTACCCTTTGCAACAGCATAGATGGACCTGGAGAGTATTATGCTAAACAAAATAAGCAAGTCAGAGAAAGACAAATACCATATGTGGTGTCTAATGAACAAATAAACTGATGAACAAGATGGAATCAGAAGCATGGATACATAGAACAGAAAGGCAGAAACCAGAGGGGAGAAGGCTTG
>NW_005370219.1:0-522 GCF_000412655.1 Myotis brandtii | reverse complement strand
CAAAAAATGTTTTATTTACTATGGTAATATATATATAACTTAAAATTTCCCATTTTAACTGCACCACTAAGTGATAATTATTACATCCATAATGCTGTGTAGCCATCACAACTATTTTCTAACTTTTTCACAATCCCAAATGGGAACTCTGTATCCATCTCCTCCTTGTTGTCTGAAGTGCAGAAGCAACCACAAATCGCTGTGAAATTCGTTACAAAAATCCATTGAGAGGTATATCATCTGTCTCATTATGTTTGTTGTCTAATTATTTCTGGATTTTTCTGGATTTTTTAAGATCCGATAAAAAATGTGGTTCTTTGAAACTAGAGAAGTCAAGTAAAAGGCTTACGTTCTATAAAGTACCTCCTTATTCATGCCCGGCCATTGTTGCTCAGTGGTTGAGCATCGACCCATGAACCAGGGGGTCATGGTTCAATTCCTGGTCAGGGCACATGCCGATCCCCAGTAGGGGGCGTGCAGGAGGTAGTGATTCTCTCTCATCATTGATGTTTCTCTCCCTCT
>NW_005370218.1:8830-10650 GCF_000412655.1 Myotis brandtii | reverse complement strand
CAGGGGCATAGAAAGAGAGTGGACTGACAATTCTTGGCAGGGGGTGCTGGGGGGTGGGGGGGTGTGGGAAGAGACTGGACAAAAAATGTACCTCTATTTCTGCGTCTGTCTTTCATTTCTCAATCCCAAAGCGCCTCTACTTGAAAGAACCAGTTCTCACACTCTTTCCCCGTGCGGGATGCGGAGAAGGGAGCCCTCCACCCAGACACACTAGAGGAAGGGCCTTTGCCAAAAAAGTTGTCTCCAGGGATTCTGGGTTGACAGGAACACATTATCTAGAGCAAGGGTCCTCAAATATTTTAAACAGGGGGCCAGTTCACTGTCCCTCAGACCATTGGAGGGCCGGACTATAGTTTAAAAAACAACTATGAACAAATTCCTATGCACACTGCATATATCTTATTTTGAAGTAAAAGAACAAAACGGGAACAAATACAATATTTGTATTTGCATGTGGCCTGCGGGCCGTAGTTTGAGGACCCCTGATCTAGAGCCCTTCGGTCTCGAACCACTGAGTTGACTGAAACACATTATCTGGAACCCTCGGGTCTTGGGATAATTGTGCTGTCCTGGTTCCCAGGTACAGAGGAATGTGCTCTCTAAAACCAGTAAGATAACAATCAATGGGACAGTCATTCAATCGAATGGGATTATGAATACAATTCAGAAAATCAAAGTAACTTTTCTATGGTTAAGCAAAACAGCAGGGTTAGAGTTAAACTACAGTTTCTACCTGAAGTATGGTTGCTACCATACTTCATGTGAAAGTCCCTCCTCCAGTTCTTTGGCTGAGTACATGGAGTTTACATACTCTCCCTTAAGTCACCTAGGTCTTATTGTCTCCTATTGGTTTTTGTTTTGTTTTTTAATTGGGGAGGCCTTTTCTAGTTGTCTCCAACTCCCTTTGTCTACAGAATCTTCCTGGGAAATGTGCTACCAGCCAGGTGCACAGCTCTCATAATCTCTCCCCACCTCCCTTCCCACATCCTGCTTGCTCTGGGGAAATTCAGTAACTGGCTGGCTACATGCTGTTTCTTTTCTATGAAGATGAATAAATCATAGAGCCATGTCTCCTGCAACAGGAAGCCCCAGCCAAGCTGGGGAGCTCAGAGGCAATGGAGGGTGGGGGGTAGGTGAGCTCTCCCCGAGGCCTGCAGAGGGCACTCCTGAGCCCAAAGCAAAGCCTGGCCCTGGGACTCCACAGACCAAGCCCCCACCCCTCCACTCCCAGAGAATGGGCCTGGCTCCAGGGCCACTAACCCTCAGGTCTCTTGTTGTCCAGGTGATCCCCTCAGGGCAGGATCCCTGTGAGGTTGGGACCTGGCTTCCCCCTTGGAGGAGCAGATCCCAGAGGCCCTAGGGGAATTGGAGTGTGTGGGAAGGTGACTTGGGGTGTTCTCCCCACAGGTGTGAGCTCTGATTCCCTGAGAAGATGGCGGAAGGAAAACATGGTTCATTCGCCCTCTCTCTGGTGAGATTCAGCCAGGCCTGGCCATGCCCAGCCACCAGTTACTGGGACAAAAACAGGACTCTGGTCATTTCCCCCATTGACAGGGTGCACCCAGGACAACTCAGGGCCTATAAGGGGGCCCACTGCTCCCCCTGGGCTAAGACCCCAGGACCATGGGATGGGGCATCTCAAGCATCAGGCCAGGAGTTCTCAGAGCACCCAGGTGTTAGGGGCAGAAACAGAATATTGGGGACCACCTGAATTTTTAAGAAATATTAATCATGCTCTGTTAACCGTGGTTGTTTTGTTCTGATGAAAGAAGGCACATTCTGACCTGGCTGGGAGCTCACCTGGAAATGCAGCCCATCAT
>NW_005370218.1:0-489 GCF_000412655.1 Myotis brandtii | reverse complement strand
CAATCCCAGGGGTTTCCCCTGCTTTGCTTTATCCCTCCTCCTTAATCTATCACCAATGAATTTCATGTAACCCACCGATGTCCCTCCTTTGATTGCAATGTATAAATACAAATGTAACCCCACCATTCTCCGGAGCATTATCTCAGTCCCTTGAGGTTCTGCTTCCCTGCAATTGTCGACAGTTTGGCTCAAATAAACTAACAAAATTCTTTACAGGTTTCAATGTGTGTTTTTTCCCCCCATTAACATCAGTCAAAGAACCGTTTAGACAGCTGCCATTTTGTCCAGCATGACTTGCAGCTCCCTGGGGGCCACCATCTTGGGCTCTGTCTTACCCCTCCCCTTCCTCTGAATTAGCCAATCACACAATAGTGGGAAGCCGAGCTCTGAGCCCTGACCAATCAAGTCAGAGTTCAGAGTGAGAAGCAGGGCAGACCCCGAGTCAGGAAATAAAACCCCATCAGACTTCCCGTTGGGTGCTTTGCCCTT
>NW_005370217.1:0-497 GCF_000412655.1 Myotis brandtii | reverse complement strand
TACAATATACAGATGATGTATTGTAGAATTGTACCTTGGAAACATATAATTTTATTAACCAATGTCATTGGTTCATATTTTTAAAATATAAAAAATAAAAACTTTGTGAAAAAGAAAAAAAAACTTTTCACGTTATTGTAATAGCAGAAACAACTTAAATTGTTAGTGTTTGATGGTTAAATAAATTAAGGTATGTCCATACAGTGGAAAGTTCCTCAATTCTAATAATTAAAAAAAAATAAGGAAATTTTCTAAACCGGTGTTAGAGACAACCAAGCTAAGCAATGCTCCCCCTTTGGGAGCACACTGACCACCAGGGGGCAGCTCCTGCATTGAGCGTCTGCCCCCTGGTGGTCAGTGCGCGTTATAACAACCAGTCGTTCTGCCGTTCGGTTGATTTACATATTAGCCTTTTATTATATAGGATTGTCACCCCAATAAAATCAATAAAAAAGAAAAACAAAAGATATATGTATCAAATGATGCCTCACTTCTAA
>NW_005370216.1:663-962 GCF_000412655.1 Myotis brandtii | reverse complement strand
CTTCCCCACCTCAGAGAAGTTTTCTGATATTATTTCTCCCAATACGTTTTCTAACCCTTGTTCCTCTTTCTGTTGTCCTGACACCCCTATTATTTGTATGTTGTTTCGTTTCATGTTGTCCCATAGCTCCCTTAGGCTCTCCTCCTGTTGTTTAATTTTTTTCTCCAATTTTAGTTCAGTTTGGGTGTGTTTTGTTTCCCTGTCTTCTAATTCGCTAATTCGGTCCTCCGCTTCTCCTAGTCTACTGTTGAAACTTTCAATGGTGTTTTTTATTGCAGCTATATCACTCTTCATTTCTT
>NW_005370216.1:0-603 GCF_000412655.1 Myotis brandtii | reverse complement strand
TTTTTTCATCCATTTCTTTTTTATTCTTACATAAATTGTTGAGTTTTTCATCCGTTTCTTCTTGATTCTTGCATAAGTTGTTGATTTTTTCCTCCATCCGGTTTATGCACTCTAGGACCCGTAATCTGAATTCTTTTTCTGACATGATGCATGCCTCTGTTTCACTTAGCTGCTTTTCTGGTGAGTCCTCCTCTTCTTTCCTTTGGGGTTTTTTTTTGTCTACCCATGTTTGATCGTACCGACAGATCTAGATGTTGAGTCGTTCAGGGGCTGCTCCTTTGGTGGCAGTGGCTCCTCGGGCTGTGGTTGCTCCTCAGGCGGTTGTGGTAGCAGCTGCTCCTCAGTTGGCAGCAGCTCCTCTGGTGGGTGCTGTTCACAACCATGGTGGCTCCTCTGCTGGTGGGGGGAGGCTTCTCACACAGCTGCTGTTCCTCAGACAGAGGGTGTGCTGATCACAAGGCTGCTGTTCCTTGCATGGGGGAAGGGCTGCACACGCAGCTGCTACTCCTTGAACTGGGGCAGACTGCTCACGTGGCTGCTGTTCCTTGAATGGGGGCTGGCTGCACGCTGCTGTTGTTCCTCTGATGTGGTGGGCTGCTTGTG
>NW_005370215.1:14014-21226 GCF_000412655.1 Myotis brandtii | reverse complement strand
TATAACCTTTGTTCTCTTGGGACTCGGGGCTCTCTCTAGCATCCAGTAATGGAGGCGGGGGCGGGGGGACCAATCTAGCTTGAATAAAAGATTCTCTACTTTTGCATCGGATTTGGCGCTCCCTGGTGGATCTTTGGGGGGTCTTGAAATCTGGGCATAACAATAGCACAGTGTTTAAAACCACTGGGAATTCAGTGAAAAGCAGCAGTAAACTGTATGAAATAGTTAGATAACACTTGAAAATCATATGTAAACATCAGGAAAGAGGATAGAAATGTGTTTGATAACTAGGGGAAAGCACTGCTTAAGAAGCAGTAAGCGCACTGTAGCACAGTGTTTGAAACCAGTAGGAATTCAGGGAAAAGCAGAAGTAAACTGTACCAAATAGCTAGGAAACACTTGGAAATCACTTCTGAATTTCAAGTAAGAGGGTAGAAATGTGTTTGACAACTGGGGGAAAGCACTGCTAAAGAGCAGTAAGCACACTAGAGGACAGTGTTTGAAACCACCAGCAATTCAGTGAAAAGGAGCAGTAATTTGTACTAAACAGTTAGAAAACACTTGGAAATCACTTCTAAACATCAGGAAAGAGTGTACAAATGAATCTTCCAAGAGGTGCAAAGAAGTGGGCATGCGCAGGAGGCGGAGCTGTACGTGCGCAAGAGAGCGTGGGGTCAGGGCGTCAGACACCATTGTACCCCCCAAAGTCTAGTCTCCTTCTGTTACCATATATTTGACCCCTTGTGATTTTTTTTTTACTTTTAAGCAAGAAGAGAGTCCTCTTTCCGTGCCTAGCACAGCCATGGCTCGTGGTCCCAAGAAGCACCTGAAGCGTGTAGCAGCTCCAAAGCATTGGATGCTGGATAAACTGACCGGGGTATTTGCTCCTCGTCCATCTACCGGTCCCCACAAGCTGAGAGAATGTCTCCCTCTCATCATTTTCCTAAGAAACAGACTTAAGTATGCCCTAACAGGAGATGAAGTAAAGAAGATCTGCATGCAGTGGTTCATTAAGATCGATGGCAAGGTCCGAACCGATATAACCTACCCTGCTGGCTTTATGGATGTCATCAGCATTGATAAGACAGGAGAGAATTTCCGTCTGGTCTATGACACCAGAGGAGGCCAAGTACAAGCTGTGCAAAGTGCGGAAGATCTTTGTGGGCACAAAGGGAATCCCTCATCTGGTGACCCATGATGCTTGTACCATCTGCTACCCTGATCCCTTCATCAAGGTGAACGACACCATTCAGATTAATTTGGAACCTGACAAAATTACCGATTTCATCAAGTTTGACACAGGTAACCTGTGTATGATCACCGGAGGTGCCAACCTGGGAAGAATTGGTGTGATCACCAACAGAGAGAAACACCCTCGTTCTTTTGACGTAGTTCATGTCAAAGATACCACTGGAAATAGCTTTGCCACCCGGCTCTCCAATATTTTTGTTATCGGCAAAGGCAACAAACCATGGATTTCCCTTCCCCGTGGAAAGGGTATTTGCCTCACCATTGCTGAAGAGAGAGACAAGAGACTGGCGGCCAAACAGTTGGTGAAATGAGCTGACGTGACATGATTAGAAGAGTCTTTGTACTTCATTAAAGATAATGCAGCATGGGGGGAGGGCGATAGGGAAAATGGACACTCCCACTAAGATGCTAATAATTTCTAACCTAAATTTTATTCCCTTTTCCTGTGGGACTTAACAGCTAAATGAGTATGACAGTCCTTTACCCTAAAGTCATTCTCACTTCAACCTCTTCCTTTTTAGATACCCTACCCGAGTTAGTTCATTGTACTTTTCAGTTTGTAACCAGCTATCTGCTCCTGAAAAGCTCTTATTTCATTTATTTGCTTATTCCCTTTTAGTCACATTTCCTACTTCCTATCTCATAGCTGCATGGGCAATTACTCTGATGTATTTTCAGCATATATTTGAATTTGTAGGTTTCTAGCAAAATAAGTAGTTTTGTTTTGACTTTATGTAATTGTAATTAAAATTCAAATACAAATTTTAGTTAATGGTAATGTATTAATATTGGTTTATGAAATGTAACAAATACACCATACCACTGTAGGATGTTAGTAATTGGTGAAACTGATGCCAGGTACATGACAGCTCTGTACTATCTTAATTTTTCTGTAAATGTAAAATTACTTTAAAAAATAAAGCCTATTTAAAAAAAAAAAAAGAGGTGCAAAGCACTAATAAGAGCAGTAAGCGCACTAGAGGGCAGTGTTTGAAACCACAAGGAATTCAGTGAAAGCAGCAGTAAACTTTACCAAATAGTTAGAAAACACTTGGAAATCACAGCTAAACATCAAGAAAGAGTGTGCAAATGTGTCTGTCAAGAGGCGCAAAGCACTACTAAAGAGCAGTAAACGAACTGTAGGACAGTGTTTGAAACCACTAGGAATTGTGAAAAGCAGCAGTCAACTGTACCAAATAGAAAACACTTGGAAATCACTTCTAAATTTCAGTATAGAGGGTATAAATGTCTTTGACAACTGGGGGATAGCACTGCTTAAGAAGCAGTAAGCGTGAAGGAAAAAGATGGTGGCTAGCAGGACGGAGGTGAGGGAGAGGAAGTGAGTGAGTGAGGGGATGAAAGGAGAGTGTGTGGATGTGTGTGGTGTGTGTGTGAGTGAGTGACGGACAGTTAAATCTGGCAGGGGCAGCAGGGGCTGGCAGACCAGGCTCTCTTGGACAGGGAGAGACTACCACCGCTGCAGGCACTCCCCAGACTGTGGGACTCGGGCACGGAGCCCACGCCATCTTGAAGGGGAGAGTGGCCTCTTCTAGGAACTCAACAGCACCATCACCCAGACAGGCCTGGGACACTGCCTGCGACCCAGCAGCCACTCCAGTCAAAATCCTGCTGCCCCACCCACAGGACCGCGGACCCTGGGACGTCCACCTCCAAAGGTGCACCGCTCCCACAACAGTAAGTGCAACTCTCCCCTCCCCAGCGGCAGACCTCCAGACGCCACATTCGCGTGTTTCCAACATTTGCATATTTCCAACATTCGTGCGTTTCCAGCATGCAGACTTCCAGGGCACACCACTCCATAGGCAGTTTTTGGGAGCTACTGTGAGACCCTGCTGGGTGTAACTTTGTACAGACACAGGGCACGTGCCCCACAGTAGAAATTCTGAATTCCCTCTTCCTGAATAACTGCCCAGACAACCCAGCTACACAACTTCAGCGCCAGGGCCCCTCAGAGTGTGTCAGATCTCTGCGCCGGCAAAGGCACTGCCACAGTTGTGCATTTCCAATGAGCAGGCACCCTGAGCCCATTTATCCACAGGGCAGCATGGGAGGTGCTGTGAGCCCTGGCTAGGTGTGATCTTGGACAAACAGGGATGCACTCCCTTGGCAGTAGAAATTCTGAATTCGCTCATCCTGAACACCTGCCCACAGACACCTCGATTACGTGGCTTCAGAGCCTGGGCCATTCAGAGTACTTCAGTGCACTGCCACACTGGCAAAGGCACCGGGGGTGCCCCTGTGAGCTGCCACTGGGAGCACGCACCTATCTATCACAGGTGCAGCAGCAAAAACTGAGTCTTCCCACCCCACAGCTGCAGAACTCTGGACACTACAAGCACATACTTTTCCAGCACACAGGCTTCCCAAGCCCACTCCTCCACAGGCAGCCCTTGGGTGCTGCTGTGAGCCCCTGCTGGGCACACACTTATACAAACAGGGGAACATTGCTGGGCTGTAGAAAGGCTGAATTCCCTCTTCTGGGATACGTGCGCACAGACACTGCAATTCTGTGGCTTCAGTACCAGGTCCCTTCAGAGTGCGCCAGTACACCCTACTGGCAAACGCACTGTGGGTGCCCCTGTGAACCACCACTGGGGGCGCGTGTATCCAAACATGAAAGCAGCAGCAAAAGCTGAGTCTGCCCACCCCAAAACTACAGAACTCTGGACACCACAGTCACGCCTTTCCATAGCACAGGCTTCCTGAGCCCCACCACCCCAACAGACGGTTCCTGAGTGCCACTGTGAATCCCCACTGGGCACTCACGATTTCAACAAAGGGCGTGAGAAAGCAAAAATTGGGACACCCCCCTCCACGGCTGCTGACTTCTAGACACCGCAGTTGTGCCTTTCCAGCTCACAAGCCTACATCAAGAGAACCCAAATAGCTCAAGTAGGGAGCTGCACTAGATTACCAAGTCCAGGAGACTTGAGAGATCACACCAGTACACCATCCTCAAAAGAACTTGGGTAGCAAAGCAAACGGATCTACAATTAAAACGTTACAGCAAAACATTGCAAGACAAAAAAGTAATCCCCAAAGGAAAGAAAAAGAGGAATCACCAGAAAGGGAGTTAAATGAAATTGAGGCTAATAACATATCAGAGAAAGAATTCAGAGTAATGGTTATAAGGATGCTCAAACGGCTGGATGACAAATACACACAACTCCATGAGAATTATAAGAAGCTGAATGAGAATGTCACTAACATGAAAAGGAACCAAGAGGAAATGAAGAACAACATAACTGCAATACTGAACACAATGGAAGGCTTAAACAGTAGACTAGAAGAGGCTGAGGAATGCATCAGCAAATTAGAAGACAAGGTAGGAAAAAACACACAAACACAGCAGCAACTGGAAAGAAAATTTAAAAAGCAAGAGGAGAGCCTAAGGGAAATTTGGGACAACACAAAACAAGACAACATTCACATAATAGGGATACCAGAAGGAGAGGAAGAGAAGCAAGGAATAGAAAACCTGTTTGAAGAAATAATGACAGAAAATTTCCCTGATATTGGCAAGAAAAAAACTATGCAAGTCCAAGAAGCACATAGAGTTCCAAACAAGATGAACCCCAAAAGACTGACACCAAGACACATCATAATTAAATTGGCAAACACCAACAACAAAGAATCTTAAAGGCTGCCAGAGAAGACAGAAAGTTACCTACGAGGGATCTCCTATTAGAATATCAACTGATTTCTCATAAGAAACACACCAGGCCAGAAGGGAATGGAATGAAATACACAAAGTGATGCAAAGCAAGAAATCCTCTAGACAAAAAATCAGCAAAGAAACAGCAATCCTAAATGACTCACTAGATCGGATGGACTTAATTGACATCTTCAGAATATTTCACCCCAAAGCTGCAGAAGATACATTCTTCTCCAGTGCAGATGGGACATTTTCAAAGATAGACCACATATTGGGACACAGGCAAAGTCTCTTCAAATTCAAGAGGATAGAAATCATAACAAGCATCTTCTCAGATCACAATGGCATAAAACTAGAAATCAACAACAATAAAAACAATGGAAATTATCAAATACTTGGAGGCTAAATAGCATGCTATTAAACAATGAATGGGTTACCAAAGAGATCAAGGAAGAAATAAAAAGCATCCTGGAAACAAATGACAATGAAAATGACAATCCAAAATCTATGGGACACAATGAAAGCAGTCCTGAGAGGGAAGTTCAGAGCTGTACAGGACCACCTCAAAAAACAAGAAAAGCTGGTAATAAATTATCTAACCTTGAAACTTAAAAAATTAGAAAGAGACCAACAAGAAAAGCCCATAATATCCAAAAGGAAGGAAATAATAAAGATCAGAGCAGAAATAAATGACATAGAGACCAAAAAGACAATACAAAAGATCAATGAAACCAAGAGCTGGTTCTTGGAAAGGATAAACAAGATTGATGAACCTCTAGCCAGGCTCACCAAGGAGCAAAGAGAGAGGACCCAAATAAACAAAATCAGAAATAAGAGAGGTGAAGTAACAACCACCTCACAGAAATACAAACAATTATGAAAAAATATTATGAACAACTCTATTCCAAAAAAATGGACAACCTAGATGAAATGGACATATTCTTATATAAATACAATCTCCCAAAACTCAATCAGGAAGAATAAAAATACCTGAATAGGCCAATGACCACTGAAGAAATTGAAGCAGCGATAAAAAGTCTTCCAGCAATCAAAAGCCCTGCTCTGGATGGCTTTATAGGGGAGTTCTACCAAGCATTCACAGAAAAACTAAACCTATCCTCCTCAGACTATTCGAAAAAATTCAAGAGGAATGAAGCCAGCATTAACCTAAGCCCAAAGACAGATAAAGACGAGAGAGAGAGAGAGAGAGAGAGAGAGAGAGAGAACTACAGGACAATATCCTTGATGAATGTAGATGCTAATATCCTCTACAAAATTTTAGCAAATCGAATTCAGCATTACATTAGAAAGATAAAACACCATGACCAAGTGGGATTTATTCCAGGATGCAAGAACGGTAAAATATCCACAAATCAATAAATGTGATACATCACATAAACAAACTGAGAGACAAAAATCACTAGTCATATCAATCGATGCACAAAAAGCATTTGACAAAATCCAACACCCTTTCTTGATAAAAACTCTCAGCAAGGTGGGAATGGAAGGATCATATCTCAAAATAATAAAAGCCATATATGATAAAACCACAGCCTACATCATACTCAATGGACAAAAACTAAAACCATTTCCCCTAAGAACAGGAACAAAACAGGGATGCCCACTCTCACTACTCCTGCTCGACACAGTACTGGAAGTATTAGCCATTGTGATCAGACAAGAGGAAGAAATAAAAGGCATCCAAATTGGAAAAGAAGAAGTAAAACTGTCCTTATTCACAGATGACATGATATTGTACATAGAAAACCCTAAAGACTCCATCAAAAAACTATTAAACTTAATAAATGAATTTGGCAATGTAGCAGGACACAAAATTAACGCCAAGAAATCTATGGCATTTCTTTACAACAAAAGTGAAATTACAGAAAGAGAGACTAAAAAAGCAATCCCACTTACCATTGTACCAAAAAAATTGAGATACCTGGGAATAAACTTAACTAAGGAGGTAAAAGACCTATATGCAAAAAACTACAGGACACTGAAAAAAGAGATAGAGGAAGACATAAACAGATGGAAGAACATACCGTGTTCATGGATTGGTAGAATCAACATCATCAAAATG
The DNA here is from genome assembly GCF_000412655.1 of Myotis brandtii. Lineage (NCBI taxonomy): Eukaryota > Metazoa > Chordata > Mammalia > Chiroptera > Vespertilionidae > Myotis > Myotis brandtii. Next base: position 14,216 of record NW_005370215.1, on the reverse strand, counting down.
TCCATACTACCCAAAGCAATCTATAGATTCAATGCAATCCCCATTAAAATACCAATGGCATATTTCACAGATCTAAAATGAACGTTCCAAATATTCATCTGGAATAAAAAAAAGACCTCAAATAGCTGCAGCAATCCTGAGAAAGAAGAACAAAGTAGGTGGGATCTCAATACCAGATATCAAGCTGTATTACAAAGCCACT
>NW_005370215.1:12129-13688 GCF_000412655.1 Myotis brandtii | reverse complement strand
CCATCAACAAAACAACAAGAAAGCCCACTGCATGGGAGAACATATTTGCCAATATTATCACCGATAATGGTTTAATCTCCAACATCTACAAGGAACTCATACAACTTAACAAAAGGAAGATAAACAATTCAATCAAAAAAATGGGCAACGGACCTAAATAGATACTTTTCAAATTAGACAGAAGGAAGGCCAAGAGACATATGAAAACATGCTCAAAGTCACTAATCATCTGAGAAATGCAAATCAAAACTACAATGTTGTACCATCTCACACCTGTCAGAATGGCTATCATCAACAAATCAACAAACGTCAAGTGCTGGGGAGGATGTGGAGAAAAAGCTACCCTTCTGCACTGCTGGTGGGAATGCAGACTGGTGCAGCCACTGTGGAGAACAGTATGGAGTTTCCTCAAAAAACTAAAAATGGAGCTCCTATTTGACCCTGTGATCCCACTTCTAGGAATACATCCCAAGAAGCTAGAAACACCAGTCAGAGAGGATATATGCACCCCTGTATTCATAGCAGCACAATTCACCATAGCTAAGATTTGGAAACAGCCTAAGTGCCCATCAGCAGAGGAGTGGATTAAAAAATTGTGGTACATCTACACAATGGAATACTATGCTGCGGTAAGAAAGAAGGAATTCTTACCATTTGCAACAGCATAGATGGAGCTAGAGAGCATTATGCTAAGTGAAATAAGTCAGTCAGAGAAAGATAAATATCACATGATCTCACTCATTTATGGAATATAATGAACTACATAAACTGTTGAAAAAAACAGATCCAGAGACAGAGAAGCATTGATCAGACTGTCAAACCTCAGACGGAAGGTAGGGGAGGGTGGGGGTAAGGGAGAGAGATCAACCAAAGGACTAGTATGCATGCATATAAGCCTAACCAACGGACAGAGACAACAGGGGGGGTGATGAGGGCCTGAGTGGGGAGTTGGTGGGGGAGTAATAGGGTGATGAGGACACATATGTAATACCTTAATAAATAAATTTTTAAAAAATAAAAAAAGAAGAAAAAAAATATCACCGTTAATTTGCATGGAGAGTAATCTGCATTTCAGAATATTGTTTTTCTATTAACAATTAAGAAAAGGTGCATACTATATATTCTGAACTTGAAAATAAAATTTCCCTGAGCCAAGCCCTAGCTGGTTTGGCTCAGTAGATAGAACGTCAGCCTGCAGACTGAAGGGTCCCAGGTTCGAGTTTTTTTTTTACATATGTAGGTACAGGATACTGAACAGTCAATAATTAACAAGATAAGAACAATGAGGTAATCTGCGGTCTTGTTGTAATGTACCCCGCGAATCACAGAAGGACGCCTCAAGAAATCGAATTAAAGAGTCACATTTATTGCAATTCGGGACTATGAGGGGCCATTCCCCAAATCTCATAGTGATAAGTTGGTGGCAAAACCAGACTTATATAGGCAAGATCAGAAAGGTATTGATTACATCTCAAGGTTTGGAATGAGGAACCTGGTTTGCAAAAAAGCAGTTTACAGAAGCAGAATTAAGCATGTTAATTATAGTTTGGGGTCTCGGT
>NW_005370215.1:9838-11645 GCF_000412655.1 Myotis brandtii | reverse complement strand
AATGGGATGATTTATACAATTCAGAAAATCAAAGTGACTTTTCTATTGTTAAGCCAAACAACAGGATTAGAGTTAAACTACAGTTTCTATCTGAGATTATTGCTACCATACTTCACTCTCTCATCATTGATGTTTCTATCTCTCTCTCCCTCTCCCTTCCTCTCTGAAATCAATAAAAATATATTTTTTTAAAATAAAATAAAATAAAATTTCCCTGAGCCAAATTGAATCTTAAAAAAAAAAGATTTGGAAATCACATCTAAGCTTTAGGAGAGAGGGGAGAAATGTGTATGCCATCTGGGGTAAAGCAATGCTAAAGAGCAGTAAGGGCACTATAGCACAGTGTTTGAAACCCCTAGGAATTCAGTGAAAAGCAGCAATAAATGGTACCAAATAGAAAGCACTTGAAAATCACTTCTAAAGATCAGGAAGTAGTTTGGAAATGTGATTGATGAGAGGGGTAAAGCATACTAATGAGCAGTAAGCACACTATAGCACGATGTTTGAAACCACTAGGAATTCAGTGAAAAGGAGAAGTAAACTGTACCAAATTGTTAGAAAGCACATGGAAATCACTTCTAAAAATCAGTAATGATTGTGGAAATGTGTTTCAAAAGAGCAACAAAGCACTACTAAAGCAGTAAGCACACTATAGCACAGTGTTTGAATCGACCTGCAATTCAATGAAAAAAGAGCAGTAAACTGTACAAAATTGTTAGGCTCCATATGGAAATTACTACCAAACATCAGGAAAAACTGCAGAACCATGTTTGACAAAAAGTGGGAATAACTCCTAAAAAGCAGCAAGCACACTATATCACAGAGTTTGAAACCACTTGGAATTAACTGAAAAGGAGGAGTAAACTGTGTAAAATTGTTAGACACCACATAAAATCACTGCCAAACATCAGGAAAGACTGAAGAACTGTGTTAAACTCATCAGGAGAGAGTTCAGAATGGTGTTTGACAGCATGTGGGAATAAATGCTAAAGAACAGCAAGCACACTATTGCACTGTGTTGAAAACCACTTGGAATTCATTGAAAAAGCTGTTAATTGCACAACATTAGATCATACATGGAAATCACTGCTGAACATCAGGAAAGAGTGCAGAACAGTATTTGACAGCACATGGGAATAACTCCTAAAGAGCAGCAAGCACACAATGGCACAGTGTTTGAACCGACCTGCAATTCAATGAAAAAGACCGGTAAACTGTGCAAAATTGTTAGACTCCCCTTGGAAATCACTGCCAAACATCAGGAAAGACTGAAGAACTGTGTTAAACAACAGGTGGGAATAACTCAAAAAGAGCAGCAAGCACACTACAGCACAGTGTTTGAAACGACTTGGAAGTCTATGGAAAAGAGCAGTTATCAGTACAAAATTGTTAGACTCCACTTGGAAATCTTTTCTAATCATCAGGAAAGATTGAAGAATGGTGTTTGAAAACAAGTGGGAATAACTGCTAAAGCATAGCAAGCATGCACAGTGTTTAAAACCACTTGAAATTCAATGAAAAAGAGAAGTAAATTGAACAAAATTGTTAGACTCCACTTGGAAAAAACTACTAAAGATCAGGAAAGACTGCAGAACCATGTTTGACAACATATGGGAATAACTTATAGCACAGTGTTTGAAACCACTTGGAATTCAATAAAAAATATCAGTAAATTGAAAAAATTGCTAGACAGTACTAAGAATCACTGCTGAACATCAAGAAAGAGTGCAGAGTGGTGTTTGAAAACACATGGGAATAATTCCATTCCTAAACAGCTACACACCATTTCCTAATTATTGATGGCGGA
>NW_005370215.1:7549-9734 GCF_000412655.1 Myotis brandtii | reverse complement strand
TGCCCCCCCACCCCGCCCTCAACACTGCCAAAGGAAGGATGGGGCGGTCTAAAAGAATAAAACTACAAAAAGCCTACAGCACCCAGTATTCCCAGGCAGTCTCCCATCCAAGTACTAACCAGGCCCGACCCTGCTTAGCTTCTGAGATCAGAAGAGATTGGGCGCTTCCAGGGTGGTATGGCCGTAGAAGCTGGAGCAGGCCTCCGGGAACCTCAAGAGCCCCCGCAGGGCCTCCAGGCCCGCTGAGCCCTTGGCCCCCTTGCTGACCTGGTGCTCAGCTCCACTCACCTTCCCCGCACCCTGCCCCCTAGCCAGGGACTAGATCTCTCCCTGCTGAGCCATCAGCTGCCTCTCGCCCACCTTCTGAGCTTCCAGGAGATGCAAGATGCGGGAGGTTGGCTCCCGGTGGTGGTGCGATGTCCTGGGTAGCGCGGAAGGGGGAGCCCTCCCCGACCGGGCTCCCCTAGGGATTCGACTTCACATCACCATGGCAGCATTTGGTTGTGGAGAATCCAACTGGTAAACACTTAGTGGTGACTCAAAATGTGCATGTGGGAAGGCAGGGTCCAGGGGGAGTGGAGGTGGAGGTGGAGGCCGCCCACCAAGTAGGCCCACAGCAAGCCCAGGTCTGATACTACCGTGTCCTGGGAGACCATAGAAGGTTATATGGCATGGGTGGTCACACCTTGGTTTCCTTCATTTCACCCTCTTACAGGTGAAGGAAGACCTATAAAAGTGGCCCAGAGCAGCGTGACTCTACCAGTCTCACAGTGCTGAAACCCAGGCCTGTTTGAAGTGGCAATTCAGGCAACATCCAACCCCGTCTTATAATTTGGCCAGCTCTGAGTTTTTGCATCCGGCACACGCCACACTGCCCACATCATCCCTCGTGTGTTGGTAGGGTCCCTGGGAAGGCCCAGGAGGACACAATGGCTTTGCCAGGACACCAAACCCATCAGACAAACAGGTCTAACTGGGCTCTCCCGAACGCTAAGACCCTGGTGGCAAGAACAACGGGGAGCTGTGGGGGAAGGCTGAGTTGGATAACTTGGAGTATTTATGGGGGTGTCAGTCAAAAGCCCGGAGGGGTTTCCAGGTAAGTCTGCTTAAAGGAACACATACAGGTAATGGAACCTTGAAACTTTATTTCACTTCCTCAGCGACAGGACAATACAGAAGTTAGAACTCTGGTAACCAGGCACCCACATTCCTGAGACAGGCCCCTGTCACCTCACTTAACTGGAGACCTGGGAGAGAGCAGGATGTTCTCCACTGGTCTCCAGATGTCCTTGGGGTGTGTCTTTGGAAAAGCTTACAACCAAAGCTGTTTCACTCACAGCAGACTGTGGGTCTAGTCTGCCTTCTGACGCCTGCTGTCATTAAGTAGTATGTAGCCTCAGGTAACTTATGACAGCCTAGCTTTGGCCAATCCCAGGGAGGCCACAGCTGGGAGCACTTGTGGGCATCATATCAGTAGGCCTCAGGGCCTTGCCTCCTATACCCCCTCTACTGGGGATTGAGCCCACAAACCAGGCATGTTCCCTGACCCAGAATCGCACTGTCACCTCCCGGTTCATAGGTTGATGCTCAACCACTGAGCCACATCAGGCAGGCGGAAGCATTAATTTTATGATACATTTTAACTCATAAAAAAGTTACAATAACTCTCATGCTAGCAATTCTTTTATTTTCTTTAATTTTATTATCAATTTAAAATCACTGAGAACAGCAGAATGTCACTCCTGGGCACAACATTCTGAAATGTGTGACCTGAATGTCATCACAGGGAACTGCAGAGAAACCCAAATTCAAGAACATCTCAAAAGTATCTTGCCTGTACTCTTCAAAAAATATCCCGGCAATAAAGGACAAAGTCTAAATTTCAGATAAAGGGAGATTAAAAAAATATGATAACCAAATGTAACATGTAATTCTATATTGACTTTTGGACCAGATTTTTATTTTTAATGGAATAACTGGACAAACATGAATTAGGTAAACAATTACATAACAGTATGTTATTTTCCTGCATCTGATAATTGTACTGTAATTGTATAAGGGAATGTGTTATTTTTATTATTTTTATATGTTCTTATTGACTAGAGAGTGAGAGGTGGCCTCCTGCACTCCTGTCACTGGGGATCAAGCCTGCAACACAGGCATGTGCCCTGACCAGGAATAGAAC
>NW_005370215.1:0-5761 GCF_000412655.1 Myotis brandtii | reverse complement strand
CCTCCGTGACACCCCCCCGCCCCCCGCCCCACTTCCCCGCCAGGCTTCTCAACTACAAGCAGAGGAGAACCTCCCAATGTGCAGCATTGTCTTAGGGCCCAGAAAGGCCTTCACATGCTTGAAATTCCACAGAAAAAAACTGATATCTGCAAGGGCTCCAGAGAGACTGTGAAATACGATCACAATAGCTAATCGTGAAAAGAGCTACTTCTGAAATAGAGATTTTCTATCCACTGGATTGGATTCTGAGCTCTGTGACATTTTAAAATGAGTTAGAGATGAGTTAGAGTAGAGTGCATTATGGTATGTTTAAAATTCACATATTACCACCTGGCATCATTGCAGCTTTATCATGTAGATTTTTTCAGTCTTGCAAAGGATTAGCAACAAGTTTTATTCATTAGAAGCTGAACATCTGTGGCAGCCACAGCTCTGAATTGGCCACTGTGGAGAGAAAATGCCCAGCACAACCTGAAAGAAGCTACAGATGTCTTAAATTTTACAAATAGCTTTACATCCTGGGAAGAATTTGAGGGTGATGCAGAGTGACCTGCATTGTATTAAACCAAGAAGACACCAGCAGGTTAAAGGAACAGTCACACAGAGTTAGCCTTGCAAGTGGCAGAGAAGTTGATCAGGTCTCAATAAAGTTGTTGTCCTGGCAAAAGGATACACACCTCAGGGGACAATGCAGACGCACAGCCTGGTGAGTGACAGTAAATGTCGTCGTCAGTAATTATAAGCGATAGCATTACTAGTGAACACGAGCTTCCTCTCTTGCCTTTCCCTTATGACACAGGCCTTGATCTTACATAGTATGATAGAAAATAGATTTAAAGACAGTACAATATCACAAAGAAAGTGGAGTTGAGGGAAGGAGGCCATAATCACAATCACACAAAAGGACACAGAACTCAGGCAAGATCTAGGCTCAAATAGAAAGTCTCAGGGTGACCTTACAAAATATTTGCATCAGAGCCAGCAAAATCCTGTGACTTTTTCTTCTAAAACTTGCACCACATAATTTCTCTTTTTTATTTTTATTTAATTTTTCATGATGTCTAATCTTTGACATCAATGACAAAAATATGCCCAAATCTATTATTTCAGAAACTTGGGCAGCAGAGGGAGAGAGCAATGCCCAGTGATGATTATAAATCTAAAATGTGGAGATTAAGTCCCATGAGGCTTGCTTGGGTTGACTTACAAGCTCTGCCATGGTGTCTGTCTCTGAGAGATGCTCACTAAATATCTGTTGTCTGAAAGGAGGAATGAAAGAGTAAATGAGTGAGTCACTGATGTTTATCAGACACGTGCATTTCTCCCGGGAAAACACACTCAGTCTATGGCTGCCCACTCCTCACAGAAGAGCGGGCCCTGCAGGGGAGTCAGCATGACTGGAAGGGCTCTTTCCCACCTGGAAGGGCGCCTCCCTGCCAGCACGAGGGAGGTGGTCTCTGGGCTCCAGAATGGAATCCAGTCAGGAGAGCAATAGAGTGCTCTATTCATTCCCACCTCACGTCTAGACCACAGTTCCTCTCTGTAAAACAAGGCCATTGAACTAGAAGGTTTGAAGCGCTACCTCAAAAAGGTCTGCCTGATTGCGCCAATAAACACTGTTCTCTGCCCAATCACTTCAATGTTCTGTCTATTACTTCAGCCCTAAGCTCATGTGGACATATTTCATGCTCTTTTATCCAAGGAAACCTTCACTATCTATCCATATAAAGAGCCAGGGGCCGTCACATCCGAAACAACTGAATGGACGATTGAACAGGCTGAGTGGGGCGACAAGGCTGGCAGGGGGGGTTAGTGAGGGACGACCAAATGACTGAACAGCAGACTGTGTGGGGTGAGCAGGCCGGCAGGGGGGCAGTGAGAGGCTACCAGGCTGGCAGGGGGGGCCGTGAGGGGTGACCAAGCCAGCAGAAGGGGGCAGTTGGGGGTGACCAGTCTGGCAGGGGTGTCAGTAAGGGGCAACCAGGCTGGCGGGGGGCGGGGGGCAGTTAAGGGCTACCAGGCTAGCAGGGAGGAAGTTAGGGGCAATCAGGCCAGCAGGCAGAGGCCGTTAGGGGTGATCAGGCAGGCAGGCAGGTGAGCAGTTAGGAGCCAGCTGTCCCGGATTGTGAGAGGGTTGTCCGACTGCCAGTTTAGGCCTGATCCCCGGGATTGGGCCAAACCGGCAGTCAGACATCCCTTGAGGGGTCCCGGATTGGAGAGGGTGCAGGCTGGGCTGAGGGACCCCCCCACCATGCACGAATTTCATTCACTAGGCCAGTGATGCCGAACCTATGACACGCGTGTCAAAGGTGACACGCGAACTCATTTTTTGGTTGATTTTTCTTTGTTAAATGGCATTTAAATATATAAAATAAATATCAAAAATATAAATCTTTGTTTTACTATGGTTGCAAATATCAAAAAATTTCTATATGTGACATGGCACCAGAGTTAAGTTAGGGTTTTTCAAAATGCTGACACGCCGAGCTCAAAAGGTTCGCCATCACTGGTATAAGGAGAGGTTAAGTTCCCAAGGTGATGCAGCTGGTAAATGTTAAAGCCAGGATCTGAATACAATTTTACTGCTTTTCGGTTTGGAATCTGACACTCAGAAAGAAAGGATTCTTCATCCTGGGAAACATGGTCAGTGAAATCAGAGGACAGAGAGGTCCAAGTAAATGCCGCAGAAGCCGGCAGTGGCTTCTGAGCTGGTGCGAGTTTGGGAAGAAGATGTAGACGTGCCAGGCTGGGGTGGACCAGAGAGACTCACTGGGTCCAATACTGAAGCCCAGGCCCAGAGCACAACCTGGCAGCACGTTGGGCGGATGTGGAAAGAGCACGCGCTGGGGACCAAACTGCCCCAGAACTTACCACTGGGCACACCGGGCAAGTGATTTCATCGAAGCCTCAGTCTTCCCATTTAAAATGGGGATAAGGCCTTGGCTGGCGTTCCCAGTGGTTAGAGCATCAGACTGCGCTCTGAAGGGTCTCGGGTTTGATTCCCAGTCAAGGGCATGTGCCTGGTTGCAGGTTTGCTCCCTAGCCCCGGTCAGGGTGCATGTGGGAGAGGCAACCAATTGATGTGTCTCTCTCACATCGATGTTTCTACGCCCCCCCCCCCCCCCCCCTCCCCCCCCCCCCTTCCCTCTCCCAGCCCCCTCCCCCCGGGGCCATGGAATCTTCCCTGGCACCTCCACACCCATCCCCAGCCTCCCACGTAAAAGGTCAGACGTCACATGTTGTATCTGTGCCTACATATCCTTTCTCCTGGCGAAACCCTTCAAGGTTAGCTCCAACTGACAGCCCCAGCTCCTCCACTTGCTGGGGAAACCGTCTCCATAGCAACCAGTTTGCTGCTTCCTCACGCCTTCCTTCTTCCCCCAGAAGCCCGGGCCCCTTCAGCATCCAGCCACCTGAGCTGCTGCTTGTGTCTCAGGGACAGACGGGTGAGTCCCTCTGCCCAGTGGTTCCCATGGGACCTGCATGCCATCTCACTTGGAAACCAAAGAAACCAAATGACTTGGATTCCTTCCTCCCTAAAATGCCACCAGGAATGAAAGGACTCTGCCTTCTTTGCAAACCAGGACGGTTAAGGCAGGGACGCAGGGCCAGCTCCATCTGGTCGCTGGGCAGACGGTCGGTCGGGGAGCCGTTGGTGAGGGCCGTGCCTGAGAAGTGATTCCCAGGAAGGGCTGAGCCCCTGCTAAGGAAGTGGGGAAGAGGCCACGGGAGAAGGGGATGGCGATCACCCAGACTGTGGGCCAAGTTCAAGCCAGGTTTAAATACTGCCGCCGGCTTCGGAGGCGCTGAGCAGAGTGGCCTTGTGCGTGCAGGCCTATCCGATAGAACACGGGATGCCCAGGTGATGTGCACGCCAGGTACCCTCACACGGGGTTAGTGTAACTATGTCCCTGACACTGCAGGGCACCTGGGTTTTGTTTGTTTCCCTCCTAATCTGGCAGCTGCCCGTGCATGGCCACAAAGGGACGGGATCTGGTGAGGTGCAAGGCCCAGCTCCCAGCTCGGGGGCTGTGGGCAGAAGCGCCACTGGGCAGGGCTGAGGTGCCAGCTGCTGGCGGGCCGTTCCCTCCCACAGGCCCTGCCCCTTCTAAGGACCCCAGCTCCGTACTCCTCTTGATGCCCCACCAACTGCTCACAGCTCACCCAGCCAGCTGACAGAGCCGGAGGCGCGGGTGCCAGCCCAGCGGCCACCTGGAGCTCTGCGACCGCGGGCAGCCCTCCCTCTCTGAATGGTCCTTTCCTTGCTGGGGAATCTTCCTCCAGCCTCGACCACGGTTTCGGCATCCCCGAGGGGAGGCAGGCAAAGCCCAGGGGAGAAGCTCTCATTGCAAAATTCCCCTTTACAAAGGCCAGAAATCCCATCCATCCGTCCGGGAGAAGGCTCTGAAGGATGGTCATAGCTCCCACATCGTCGGCCAGCTGCCCATTTTTCAAGAAGAGGAAGAGGAAACCTTTGCCAGGGTGATACTCGCCCCACGCACCTTCATCAGGAGCAGGCAGTTGGCCATGGAGCAGGTCACCCAGCCCAGGCGGGACCGCCACAGCTGCACGGAGGCTGCAAGAGAGGGCGGTGAGTGAACACGGTGCTGGGGTGGAGCCCGCTCACCCGAGGCCGTCCATGGAAGGGACACAGCAGCAGAGGGCAGGGCTCTGCCTTGGGGGGCAGACCACAGGGCCAGGGCCAGCGTCAGCACCCCGAGAACTCCTCACCGTGAAATGGGGGGAAGGGGGGGAAGGCCTGCTGCCCATGGCCTGTGCAAGGCGCCCCATGTGGTCAGCACTGGGCTCTGCCTTCCCTTCAATGGAAATGTTCTCCAGTTAATTCACTTATTCACTATTACACGCTTTTTAGAAAAATTGTATTGAATTTATTTGGTTTCATATGTACATTTCTATAATACATCATCTGTGCATGGATCCAAAGTCAAGTCTTCCCTTCCACCCTCTCCTACCTCCCCCACCCCTTTCCCTCTTGTAATCCTGGTACTGTTCTCTGTGTCGATGCATTTTTTTTCTTTTTGGTGAATCCCTTCACCTTTTTCATCCAGCCCCACACAACACCCCTCCCGTCTGACAGCTGTCAGTCTGTTTCATATCTACGAGTCTGTTTATATTTTGTTCATTAGATTATACATGTAAGTGAAATCATATGGTATTTGTCTTTCCCTGATTGGCTTATTTCACTTAGCACAATACTCTCCAGGTCCATCCATCCATGCTGCCTCAAAAGGTAAGATTTCCTCCCTTTTTATGGCCAAGAAGTATTCCATTGTATAAATACTCTATATATATCTAGCCTGTGTTAAAACTGAAAAATGATGTCAGATAAAATGAGAAGAGTTTGGGGCTGCAATGGTTACAAGACGGTCAAGGGGAGGTTACAGGAACAGCCTGTGGGGAAAGCCCTGCTCTTTCTCCTCCCTGGGCTGTTTGTGGGGAGGGCGGCTAAGAGAGAGTGACAGAGAAAGGGAAGCCCACCTTTTGTTCTCTCCTCCCTGAATACAAAGAAACAAAACTATTCCAGGAGACTTGGGTTCCTCCAGAGCCAGGACACCCTCCGAAGGACCGTCGGCTGAAGCCAGCTTGGAGGGAAATGTGCTAGTATGGAGGGTTCTCTCTTTTCCGCGTCCAGCGCGGCTAGAGAGCGGTCCGGTTCCTAAGTAGGAGCGGCTGGGGATTGATAAAATGAAAGAAAGAGACAGTCACAGAGATGGAAGAAAAAAGCTGGGGCTGGGTGGGA
>NW_005370214.1:1258587-1267041 GCF_000412655.1 Myotis brandtii | reverse complement strand
GCAGGGTCTCAGGGAATCACCAGGACGGAGCAAACAGCAGTGGCTACCAGTCAGCCCTGCATTGGTAAGGTCCCTGCATTTCCGCATTCCGCGCCCCTGTGCAGGAACAAGGATCACTGCAGGCACCTCTGAGAGAAAGGTGCCCTCGTTCCTGCCTGATGCCAGATAGTCCAGTTTCTCCCCATATGAGTCTGGGTCCCCGGAGTAAATTGGGTGGGGCGGGGTCTCAGGGAATCACCAGGACGGAGCAAACAGCAATGGCTACCAGTCAGCCCTGCATTGGTAAGGTCCCTGCGTTTCCGCATTTCGCGCCCCCGTGCAGGAACAATGATCACTGTAGGCACCTCTGAGAGAAAGGTGCCCTCGTTCCTGCCTGATGCCAGATAGTCCAGTTTCTCCCCATATGAGTCTGGGTCCCCGGAGTCTCGCCCAGAACTGGAGTTCAGAGCAATCGGGAGCTTGTATCTCCCTCCAGATTGAAAAAGAGAACAGTGCACCCAGTTGCCAGCCTGTTTCGCGCCCTCTTCAGTACCTGTGCACTTCTGCACCTCTCCACCTCCTACCAGTTTCAATGCGCTTTTCTCTTTCCTTCTTGTTGTAGAACTTCCACTCAGCCAGCCTTCCTGTGGTTCTGGATGATATCCATTTTGTCTTTTAGTTGTAGTTTTGATGTGGTTGTGCACGGCAGCAAGTACAGGTGTGTACCTATGCCGCCATATTAGTTCCTCCTCCCATAGGTTTTTGATAACTTTTCCAAGCAATTTTAAATATTACATTTGCTTTCCAAATGATCAATATAAGACAAAGTGTGCATATATAACTTATCCATTTTTGCACTTTAGAAAACGGAAGCTGATAATTTAACTCCTTCATGCATACAGAACTGATAACACAGATATTCAGATCCCTATGGTGAATTTTAGATGTTATTATTGGTTCTAGTAAAAAATATTTTCAGCACCAAGAATGAACTATAACTACATAAAAAGCAGACAAATTCTACTAGGGAAGAGTTACTATAAAAGCAGTAACCATACAAAAGGCTATCCTTCTCCATCAGGGAAGTGTTGTAAATATAAAGGAAGATGACATGCAGCTCCTCTTTTATTAACTGAAATCAAATCTTCATTTCCTCTGACTCCTGCTCTTCCTTATAATTACTGCTTCCCCCTGATCTATAGTTTCCCTGACATTAGGATATATGCACTCACTAATAAAACCCTGATATCTGATGTTGTCTTAGCATGATGGCTCTCTAATCTATTATCTTTTCAGCAAAGATTGGGAAGAGGCATTTTAAGGCTCTTGACTGGGGGGCAAAATAAAGAAGGATAAGTATCCACCAGTTCAGAGATGTTTTAACATATCCTTATATATATTTAACAATTGATCATATTATATTTAGTATGAATTTATACCCAAATATATCAAGGAATCCACCCCCTCCCCCCAAAAATTTAGTTATAAGTAGTGTGATTAAGGAAAATTGAAATATTATCTCAAAACCTTCTGTAAATTAGGTGCATTATAAATTGTGAACATAAATCCACCTACCTGTATGTTAATATTCCTTTTGTACAGAGGTGAATGTTTGACTTGTCCATTGAATTTGGAGAGTACAGTGGTAGATATATTTTCTGGATTCTAATTATATGGAAGGTGACTTGGACAATCAAGTCAAACAGGTACAAATAAAATACCAGAATTTTGAGGAATTAATCATTTCACTGAGATTGATTTTTCTTATGACCATGACCCAACTGACATGACCAGCTGTCATAGAAAACAAAAAGAGGGGTGTGTTCATAAGGTTTGGCACAAATTCATGTAGGTAATTGCTTAGACCAAAGGATTAATTGTCTTTTAAACAACCAGCTGCTACTTACTTGCCAGTCATTTTTTTGACGTATATTCTACCTCTACATTGATTTTTAATGTTTAAACCAAAATGTATTTTTCTTTCTCATAGTACTATCTCTAAAATTTAGAAGATTATGTTTCAAGACTATTCAGATCCAAAACATAATAAAACATCTTTCATATTCAACCTGAATTTTTCTTTCAAGTTACCTCCTTTACTTTCCTGATGCTCAATTTATTGTCCAGTCAACACATTCTCCCAGGAGAAATGTGTATGCATCTTTGTGAGTGTGTTTTGTAGAGAAAGCAAAGTCACTTTACAGTTTAAAGTTATACACATAACTGAAAACACAGAAACAAGCATTATGAAATACTGACAATAAAATCAATTACTGTACACCAGGACAGAAAAAAAATTAAAAAATAGGGAACCTGGCCCTTTTTCAGTTAACATTCACACCATATTTTCTTAACACACACAGCCCAAAACTGTCTTACCCATAATATCTCTTAGCATACTTTTTTATGTTTTTTTCAAAAAGGGAGTTGATTGATTATATGTCCTCATTTTAGAATTGAAAAATAAAATTATGTTATTTCAGGTTTCTTCAAATTTAATAAAATCCAAAACTGAATATCTCTACAGAATAGAATATCAGCCAAGTAGTATGTTAGGCAAATATTAAGCAATTTGCTTTTCTTCTTTACATTTCCTGACAAATCTTATTGTCACAATTACTGTAAACTAGCAAACTAGTTGAGAGATATTAACTGTCTAGTCAAGATCATAGAGCTTTACATCAACAAAGCCAGGATTAAGCTTCAAAATTCTTTAAATGATGAAAATCAGAAATAAACCAAGAAACAAATAAAGCATCCTTGCAAAATAATCCAGTTTGTCCACGGTAGAAAAAGTAAATTCTGTTGAGCTCACTCAACTTGACTAAGTATTCCACTTAGTCTGTATCTGGGTCAGCCAATAAGTTCTAAATCTCAAATCCATTGGTTTTAACCAAGTGACATTGGACAATCTATTTATCTTCTCCTTTAAAATAATAAAATCAGAGGTCAGTGAAATTACACGTATTGGAAGTTAAAATTGGATCATATTGGAAGTTAAAATTCAACAGACTTTGATTTCCAATATAATGTTCTTTACTGTTTTTTAGTTGCTTTAACAGAATGATATAACATTGTTTTTCCTCTTGAGAGTTAAACACTTAAAAGATGGAAAAACTCACTTTTAATGGCTTTCCTCTTCTTTGGAGTTGGGATACAGATTTTATTAAAATATGAGATTGAAAATATTGGTAGGTCACATTAAAAACGGATGCTAAGGTTGAAAGTAAGGTGGTAGCAGTCAGTAGGGCAAGAATGAAATTAATCAATTGAGAATAAGAATATATAATAAATAAGATTTACAGGATTTAGCTTCAGATTAAATTTGGTGGATAAAGGATATTGAAGAATCAAAATTGTTTTCTATGAATCTAGTTTGTAGAAATGAAAGGTACTTCTAGATCCAAACAACCTGTATATTTGAGAAATTAATAAGTGGTCAAAGCCTAAATATGCAAGTTATATAATTGCATTAAAATACTGTCTTAATAATTTAGACAAGACATAAAAATTCTATGGAGATATTGCCTGTGATGTGCCCATTAACAAAAATTATAACATAGGAATTAAAATTAATTGCTTAGTAAATGCTTAATTCTTGAGTCACCTGCTGCACAAAGGACTCTTTGGTCACTCCAATCAATGGATTTATTTCTATTTAACGTTGTCCAGGCTATTTACATGACCTTGTCTTGATTGTAAGGTCTTAGAAGGCAATGCTCTTGGGATACTATCATTTTAATGACAAAGCATTTTGGTTAGGGTCATTTTATTTTGCATTAACTAATGGAGTGGGGGAAAAGAAGGTTTACAGTTGTGAGTACACAAACACAGAGTTTACTCTTATATTATCTTTATTAATTATTATATTATTTACCATATGAGCAACTGTAAATCTACTTTTGCACACCCCTGTATATTTGAGTAATCACTGATATATCTATCCCAAAACAGTCAATAAAAGCTTTCTATTCAGTTTGCTATATTTAAGATAACAGGTATAAAATATGATGGCACTCTCATGTTAAACATTGTTAAATAGCCTTTCATTTCTCTCCAGACAAAGGATAAACTCTTTAGCTGACATATATACATCAGTCATATTAAACTATAATTACTAGAAAATGTTATTTTTCTCTCAAGCCTTTTGCACAAGCATCTTTCTATACTAATATTTATAAAAAATGTCCTTCTTTTAGAATTTGGTTAAGATAGTACCTTCCTGAATGACTATATTTTAAAATAGACACACACACACACACACACACACACACACACACACCCCAATCTGAATGAACTCCTTTACTATGTGCTTACATATCTCCATTTGTTTCCTATTATAACTAACGACCATAATGCCTGTTTGTTGTCTGTTATTAAGAGACAGTATAAGGAAAATTACTATTTTTGTACTTACCACACGCTCCAATCTCTGCATATAAAACTCTCAATAAATAAATAAGAATCAATTTAACACAATTTCTAAAACCTAAAGGTTATGAGAAGTACTGACTCTTTGATTTTCAGCCTTCCCACATATCTCCACAAACAGAGCAACTAGAGAACAGGCAAAAACTTCAATACAGCATATAAAATAAAACTCAGTGATAAGGGTTCCATTAGAATCTCCAAAATTCGAATAAGTGGAGAAGAAACTGAAACACACATAAAACTTGTAGGATAGTAGCAACAGTGTGCAAGAAACAGTAAAGAAAGTTCTGAAAGTCCTGAGAGTTGCAAAACATCTCATTGCCAATGGGAAAACACAAATGGCCAAACTGAATACTGCAGAAAAAAGTAGGAGTACATGTGTGATCTCCAATTAAATTGTAACTACATTTGAAAGAGCATTTGAATGACTGGATAGTACTGAAACTATTGGGGATCTATAAACTTATAACATTCTCCCTTAGACAGAGCTTCACACTGAGAACAAACTTTTGGGTGCTAAATTAAATAGAATAGGGGTGGGAAAATAAGAACAAAGGGAAAAATAAGTGAGCTAAAAGAGAAAGTGAGTACAAGCTGATCTCAGAAATTATGAAGCAATTTAGGAGCCACTCTGACTCATCCTCTTCTTCCTGGAGTGCAGGAAAAAGCCATGTTTCTTAAACACAAACACAGCAAAAAGAAAAAAAGATAGTACCGAAACTTAAAGTTATTGTAGGGGGAAAAAACACATCAGAACATTCCCCTCTGAAAATAAACTCTAAAAGGTATTCCCACAAAGCTGAAGAGAATGATAAACAAATCTTTCTAAAGAAACCAAAGTGACTCAGTACAAGCAGAGATAGTATAAAAGAAGAGCATAAGAAATGTTTTTTTTAAGAAATTCAAAATTGAGGCAATTAAAGAAGACTTGAAAAGAGAGTTGACAGAATTCAGAGCTGTATCGTTAACCATTTTTAGGTTGCTATTATTATTTCCTTCCAGTTTTTGTTGTCCTGACATGACTACTTTCCCATTTCCATTTATGTTTGCTTTCAGTGTCATAGTCCATTGTAGGATAAGGTACTCCAATTTTAAAATGACTCAAGGTAGATACTTCCAGAAATAATCATGCCTCTTATCTAGTCTCTTCTCTTGCTTAAATCTCCTTTCCTTTGTATAGTACAGCCCTAGTATACTTTCATATGGGTTGTTCCTTACAACATACTTTTTGAGGTCCAAGTCTGTGTTGCCAAAATTTATTTGGATTACTTTCTTTACATTGCCTTTGTTTGGCTGATGTCAACTTACATAAAAAGTCACTTGTCCCCTGACTAGTGTGGCTCAGTGGTTGAACCTCAAACTATGAACCAGGAGGTCATGGTTCAATTCCTGATCAGGGCACATGCCTGGGTTGCAAGTTCAACCTCCAGTAGGGGAAATGCAGGAGGCAGCCAATCAATGATTCTCTTTCATATTTGATGTTTCTATCTCTCCCTCTCTCTCCCTTGTTCTCTGAAATCAATTAAAAAACAAAGTTACTTGTCACTGCCTCAGAAAAAAAAAATTCCAGCCTACCTATATATTGAGGCAACCAGCCTGCCTCTATACTGAGTCCATTTCCTGTTTCAAAAACTGTGTGATCTTTTTTTTTTTTTGGTCCTGACCATAGGCAACCACAAAGGCTTTATTTGTCACATTTCATGGGGAAAAGTTGCCCTCCCCACATCAAACATGAAGTCAGCTGCAGTTAAGGACTCAGACACCCCGACCCACCATGCTCTTCACTCATTTGCATTCTATCCTGGTCACCTTCATTCCCAGGTCTCCTTACCTGAGGCATTTGACAGAGGTCTTGTTCAGGTACCACTACTGAGGACTCCTTGTTGGATGCATTGGCGAGGGTGGGGTGGGTGCAGAGGCAGGGGAATGCTTGAAGACACTTTTGCCCATTGAATTAGTATGTTTCTGTTCATTGATCACCCCCAAATCCCTCTACCCATGTCCTACATTATTGCATATTTCACTACCTTGTTTTCAACTCTCCTGCCCACTAACTTTACAATCACTTCTGCAGTTTCCATTCCTGCTTCATGAATATGATGCAAGGAGGTTGGCCCTCTTCTATGAATCTAACTCTTTGCTTAAGCTGCAATGTCACATACAGCCTTAACAATACAGCACACACCACAAGTGCAAATGTAGACTCAACTTCTCATTTTAATTATTTTAGTTACCAATTAAGTCTTTGTCCAGGTTGTGTTTCCATGAAGTTCCAGGCATCCTCTTCCCAGTAATTTCATTGAGAATGAGAGGATAAAAATACTTAAGATATCATAAATACTGTAATTGCCAGGGTCAGCCCTGCCACCTGGGTAATATGGATGTTCTAGATGGAGAGCAGAGTCAGCTCAGATTCACAAACTCAGGCAGCGACTGGACCTGGAACTTGGATGAGGACTGACAAGTCATGCTGCACATGGAGTCAGACAAGTGCTCCGCCCTCACAGCACACCTGTTTCCAACTCAGAATTGCCAGGCCATTCTATGGGGCTCCCAAACTAATTCATACAAGCAGAGAAGGGGCAAAGCACAGTGGTCTGGGGAAACCAGTCTGCCTGGACATCCCATCAGGGGAATTTGGAGAGCTAACTTGAAATGAAACCTAGACAGAGACCATAATGCTTATCCCACTCAGAACTCATCCTCTAGCTTGGATGTCTACCATCTTGATTCATGTTTCCCTCACCTTGACTCCATTTTGCTCAATTGTTAAGATTAACATTAAAAAATTTCTTAAATTACTAAAAAATTATCTTTCATGTTTGAATATTTGTGTTATTCAGGGACTGTGAGCCAGGTCTAAGGGCAGCAGTGCCATCCAGTGCCCTCCCAGTTTAGTGCTGTCATTCATGGCATCATGCAGACGTCACATCCAGTATTCACTGTCTTCCAATAGAATATGAACATAGGAGTGCAGTACATAAAACTGAATCTAATTTAGTGTACTATATAGCCAAAGATATAATAAGTATGGCAAAAATGGCAAAGTTTAAAAATTCATATCCTAGCGCTTAATAGATTCATTGTAAAACAGATGAAATAATGGAATATACAATTGGTCTCTGCCCCCAGTTCCTGGCACAGAGCTGTTGAAACCCTTATAATTTCCCAAGTGATAACAGCACTAGGAGCATCTTTTATTCTAATATTTGGTCTTTGACCCCAGGTCCTGACACAGAGCTCCTGAAACTCTTATAATTTCCTGGTAATAGGAATATCTTCTGTTTTAATGAAGCCGCTCAGGGCAGGCTCCTGGCTGGTACCTGGCTGAGGGCTGGTCACCAGAAAGACCAAGCAATGGTTATTAGAAACTTGGATTTTTTAGCCCCAGCCCACCTTCTCTTGAGGAGACAAGGAGTGAAAATGGAGTTTATAACTGATCATGCTCACCTGATTAAGCCTCCATAAAATCCCCAAAAGTATGGGGTTCAGAGAGCTTCCAAGTTGACAAATACATCTACACTGGGACTGTGACAAAACCCAACTTCATGGGGACAGAAGGACTGTGCTCAGGATCATCCCTGTATATGTTCTTCAACTGGATGCTCATCTCTCCTCTTTATCATCTTTCTGATAAACTGGTAAAGCCAAGTAAGTGTTTCCCTAATTTCTATGAGATGCTCTAGCAAATTAGCCAAACCCAAGAAGTGGGTCATTGGAACTTCTGATCTATATAGCTGGTTGGTAGAAAATACCAGTAGACTTGTAACTAGTGTCTACAGTGTGTGTGTGTGTGTGTGTGTGTGTGTGTCTTCAAACTGAGATACCAACTTTTTCCCTCCTGTCTTTCAACTTGAACTGAAACACTGGCTTTTCATGGGTGTTAAGCCTGCTAGCCTTCAGATAGGGACTACATTATAGGCTTGCCAGAGTCTCCAGTTTGCAGATTCACCCAGCAGATCTTGGGAATTGTCAAACTCCATAGCTGAGTAAGCCAATTCCTTTATTTATATTCTCTCTCTCTCTCTCTCTCTCTCTCTCTCT
>NW_005370214.1:1238295-1258555 GCF_000412655.1 Myotis brandtii | reverse complement strand
TCACACACACACACACACACACACACACACACACACACACACACACACTTTTGGCTTTGTTTCTCTAAAGAACTCTAACTAATACATGTAGCATAGCCTTTAACTTCCTGAAGAGTTTCTAAATTATACCTGATAATGTTCAGTTCTGAGTGAATTCTCATCAGTATTTAGCTATATATATATATAGATAGATATAGATATAAATAATTTGGTTAGTTATAATTGCCGTCAAATTCAAATAATGCTTTAAATATGAGTTCTAAATTTTTTTATTTTTTCACAAAGAACCTTGATGAAATACATGCAGTAGAATGTATGAAGGAAGACAAAGCCAACATATACAGAAGGTTTGGATTTGGAACCAATTATGCAAAATAATTTTCAGTGCTAGAGACCAGTTGATCAAAACCCTATAATTAGATGAAGTATAAGGCACTAGACGAGTCTATTATATGTAAATTCAATGTTAGAGCATTAACATGAATATAATTATTATCATTATCATGTCACAAATACTCTGGATACATAACGACAGAATTACACAAGGTCCTTCAACATAATGCGTGTGCCCTGAAGTAGACACAGCTGTCTGCCACCAACTCAGAATGGAAAGGGATTTGGAAACCGTAGAAACACCACACAACAAAATAGAAAATCAACCGTAAAACACCCATTGGCTCTGTTCTCAGAGAATTCTGTTCTTTCCACTTGTTAGAAAGTTAAGTCTTAAATTTTTGAAATAAAGAGAGCTGGCCAGGGCACTTTTGTACATAGCTTATGCGGTAAATGCTAGACATATAAATTATCTTCTTCAAAGTAGACTGGGAATTTTTCTTATTTTTGGCCAATTATTGAGACTGGATTTAATATGTGAGGATTTGATGAAGACCCTTTTCACTCTCAGACTCAGTAATGACCTAATAGCTCATGCCTGGGATGAGCAGACATTTGGTCCATGTCCAAAATGTCCTCAGAGACATCCATTCCATGCCAGAAGGCCAC
Organism: Myotis brandtii; assembly: GCF_000412655.1. NCBI lineage: Eukaryota > Metazoa > Chordata > Mammalia > Chiroptera > Vespertilionidae > Myotis > Myotis brandtii. The sequence goes on along the minus strand of NW_005370214.1, from coordinate 1,257,553 downwards.
TGCCAGCGAGGCCACCAAGGCAAGAAGGGTTTTAATTGGCAATAAAATATGACTGCATTTTTCATGTATTGATCACATAACTCAAAAGTATAAATGTACGCTATGAGCTATTTGAACCCAGGAATGTTTTCTAAGTGTGGACGTCTTTGACAGGACCCAATATCAAGGACCATTTGGAGTGGACTAAATCTGCTTGTGGACAATTTGAACAGGACAACATTTCAAGGACCTTTTGGCATGGACCAAATATCTCTGTGGACATTTGGAACAGAACCAAATGTCCTGCAAGGGATCTTGGCTACTGCAATTGATGCCAATATCATTTAAATAAAATTCTTTCCACTTATTTCCCTCAGAGTCCCATCCTATCCTACACATGAAGGTAAATTTCTTTACTTTCAATATTATAATTAGTTCTACATGTATATCTATTCTGATTTGGAATGTTATTGTCAACACCCCCCCCCCATCCTTTTTGCTTACCACAACATTAATCATTCTTGAAGGCCCAATTTAAATTTCATCATTTCTAAGAAAGTTTCCTAATAACTACACTTTACAGCATCTCTCTTCTCTAAGTTCCGATATTAATAAACATAATTACATTTTTAAAAATAGAATTGTAGCCCTAGCCGGTTTTGCTCAGTGGATAGAGCATTGACCTGAGGACTGAAGGGTCCCGGTTTCAATTCCTGTTAAGGGCCCATGCCCAGGTTATGGGCTCAACCCCCAGTAGGGAGTGTGCAGGAGGCAGTTGATCACTGATCCTCTCTCATCATTGATGTTTCTATCTCTTTTTCCCTCTCCCTTCCTCTCTGAAATCAATAAAAATATATTTTAAAAAATAAAATAAAAATAGAACTGTAATGGGAGAGAAAATTGAGGTATAATTGATCGTAAAGCCCTATGTATTTTTAGGAGCAACAAAGAAACGAAGGTAAAATACAGTATTCATAGAGGGCCTGAAATATGCTTTTAGAGAAGAAACAAGATATAAAAAAGTTAAATTAGAACAGAGTGTTCTTCTGGATAGGATTATTGTGGATAGAGTTAAAAATTATATACCTATGTGTAATGCAATGAGGTTCAAGATCTCATTGACTATTCTTTTTTATTTTAATGTTACTTCATTTAGCTATTCCAAACTATTAGCCTTTAGCAAATGCATTTTTAATAACAAGAAGCCATATTTCTCCTGTACTAATATATTACCTGTAAATTTAAAAGTGTAGTTAATAAGAAGTGTAGTTAAATAGAGAACTTAACTCTTTTCTAGTTCTTCAATGTGGACTTAAGCACACCACAACAGGAGTAAAAGCTCAATAGAAAGAATCACACTGAATAACCCTACTGTAGCTCTAAAACTATTATAAATAGAAAAACAAACTGCAGTATGAACATACAATGGATTAGTATTCACCAATAAAAAGAAATGGGCTCTCAAACCATAAAAAACCATTGGTGATTCTTAAATGCATATTCCTAAGTTAGCAATTTTTAACCTTTTACATCTCATGGCACACATAAACTAACTACTAAAATTCCACAGCACAACAAAAAATATATTTTTTGCTGATCTGACAAAAATGTAGGTATAATTTTGATTCATTCACACCTGATCACTATTGTGTTGGTGGTGTTTTTTCTTTTTTCTTTCTTATTTGCCAATCTAAGGGAAAAGAGGTTAATATCCCTGACTAAATAGTCAGGTATTGCATGTTTTAAAAAATCTTTTAGCACACCAGTTGAAAATCGCTGTCCTAAGTAAAATAAGCCATCTTGGAAATGTTGCATAATGTATGATTGCATTTATGTGATATTCTAGAAAATGCAAAACTACAGAAATAACACAGAGATAAAGTTGTTTCCAGGGTCTCAAAACCCATAGAATTTACACCCAAAAGAGTAAACTTTAATGTTTGGTCATTTTAACAATCATTGAGGTGGTCAGGGAACCAACAACAGAATTAAAATTATGAGAAATGTAATCTCTCTGAAAAGGGTGGAGGAAAGGTGCTGACCTAAGTATCTTTAGAAGCTTGTGGAGACTGTAAGAGTAAAAGCAAGAGAAACTGTACTTAGATCTTACACTCTCGTTGATAACGTTGTTTCACACAGTGGTGCCCGTTAGCAATTCAGATATTTTTACACATGTACACTGGGATTGAATAACTAAGTAAATGGATAACAGAGAAAGCTAGGCTTAACACTTTAGGAATGGGAGGTTAGAGATAAGGATTCATGTATTATTGGATTAGAGTGGGAGATATCAGTAAGAATCACATTTGTCCCTCCAAAATTAATATATTTTAAAAATACATTTTTATTGAAATTAGAGAGAGGAAGGGAGAGGGATAGAGATATAGAAACATCAATGATATAAGAGTCAAAGTTTAAAACTTGAGACGTCAGGTAACAGATGTTTCTAATAGTTAGTGAACTCAGGAAGAGAACCAAATGGTAATATTTACTCTCTTACATCACTCTCTTACAGACATTTCTGAATAAATAAGGATGGTGTGGAAGAAAATTAGAGGTCAGAAGACAGCAGGCACAAGAAAAAGATATTTCAGAGCTGTTCTGTCCAGCACAGTACTTATTAGTCACATTTAGCTATTGAGCAATTGAAATGTGACTAGTTCAAAATAAAATGTGCTCTGAAGTCTAAAATCACAGTGGCTAGGGAAGACTAGCAGAGAAAAACAGGCTAAATAGCTTATAAAGATGTTTTTTTATTACTTGTTGAGAAGACAACATTTTAATATATTTGCTTAAATAAAATATATTAAAAATAAAATTTACCTGATTCTTTGAATAGTTTTAAAAAATATGACTATTAATATTTTTAAATTGTATCTTTGGCTCACTTTATAATTCTTTTGAATGAAATAGTATAGAACATCAAAAGTATTACGAAAATACAGACTATCTTTAACAGTCTAAATAGCATGTCTCAAACTGATTAGAGAATTTGCTACACACATCCCATTCTAAGGAACAAAAATGTAATTTGCCAGATTAAACATTCAAAGAGGTTCTCCAGTAAAAATGCCCACTCATTTTTAACAGCTTTTGATTTTATCATGTTGTCTATTGCTTCATAATAGTAAAAAACTCAGTGGCTTAAAACAATAACCTTTTATTTACTTTTTTAGCAATCTAGGTTGAGTTCAGCTAATTGATTGCTCTGGTTCATTTTTTTAAATGTATATATTTTATTGATTTTAGAGAAGGGAGAGGGAGAGAGACCGAAACATCAATGATGAGAATAATTGATCGGCTGCCTCTTATACGTCCCATAGCAAGCCCCACATGGGATTGAGCCCCAACCCAGGCATGTGCCCTGACGTTGATGCTTAACCACTGAGCCACACTCACTGGGCATTCTGGTTCTTTTTTAAAGGTCTCTCATTGGTCTGTAGCCCTCTAGAGACCAAAGAATAAAAAAGGCTTCCATCAGATACCTGGCATCTCAATGCTAGATGTGGACCAAGCAACTGTCTGTCCACAGTTTATTCAGCAAGGTATGCATGGTACTTCAGTATTCAAAGAGAGTACGTGGATGCCACAGGTTTTTATGGTCTAAGCCAGCCGTGGGCAAACTACGGCCCGTTTGAAATGAATAAAACTAAAAAAAAAAAAAAAGACCGTACCCTTTTATGTAATGATGTTTACTTTGAATTTATATTAGTTCACACAAACACTCCATCCATGCTTTTGTTCCGGCCCTCTGGTCCAGTTTAAGAACCCATTGTGGCCCTCGAGTCAAAAAGTTTGCCCACCCCTGGCTAAGCCCAGATCTGAAATAGTTTCAATTCTCCCACATCCTATTGGTCTCAATGCAGGGTCTTTCCAGATAACAAGGGTGGGGATAAGATACAATATATAGGGTTCCCCCTCCCCAATGTATACACACTTTGAATAATTATCAAGGCAGTCTGTTTATTAAGATACATTTTATTTTCAAAATTGAGCTATCAGCTGTTAAATTGTGTATACATTTTGGGGGGACACCTGTACATGGGGAAATGGTTGGCAGTCATCTTTGGAAATTATCTACCACACCATTTAATGTGTGCTTATTTTCATATTTGACTACAGAGTTTGACACGTGTTTTTTTTAAAACTAATAAATCATTTAGTATTGATGTAATAACATCTTTCTCATATTTTTCTTGAAAAAATGCACAATTACAAAAGATGTTTATTGGATTACAATAAGATACCTTGCATTTGCACAAGTGACTGTATGATTTACTTTAAAAAATAATTCAAATTAGAGATTAGTACAGTCTGAAAACAAATGTTAGGCATTTATTTTTAAAGATCCAAAGCCTCAATATAAGAGAAACCACAAAATTAAGGTTTAAAAACTATTGATGTTTTCACGGCAATATACATTAATCTACATAATTTTCCTTCATGTTACACAATCTTAGTATTGACTGCCTGCCTTATGTAATGGAATAGATAAGACTTCCACGACAGACTATGCTGTTTATAAAAATCCCATCATATTTCTTGTATGTAATAACTACCTAGGGGAAAAGTTCTTATTGCTACCTATTGCAAAAGCCACTTCTCTATTTTTTAATAATGCTGAAATCCCTTATTAAATATGTAATATACATTATTCACTGTTATTAAACCCTCCCTTTTTTCACAACACAAAATCATCTCTAACAGCATTGAAAACATTTAAATAGGCCAACCATACATAAAGGGAAAGACTGTACTTAAGCCTTCCACACAATAAAAAAGAAAAATATGAGCAGACTTTTACTGAATAAGATATCTCAGTTCTGGGGAATTCCAACATTAAGAGATCAGAGAAATGAGGAGCAAAGAAGACAAAAACAGTAGCTAGTAACATTGGAGATAAAATTCAGGAAGCGTAGGGTGCTTAAAGCCGAGTGTTTTTAGGAGGAATGAATAATAACCAATGAACAAGTTTAATAAGAACTAAAACTTGACCACTGGATTTACCAATTTAGTGGGTACCATAGATTAGAATAAAAGCAATTTTGTATAATAGGTAGACAGCACCCTGACTGGAGTGGGTTCAATAAAAAAATAAAATTGTGATTTGGAGTTGAGTGAAGGCCCAATACATGTTTTATTGAATAAATGGATATACCTGAGAAGAACAAATTAGAAAGCAATTTATTTAGAACTCTTTTTGAAACAACATTCAAGAAGAGAGTATTAAACTCAAAATTAGAGTAGCATCATGGAAAATATGAAGGAAAGATAAAATTTGAGATACAATGGAACTAAACCTATAAAAATATATAATTGATTGAGCATGAGAGGCCAAGGGAAGAAACGAGTTATAGATTACTAAGATTTTGTGCCTGGAGGACTATATGGATGGTGATAAAAGTAGAGAAATAGAATACAAAATCTTAGATATATTGAATAAAAGTAATTATAAGGAAGAGATGTGTAGAAGAAAACAGAAAATTTATATTTTACCTTTAAAATGGTATAAACTAGGCATCTGCAAATGGGCCCACATACCTAATCTGGGCCAATGCCTGTTTTTTTGTAAATAAAGTTTTACTGAAACTCAGACACATTTATTCATTTATGTATTTGTCTGTGGCTGCTTTCACACAGGGCCACATATTTGTATGGTTTGACAGAGACCACATGATACAAAAAGTTTACAATTTTACTATCTGTATATCTCCAGAGCAAAATTTAGCCACCCTTCTGTAATCTAATTCTGTCATGAACATAGCAAAATATGACTGCTAATATAGTTAATAATTTAACAAAATGCTATTAATCACTAAACTGTAATATGTATGATGAAAATGATTCATTTCTTTTTCAATGGTTTAAGGGCTCAGTTCAAATATGATGATCCTGGTGACTTTACTAGTAAATTCTAGCTAAAAATTTAAAAACCATTTCAAAACAGACTATTGATATTTCAAATAAAATGCTACACTTGATACCAAAATATGGAATAAGGCAATTAATTAATAAATAATTAACTATCCAAAGTTTAGTTCATAGCCAAATATTTTTTGGTGATATATATTTTCACTATAGTTTTCTCTATATGTTTAATTAAAATGAACATTATAACATTTAGATTTGAAAGAAAATGGCAATTTAAAAAATGATCAAGCAAATCAAAGCATTACTTTGAATTTTGATTTTAGAGTAACTTGACATCAATGATGTTAGATATTTAGGAATTTAGCATTTTAAGGCTTTAATTAACTTTGGAACCCAAGAATTGCAGAACTAGGGCAAACTTCTATTTATCTCTAGAAGATCTTCAAAATCAGAATAACTTTGAATAGATGCAAATGATATTTCAAATTTTCTTTAGCAGGGAGAAAAGTTAGTTGCTTCAAACACATCACCAAAATGTTATGATTAGGTTGCCTTTATGATAGCAATGAACAAAATATACAGAAAATCTTTAAATTTCTACATGATATACCTACAATGATAATTGACATATTAAAAGAAAATTATTCTAGACATTTATTGCAACACTCTTATCTCCATAAAACTTTGAAACCCTTTACAAATATTTAGAACATATATTTTTGGTATCTCGTTGTTAATGATGTCAGCAAAAATTCCCTAAATGGTATAGAAAAACAACCAACTTTATTCATGCAAATAGTTGAAATATTTCAACTATTGAAATATATCAAATGCTCTCTCTGGGGAGAGGCAGCCTCAAGTGGAAATCAAAAGTGTTCTTCACTGAGACAAAGGAGAGGTCATCTTTGATTGAGAAAGTTCCAGCCCAGGGTCCCATTTAGTACATGTATGCAAATGAGGAGTTTGAATCTGACCAGTTTGGAATAGTACCTCTAGATGCAAATGACCAGTACAATCTGTGCAGTTCTGATTGGTCAGGGCAGGTCAGTCAATTGGTTGAGTGGTAGTAGGAGCTTCCCTGCAGTCCTTGCCTGGAAGCAGGCAGGGCATCTTGCAGGAAGATGAAAGTTCAGTTTTTGGTCAAGAGACCTGTGTCAGCAAACAGCCCCTACCAGCCGTGGGCAAACTACGGCCCGTTTGAAATGAATAAAACTAAAAAAAAAAAAAAAGACCCTACCCTTTTATGTAATGATGTTTACTTTGAATTTATATTAGTTCACACAAACACTCCATCCATGCTTTTGTTCCGGCCCTCCCGTCCAGTTTAAGAACCCATTGTGGCCCTCAAGTCAAAAAGTTTGCCCACCCCTAGACTCTAGTTTTAAATTCAGGCCCAGTTAATTACAGGAAGTCAATCCATCCTGATCAATTACTTCTCAGGATTCACAATGACTCATAGGCAAATATACAGCTATATCATATAACTATTTTCCACCAGTAAGTTGTCAAAGGTTATTTATGTAAGCAATTACCGAAATATATAGGACAATAATTTCCTTGTTCAACTATTTTTTTTTTTTTACACATGTGTATTTCTTGGATTTATTGAACAAAGATAATTTGTTTATTTAGGCCAGGCCCTTATTCAGAATGACATCCCTCAAACTGGAAAGCAGGAGTACAATTAAAATGGAAAATAAGAATGAAACCAAGACAAAAGATTAATTTTGAAGCAAGAATTTATCACAGTCAAACCTTGTGAGATAAGACATTTAATTAGAACCCTCACAATAAAGCAGAATGAATAAAAGCTTCCAAGGCCTTTGCTAAACTACATTGTGTTAGCATTTTACAAAATCTTAGCTTGCAAAATAGTTGGCATAATTTGTAATGTCTATTGACTCTAAAGAGTTAATTTTCTATAATATATAAGGTAGACAAATAAAGTGAATATTTCAAAGATTTATTTGTAATTTCATAAAAGTCCTTTAGAGAAAAAGATAAGATTCACTCTATAAATTGCATCAGTCCACAATCCTTAGAAACTGACTAAAAAAAAGTTTCTAAACCATTCAGACACACCCCATCAGCTAGAGAAATTCCTGATGCTCTGTGGAAATGTAGCTCTGAGTCTTAAATCCCTAGGTACACTGCAAAAATCCATTTCATACTCTATACTCGTCACGGATTTTTCACTCTCTCATAGTCCCTCTATCCAAACTTTTCTTCATAGTCTAATACTGAATTGGATGACACATTTTCAGTGTAATTTTCTCTATGTTTATTTTATTTATTTTTTTATTTTTTAAAAATATATCTTTATTGATTTCAGAGAGGAAGGAAGAGGGAGAGAGAGATAGAAACATCCATGATGAGAGAGAATCATGGTGGATCGGTTGCCTCCTGCAAGTCCCCCACTGGAAATGGAGCCCACAACCCCGGCACGTGCCCTGACCGGAATTGAACCTGGGACCTTTCAGTTCGCAGGCCAACCCTCCATCTGCTGAGCCAAACCGGCTAGGGCTCTCTATGTTTAATAAGAACAAATATTTAGTTATTTTAATAATGATACCATTGTAATTAACTAGCTACTGATAATAGGAAAGCAGCCAAGAGAAAATAGACACATGCCCAGTAAAGTTGGGGTGATGCTGGGTAGGGGCTTGTCTGTTAGTCACACCTGGAATCAGGTCATTGGTCAGAATGGGCATGCAATGGTGTGAAATTTGGGATATTTAATCCCCTCAACATGGGAATTCACTCTCTTGGTTCCTCTTGGCGTGTGATGCTTGACTCCTGGCTTGCGGGGCTCTCACGCTCCTGCAGCTAGCCTGATGCTGAAATGGACTGAGCTGCAACATGGAACAGAGACTCTGGACACTGGCTTTGCTTTTAGCTCTACTGAGACGCTGCTATACTTCTTCTGTGACTGGAATGGGACTTTGGAAATCCAGGGATATAATTCCATGCAAATGAAAATCCTCCTCCTGTTCCAGTCTCAGAAATTTCTTGAGATACAGTAAGGACCCCACGCCTACCACCCGTGGGAAGGAGGATACACCAATCTTCCCGATAACAGTATTTTAGATTGGAAGGAAAACGGCTGTTCTAAAAATTTATCTACAAACCAAGGTATCGCTTTTGAATTTTGATTTTATATCAACACCAAAGATAGTAACTTGACATTAATATTAGATGTTTAAACATTAACTTTTATTTTGATGAATCAACCGTGTTATCTATTGTGGACTTCTTTCTAGTTTGTTCTGTATTAGCTCTAAATGTCTCATTAAAGTAAATTTCATTTAGCACTTGGTTTGAAAGTCCCCTGGCATTTTGATTTATAGTGCATGTTTCTTCTGCACACTTTAGACACACATCAGTGCAACAAACCTGGGGCTTCCTAAAGGAAACATTTCTCTGAAGTTTCAACAAAACTGCTCTGTTCCTGAATAGGTTTGTTGCATTGGATGCTTAAAAGCATTATTTTTACTACAACCTTAGTAAATATTCTTGATATACAACATTTCTATCTCTACCTTGCCTCTGTTAAAATACTCACCCACCTTCTTCTTTTCAGTATTGAATATCCAAGTCATCACAAGATTAACTTTACTAACTCTTTTCTCCTAGTGTTCGATAATAAAATTCCAGTGCTGGGCTTAAAAAAAAAAAAAAAGAAGACATTTTTCATCTGCTGATAAAGGAATTACGTGCATAAGAGACAAAAATATGTTTCTTCTTAACTTATATCTATACAAAGGCACCCAATATACTGAGTTAAGAAAAACCCGTGCATATGCAATTTCTTAAAAAGGAATATCATAAGACACTGAGGTTTCACTGATTGTTATAATGTATCAGTTTGTCCCTCTTCTGTCAAATCTGAGTGATGGCCTTGCCCTCTGGATCCAATGAAGTAGCTCTGCCTTTGGTAACGAAGGAGCCAGTCCCTGACTCACCTTTGGGGTCATTCTTCCATTTTCTTAAAGGAAAGCACGTATTTACAGCTCTAGGGACCCATTTTATGGCTCTAGAATCCAAACCTTCCTTCATTTCATCCTTTAACTGTCCCGTTCAGTCTGAGCTCGTAGTGCTTCTGTGAGATGGTTGACTAAATCCTCATGTCAAATGCCTCATCTCTTTAGCAAATAGTAGCTTCCAAGCTACACTCTTAGCATTCTCTTCAGACCATGATCCTTCATTTTTTTCCTGTATGAACTGGCTAGTACTTTTCTAAAATTTCAAGTTCCTTTTTGCTTAACAATTTCTTCTTTAATCTACCTCTTTCCTCTCACCTTTTACTATAAGTAGCAAAGAGAAACCAGTTAATCACTTACAAGTTCTACTTTCCACCAAGCAGAACACCATTCAGCCAAGTTCTTTGCTGCTTTACAACAAAGAACATTTTCCATCCAGTGTCCAACAAGATGTTTCTCATTTATGTCTGAGACTTCACCAGATGTACCTCTGCATTCATATTTCTAACAACAGTCTCTTCAAGGTGAAAGGGTTGATCAAGAAACAGGGCTAGCTTAGCAGAGGCTAACAAAAGCCTGCTCCTTCCCCAATTCACTGCCGACTCTTTCTTGAGTCAGCCCACCTGCACCCAGGTGCCATAAATAAATATCATTTGGATTACACTGAGCCTTGAGTCCGTTCTGTGTGATCCCAGCCCAACCCCAAACCTTTCACAAGGCAATGTAAATTTTTTCTGTAATGTACCTTAAAACTCTTCTAGCCTCTACCCATTACCCAATTCCAAAACCACTTCCACATTTTTAGGTTTTTGTTGATAGGGCTCAGGTAACAAAATACCATAAACTGGGTGGCTCAAACAACAGAAATGTATTGTCTCACAGTTCTGGAGACTTGAAGTCCAAAATGAAGGTGTCATAGTGACTATGAGGACAAGAGAGAAGGATCAGTTCTAGTTCCCCCTTCTAGCTTATGGTAATTTCTTGACTTGTAGTATTATAACTTCAGTCTCCACCTGGTATTCTCCCTGTGTGTGCTTATTTCAAATGTCTTCTTTTAATAAGGATAGCATTCACACCGGACTGGAGCCCCACCCAAATCCAGTGTGACCTCATCATAACTAATGATATCTGCAATGACCCTATTCTTAGTAAGAATGCATCATGACAGACTGGGAATTAGGACTTCCATACATAAATGGGTGGGGGAGGGGGGAGAAATTCAACCCATAACATACTATGTTTTAGATGAGCAAAATTTAGCTGATAAGATGTTTATCATTATACATATAATTACTACAGGAAAACTTCGTATGTATGTTTTCATGATACTTTTCTCTTGTAGACTATCTCTTTTGTTATGACATAGAAATGGGATAATGAGAACTGGAAAAGAACAAAATACTTTAAGACTATTAATTTTCCTGGACTAAAACTGTAAACAATAAATTAAAGTAGTATACATACTTAAAGACTTTGATTTGGCATTACTGATTTCTTGAAAATGATAGGTTAGTTTCACAAAGTGTGTCAAACCTCAGAGGTTCATATTAAATTAAGTTACAATTCCAGGATATGGGCAATATTTCTCCAAATTTTACTTTCAATATGAAATTATATGCATAAAAACTTTACATATATTACAAAATAAAGAAAAATGACAAAATATACTACTCAATAATAAAGTTTCCATTATACTAATATAAGAAATATATAAACTTGTATCATGGGCAGATAGTGATGTTTAAATTTATTAACTGAATGATAAGGAGAATTTTTGTGACAAAATCTCTTGTAATGATACCTTAGCAATTTAATTATACATCCTTGAGTAAATATAATTTGCTTAAGATAGAGATAAATTGCCTTCTTTTTTTTCTTTTCTTTTTATAATTTGCTTAAGATAGAGATAAATTGCCTTCTTTTAATGCTATTTGACCTACTGCAAATAACATAGTCAGATAATCTCTTTCCCATATGAGAGGATTTTCACTGGTCTGACTTCAATGGATACAAAGAAGACAGAAAAATAAAAATTTAATGGTTTATTGGAAAAATTGGAAAAGCAATGAAAAATTAAGCCCCAAACACATGTTTGCAATATATTTCAACCTAATCGGAGGTTGTTATTCTTTCTCCTAAGAACTATATACTTTGGAAATAAAATAGAGATTATAGATAAAAGTTCATGTATCTATTCACTGAGAAACAATTATAATCATTTTTATAATTCAGATAATGAGAAAGCTAAAAAGATACTATTTTTATCTTATTTGGAGAAATATGCATCACGAGAATATTTGAAAATTTTGAAGTTGTAGAATTTAGGATAAGTAAATACTACAAAAATTCACCTTCTAATTCACTGGATAATATATAGTTCAAAAAGATCACTGAAATAAAATGTAAATATTAAAGGTAATTTTCTGAGGTAGTAGAATTTATGTCCTTATATTTTTCGCTAATAATCATTTAGGTTTTTAAATATTTTTCTTGCTTTTTAGATTTATTTTATATACCTTAAATATCAATTTCTCTGATGAGCACTGTTACTTTGTAACATGACAGAAACCATAAAAATATTTTTATTTTAAATTGTTAAACAAGAGAAATGTATGACTGACAAAGAAAAGTATTTAAGAATTTTGAAGTAGAAAAGGTTTGCATTTTAAAGAATTATTGTAATGTTTATTCTATCCTGGGAATGAAATATATTTTTCTTGGGGAAAATAAAAAGTATTAAAAATTTAGCATGAGAGGGGAAGGGGGCTGGGGGGGATGGGTAAAAAGCTGAAGGAATTCAGAAGTATAGATTGGCACTTATAAAATAAGGTGACGTAGAGTACAGAGTAAAAAATATAGTCAATATTATTGAAATAATTATGTATGGTGCCATGTTGGTACTGGAAATATAGAGGAAAACACTTTATAAAGTATATAATTGTCTAATCACTATGCTTACATCTGAAACTGACAAAATGATATTGAATGTAAATTGTAATTAAAATAAATAAATAAATACAGAAAGAAAGAAAGAAAGAAAAGGATGAATTTAGCCAAAATTCAAGGAGGAAATTTTTATATTCTATTATAATCTAAAAGTAGATATGAAGAAAAGGAAAACTCTATGGTGTTGGTTGTGATTAATTTGTTATGCTCTTGTCAATTCTTTTTTCCCCCTTTATTGATTAAGGTATTACAAATGTGTCCTTATCCCCCCATTGTCCCCTCATTCCCCCAGTCCTGCCCTCACACTCACACAGTGTTGTCTGCGTCCATCACTTATGCTTATATGCATGCATACAAGTCCTCTGGGTTGATCTCTCCCCCTTCCCTCTACCCTCCCCTACCTTCCCTCTGAGGTTTGAGCATCTGATTGATGCTTCTCTGTCTCTAGATCTGTTTTTGTTCATTGGTTTAGCTCTTGTCAATTCTTAATGAATTTATAAATTGACCTGCATGATATTATAATTTGGTTCTTTATTTTAGAATCATAACATTAAAAAAATCTATAGAATAAAATAAAAGTCAAGAAATAAGTGTAAATTTTCAAAAAGTTATCCAGGAAAGAAGATTTGAACCTACCAGATATTGTGACATTCTAAAAGCCATTGCTATAATAACAGTTGGTTTAGAGAGAAATAAATAAGTCCCTGGAACAAAATAGAGAACTCAAGGAATAATGTAACTGTAAAGTTACAAAAACTAATGTGAGCAGAAATGTAAATCTGATAGAATTGGGAAAACAGGGTCACTACATGGCCCAAAATAAAGCAACATCCTGTTTGTTTGTTTTTTGCCACATAGAAAAGTGAGCCTGAAATGAATTAAAGACCAGAATGTAAAGACATGCTGTAACCTAAGAGGCAGAACTGGAAAACATCTTTGCAGCAGAGTGAATTTATCTTAAAATCTCTAAAAAGTTCAAAAGATAGGGGTTTTTAATTGTCAAATTTGATTAACTCAGAATTAAGAATTTATATTAAATAAAATGATATAAACCAGGTAATAAATCAGTGAATATATATTTGTGACATCTTAAAACAATAAGGAATTAATATTTAGGGTATATAAAAGAAATCTAAAAAGTAAGAAAAATATTTAAAAACAAATGAAAACAATTTGCAGGAAAATTTACATTAGCTAATATATTTTCTATCAATTACACATTCTATACTAAAGAAGTCTAGGGGAATGCATGCCATGCTATTATTTCTTATTTACTGTGAAATGAATTAAAACCTATACATCCTCTTTACAGATTTACCTTAATTGCAAATTTTCTTTCAACCAAAGCTTAAAACTTCATATATCACAATTTACATTCTACCTTTGCAAAATTATGCTAAATTTCTTCTTCCAGACTTCCATTTATTACACTGACATTTACTAATTTTTTTATTATTTTTTAGTAGGTACTATGTTTGGGATTGGGACATAGTGGCACTTATTAATTATTCAGAACTTTCTCAGCAGCTTTCAGCTTTGTGGAGAAAAATGCAACAAAATAAAAGCAAACCAAAAACTTATAATACTTTGTAATGTGCTATGTTACATTTTTTACTTAGGATGCTACAGAAACACAAAAGAATTACAACTAAATTCAACAAAGTGTTTAACAAAATTAAATATTGGAAAAATTATCGATAGTGTGAGCTAGACAAAAAGGGGGTTAGTAAGAAGAGAAAAGACACCCAAGTAGGACAATGGGTGAACATAATGTGTCATGGAACTTCAAGTGGTTTTGAATTGTTAGGTGCAAAAATGACTGCCTAAGGTTAAAAAAGATCTATTAAGATAAATTAAAGATGTCAAACAACAATCCAAAAATTATGAGCTGCTAGACTGAAATAGAAACTTCAACATATTTATCTGTGAGATTAACTGTCCCACAAAAAAACCCTTTAACTTCACTTGTACATCCACTTGTTCCAGTCACCAATAAAAATACCGAATGCCTAAGAGCCAAGGGACAGGGTCCCATGACACTTCCCTAGAACTCTTTATTAATCAACAATTTAAAATCAGGAGTCCCTGGCAGCTCTGAATACACTTAATTGTTTTCTGGCCAATATTCCTTCATCTTTCTGTGAAAATGTAGTAAAGAGATTTTGGCAAATGCTCTGTTGAAACACACACCACTGCTGTCTTGGTAGATGCATTTCACTTCCTATTCTGTGACTAGCCTCAGCTCTTGGACGGCATTATGCATAAAATTTCGCAATGAAAATCGTTTTTGACTGGCTGATGTCTTTCTTCTCCTTCACGTCTTTCTAAAAAAATTATTTATTTATTTTTTTCCTTCATTTCTTAGAAACTGCATCCTTTTTTTGGCAACTGTGCCTTCCCCATTCCAAACCCATGTCTCTAGAGGGGTCTAGCAATTATTTCACTTTACCCTCATGGCCACAGTGATAGTCTCCAAAAATAATCACACAAACCAATCCTTACTAATCAGAATTCTTTACAAGAATATCACAAACTGATTTTGAACCATGAAGCTCCAGGCTTTAAAATAATACAACGTTAAGAGAAGAACATAGTCAACTAGCACAAACTCATGCTGCTCTTACGATTGCATATTTGGCTACAGATAGATCATTCTCTTAAAAGAAAATAGTGATAACTAATTAATCAAATATGCCCAGGACATTATTTAACAAAAAGCAAAAGTTGGAATGAGTTCATAACCTTCATTTTCTATAACCAATCAGAATTGATCCTAATTTCCAAGATGTTTTTCCTGAAGGTAAGAATACTTGAAATTGCCAAGAACTCACAAGTAATATTGTATTTAGAAGCATTTAGTCATAAGATGTCATCTGTCTAGATACATATTCAAAATATTATTGCTTACTATTATATAATAGGCATGGAGGATATAGCAGTGAATAAGATTTATATATATATATATACACACACATATATGTGTGTGTATATATGTGTGTATATGTATAAGCGTGCACACACAAACACACACACACACTTGGACTTTATGTTCTTATATGATATAGCAGTGAATAAGATTTATATATATATATATATACACACACATATATGTGTGTATATGTATAAGCGTGCACACACAAACACACACACACACTTGGACTTTATGTTCTTATATTTTAATAGATAAAACCAAAAAAGTAAGCAAATAAATGAAGAAAGTAACTACAGATTAAAATGGATCCATAAAAAATCAATAACTTATAGTGATGTAAGTCACAATTTGGAGGTATATTAGATATTAGAGAAATTATGAATAAAAAATATTAAATCTGGTTTTTAAAGGATGTGAAGAAGGCAGTATTGAATCCAAAGTTAAGGTTTCGTGAAAGAGGAAATAGAAAGTAAAAGGGCCTAGAGATAAGGAAGACACTGGTTTTATGGGGGGAAAAAAAAGCCAGAGAGGAGATTCAATATAAGGTTGTTGGAATGAAATTGTAAAAAAATATAAAAAAATGACACCTAGGGCATTACAAGCTGGTTTGTAAAATGGAAGTCATAGGACAACTATGATGAGAAGTATATTTTTAAGGGTGATTTATGGCTATATTATAAAGAACAGCATGTATAAGAGCAACAGGGTATATGGGAAGATCATTTAGATGGCTAAATCAGCACTTAAATTTAAAGTATTGTACTGGAGACTGCACACAATGTTTCAAGACAGATATGCAAGGTACATATCTGGAGGAAATAATAGAGCTTGCTGACAGTAAAGATGTAAAGGAAAATGAGTCAGCAATGATGACTACCAAGTTTCAGGTAAAACTGAGTAGTTAAACTATGGTGTTGTAAAACTGCAATATGGACACTTAATAAAGGAACACTGAGTGTGAGGGGAAGATGGATAAAAGTTCCATTAGGTAATTGTCTTGCATTGTTGATGAATGATCCAGGAAGAATGTCAAGTGGCCAATTACATGAGCACAAAAATTGGAGGAAATTTCTAGGCTGAAATTGCTGCTTTGAAAAAGAAAATTAGTTTGATTACAGAAGCTTTCAAATACAATAATCAGGCATTTGGGGAAGATACAAAGAACCAATAGTTTATCAGAATAATTATCTGATAAACTCAAATAATTATTCAAGGATGTATTAAAGAAACTGAAGAGAATATAGGATAATATTAAGTGGAACTAGTAAGTGCAAAGTTATTGATATATAAAATAAAACAAATATTGGACAAAGATCTCAGATTGCCACAATTTTAGAAGGAACAACACAAGGGAATAGATGAGATAAAACATCTGATATGGTTTTGGTCTTGTTTAACTTTTTTGGTTGAAATAAAAATACATCTATTCAGAATTATTGGCCATTAGTCATATTATATTATAAATATTATAAAACCTATATACAATTCACTATGAACAGAGTACCTATCAGTATGTTATCAGTTTTAACATACTCTTACTTCACTTCTTTGTTTTCTCCTTTTCAAAGCTCACTGATATATTTTAAAAATACTTTAAAAACACTTTATTTTTTAAATTTTTATTAGATAAATATAGAAATCAAGTTATTTTTACAACATACCCAGGAGTTTATTTAGGTATAAAATTTATTTACTGTTCTAAATATTTGATAGCTATTGGGCTTAAAAAAAAAAACAACCCTCTGTATTTGAGTTAATTTTATTAATTTACTAGAGGCCCGGTGCACGAAATTCATGCAGGGGGGGAGGCGGTCCCCTCAGCCCAGCCTGCACCCTCTCCAATCCGGGACCCCTAGAGGGACATCCCTCTCACAATCCAGGACTGCTGGCTCCTAACTGCTCACTTGCCTGCCTGCCTGATCGCCTGTAACTGGCCCCCTTGCCAGCCTGATCACCCCTAACCACCTCTGCTTGCCAACCTGGTCATCCCTCACTACCTCTCTGCCGGCCTGGTCACCCCACACAACCTGCTGTTCAGTCGTTTGGTCATCCCTCACTAACCCCCCTGCCAGCCTGGTCGCCCCACACAACCTGCTGTTCCGTCGTTTGTTCGTCCCTCACTAACCCTCCTGCCGGCTGGGAAACCCCACTCAGCCTGTCGATCATCTGTTCAGTTGTTTCAGATGTGACGGACCTTGGCTCTTTATATATATATATATATAGATATTCTGAGAAAGTCTTCTAGTTTTCCCAGATTTATGTGATTGTCAGTGGTTAAAATTCTATGAGCTTATTTACTTAGTATCCCCTTGCTCTATCAATTTCTGGAAGGGGTGTGTGAAAGTGTCTCACTAAGATTGTGTTTTAAAAAAAAATATATATATATATTTATTGATTTCAGAGAGGAAGGGAGAGGAAGAGAGAGATAGAAACATCAATATTCTGCCTGGGGGCTGAGCCCACATCCCAGGCATGTACCCTTGACCAGAATTGAACCTGGGACCCTTTAGTCTGAAGGCCGATGCTCTACCCACTAAGCCAAACTAGGTAGGGCAAGATTGTGGTTTTATATTAGTGAATCCTTAAGATGACTTCAAATGATCTGAAACAAAACTGATAGACAATACATACCTACATATATATATATTACATATATTTGATTACTAATTTGATTTGACTAGAGTGACCTTAAAAAGCTTCAATTACCAATAAGTGTTAATTTAACATAATTATATATAATATTTCATAACTTAAATAAACCATGGCAAACTACCCAAATCATTTTATAAACTTTGCATAATCTCAATACCAATACTGAATTAAGATAGTGATTTTTCTAAAAAAGAGTTCTATGGGAAGTGATTCATTCAAATAAGCAAACAATAATTTGGAGGTAAGTCACAAGTTCACAACTTCTTGGACAAACTCCTTACACTCTTAAAGTTTTAGTTTTTTCTCAGCTATACACTGAGTAAAAATGATTGTATTAAAATTCTCTTCAAAACCGAATTCTCCCCAACTTTTTAGTCATTATCAAACCTGAAAGTGTCATTTTTATATTTTGTGACCTTATGCAAGAAACTTAAGTCAGCTGGTGGAGTAAACATGAATATCCCCAACTAGAATGGTCTATATGAGTCTTGAGCAATCATCATACTAAATTTTAAATTAAGTTATTAATATCTTGAGTCTGAGTGATCACCTATATCTAGAGCTGGAGGTCAAGTTACAGTAAAAGCTGTCTTGCCAAAAAAGAAAAATAATAAGGCAATAATCCTTGTACCACATAAAGATGAAAAACATAATTTTTCTTCCTGATTTCTACATGTGTTCATTAATTTTTTCTATTTCATGAGATATATACAAATCGTTTCAATATAATTATCTTTCTTGACCTTAACCTTATTTGTAAATTTAATTAATACTATATAATAAAGACATAAGTTTATTTAATCTACACTAATAAAAGAGAAACATGCAAATTGGTGTCACTCCGCTACCCTTCCCATTGGCTAATCAGCATATCCTTATGCAAATTAACTGTCAGCAA
>NW_005370214.1:1232529-1235775 GCF_000412655.1 Myotis brandtii | reverse complement strand
TGCCACCCGGGAGCAGGCCTAAGCCAGCAGGTCGTTATCCCCCGAGGGGTCCCAGACTTCGAGAGGGCACAGGCCGGGCTGGGGGACCCCCCCTCCCCCCCCGAGTGTGCAAATTTTTGTGCACCGGGCCTCTAGTATATAATAAACATTGAAAATATCTAGAATGATTATTACACTGGATGAGAGTACTATTAGGTAATATACTGCAGAAGAAAAGTTCAGTAAACTGGAAGAAAATAGTAAAAACTATCCAAAATAAAGCATGGAGACAAAAATCAGCAGAGCTACAGCGACCTGAGGGACAAAAACTAGTAATCCAATAGATATATACTAGAAATCTTGGGAAAAGTGCAGGGGTGGAAAACAGAATATATGTGAAGAATTATGGCAGAGAATTGTCTAAATTTGATGAAAAGCATCAGTCCACAAATCCAAGAAGTTTAATAAACTGCAAGCATAATAAAATCATCAAGGCACATCATAATAAAATCACTAAGTAAAGGGATAATCCTAATAGCAGAGAGAGGAAAAAAAGATTCAATATAGAGAGAAACAACAGCCAACTTTGTGTTGGTGACTACTCAAGATTGAGAACAGAACATCATGGAAGTACTAAAAGAAAAACACTGAATTCTATAACTGAAAATATATATTTAAAAATAAAGATAAAATAAAACCTCTCACAGATTGGGAGAATTATTGCCAATGGACACTTTCAGGGTTAAGTGAAATAATACTATAAGGGAATTGGGATCTACAGGCAGAAATGAAAGGTTATAGGAAATTAGTTATGTGGATAAATATACAATTTTTTCTCATTTTGAAATCTCTTTAAAAAACAAGTGACTGCGACAAACTGACAACTGATTTGTGAGGCTTATAATATATGCAGAAGAAAAAGGTAGAACAATAGTATAGATGATGGGAGTGAATAGAAGTACACCGACTTAAGATTCATACAGTACAACAGAATTGCTGTAACATTATTTGATGGCATGTTATACACCTCAGGTAAAGGTTCCTCAGTCTTGGCAGTAATGATATTTTGGGCTAGATATTTCTTTGTTGTGGAGAACTACCTTGTGCATTGTAGGATATTTAGCAGAATTACTGGCCTCTATCCACTAAATGACAGTAACACACACATGTATGCACACATACACACATCCCCCAAATAGAACAAGCAAATATATCACCAGACACTGACAAATGTACCATGGGGAAATATCACCCTTGTTTGAAAATCACTGCCTAGGGCAAAGAAAAATATAAATAAAAGATATAGCTAAAAAATGAATAGTAAAGGTAAAATGAAATACCAAAGAAAGCAAAGAGTAAAGGGAAATGTAAGGGGAAGGAGATGAAGGGAGGGGGAGGAGAAGAAACAGATTGGAAAATATATATAACAAATAGTTAGGTGATAGTTTTAAACCTAATCATATCAAAAGTATAAAAAATGTAAGTGATATTAACTCTTCATCCAAATGAAGATTAAAATGTCAGATTGAACCAGAGAGCAAGACTCAAATACATATCTTTTTTATAAGACTCCACTTTCAATATAAATACACAGAGAGAAACACAGGTTAAGCAAGAGGATGGATGACTATACCATGCAAACATGGTGGGTGGGAAGAGATAAACCAAAGAACTTGTATGCATAAATGCATAACTAATGGACACAGACAATAGGGTGGTGAAGGCCTGAGGCAGGGGTGGGGGTTGGCTAGAAGGGGACATATGTAATACTTTCAACAATAAAGATTTAATTAAAAAACACATGAAAAAACACTATAGAGGAATAAACAAATTATATGCAAAACTTGTATGCTTAAAACAAAAAAACATTGCTGAGAGAAAAAGAAAATCCACATAAAGGAAGAGAAAGTGCCTGTATCTGAATTAAAAGCATGAATATTGTTACAGTAGCATTCTTTAACCTAGATTTATGTAGCAATTCAATGCAATAATCTATATATATAAAAGCCTAAGCGACCGGCCGACCCACTGACTGTCGACTGTCTGGTAGCTATGATGCGCACTGACCACCAGGAGGCAGATGCTCAATGCAGGAGCGGAAACCACAGGCATGGAAACGTGGAACAGATTGATGAATCTCAGAGGGAAGGGGGGGAGAGGGGAGGACGGGAAGAAATTAACCAAATATCTTATACTGGTACGCATACTAGAGGTGGGGTCCCTCAGCCTGGCCTGTGGGATTGGGCAAAAACCAGCTCTCCGATATCCCCAAAAGGGTCCAGGATTGTGAGAGGGCGCAGTCCAGGCCGAGGGACTCCACCGGTGCATGAATCTGTACACTGAGCCTCTAGTAATGAATAATATCCCAGCAGCTTTTTTTGTAGAAATTGTAAAGTTGATAAAATTTGTTTTGAAAAACAACCTAATATAGTTAAAACCATTTTGAAAAGAAATAAAAGTATATGGCTCTTACCATGAGATTTTAAAATTCACTCTCAATTTACAATTATCAAAAGGTGTGGTATTGGCATAAACAAAGATAAATATATAAACCAATGGATCAAAAGAAAGATAAAGCAATGAACTCTCATATATATGACCAACAGACTTTTTACAAAGTACAAAATAATTCAATGCTAAACTTTTTAATTAACTGTTAATTGTGGAACAGTTTGATAATTATTTGGGAAAACAAACAAAAAAACTTCAACAATTACATTTCATACATTAGTTAATATGAATTTGGTAATAGACCTTATGCCGTTTCTTTCTATTATGAACCTGAAAAAAAGCCTGTATACACTGAGTGGCCAGATTATTATGACCGGCCAGAATATTATGACCAACCCATCAGTACTTCATTGACATGTCCAAAAATACTGAATATTGAAAACTTCCTAAGCAAATACTCTCAAGGTTTAATTATTATTATTATTTGCATAACTAATTCACTTCATTGTACTGATGGGGTGGTCATAATAATCTGGCCAGTGTATATTATATATATACTAGAGGCCCGGTGCACAAAAATTTGTGCACTCGGGGGGCGGGGGGAGGGGGGTCCCCCAGCCTGGCCTGTGCCCTTTCGCAGTCTGGGACCCCTCGGAAGATAACGACCTGCTGGCTTAGGCCTGCTCCCGGGTGGCAGAGGGCAGGCCCAATCCCTAAGTGCAGCCCCTGGTCAGGCTCAGAGCAGGGACGATTGGGGAGTTGGGGCGCCGCCCCCTGTCATGCACAGAGCAGGGCGGATCGGGAGGTTGCGATGCC
>NW_005370214.1:1227329-1232330 GCF_000412655.1 Myotis brandtii | reverse complement strand
TGGGGCACCGCCTCCTGTCACACACAGAGCAGGGCGGATCAGGGGGTTGGGGCGCTGCACCCTGTCACACTCAGGGCAGGGCCAATGGGGAGGTTATGGCTCTACCCTGTCACACACTGAGCAGGGCCCATGGGGTGGGGGGGTTGGGGCGCTGCCCCCTGTCACTCACAGAGCAGGGCCAATCAGGGGTTTGGGGCGCTGCCCCCTGTCACTCACAGAGCAGGGCCCATCAGGGGATTTGGGGCGCTGCCCCCTGTCATGCTGATCCCGGTGCTGGGAGCCTTGCTGCTCCGCTGATCCCGGTGCTGGGAGGCCTATTACCCTTTTACTATATAGGATAGATGCCTGGTGCATGGGTAGGGGCTGGCTGGTTTGCCCTGAAGGGTGTCCTGGATCAGGGTGGGGGTCCCCACTGGGGTACCTGGCCTGTCTGGGTGAGGGGCTGAGGGCTGTTTTCCCGCTGGCGAGTGACTGAAGCTTCCAACCGCTCCTTGTTTTCTTTTTTTTTTTTTTTTTTTTGGGCCAGCTTTAGCTCTGAGGCCTCGCTGCTGAAAACATGGATACAATGTTTCGGTCCGGCTGGGTTTCAGTCCGGCTGTTTTCTGGGGTTTTGTTTACCTTCTTATTTGCAACATAGTATATAGTTGCTTAGAGTTGCAACTGAGAGGCTGGCAAGTGAGGCGGGGAACGTTGGAGTCTGCAGCAAGCAAGCCTTATGCTCGCTTCAGTGCCTGGCTGCCGGCCGCCATCTTGGCTGACAGTTAATTTGCATATACTCACTGATTAGCCAATGAAAAGGGTAGCGGTCGTACGCCAATTACCATGTTTCTCTTTTATTAGTGTAGATCAATATTTTAAATATTATTTGCTCTACCATTTAGATATCGACTTTTATAAAAATCATATCCAAAAATTTTAAACTTTTGCTTAATGTTATTTAAAAGTCACCCAACCTTTTCACTATATATGCATTCTTCTACATTTTCTGAAATTCTCCTTCTGTTTTTCACTTTTACCATTTAATTCCAATCTACCTGAAAAATATGTTTGGTTAATTTTAAACATTCTTTCTTTTTAAATGGATATTCAGTAGTCTCAATGTGTATAAACTATTAAATCCTTCCCCACTCACTAACCTAACATTATTTGTATATGTTATATTCCTATATTTACTGAAATCACTTTCTGGGTTTCAGAGATGTTTCCTATTTACTATTACAAAATGTTCCTGGAAAAGTTTTTTTCTTCTCATTTGCCTGCTTGATGGAGCTCAGGTCCAGCTTTAGAGTGCCTGAATAAGGGCACCCTTTCACTGATATAAAAAAAAAAATACAGCAGGCTCTTCCTGTGCTACGTAGATGGGTATCAGTCACTAAATTGACAGCCTGTTCCCTAAATCCTCTTTGCTACAAAACTTGGCAGAGATGTATACTAACTAACTTTAGGGGACACAGACTAGCTGCTCTTGCAAGGAAACTCCACACATAGTACAAGCATGATGCTCCTTTTCTTCCCGAGCTTTAGGGAACATTCATTTTTGTAGATCTGGCTCCTGCTCCAGACCTTATGCCTCGAATTTATCTACATCCATACTGAACCACCACCAACTCCCAGGATTCTTTTGGGCACACTTAAAATCATTCATGTCCAATTTCTTCTTCATAAAGGAGTGGATGAAGCCATCAGTGGGAGTAGCTATGGGTGTGTGACCCCTACATGTCCTCAAAAGGCCTGGCCCCAGTGAGGTTTCAGCAGTTGATTAAATTGGAAAGGAATACTGTTAAGGACAGCAAGACTCACTCATACTCAATCTTTTCAGAATCCTAAACTGATTATTTTGAAAAAAATTTCAGCATTATGGGAATTATGGCTCTTCATGAAAATAACATCAAAATCACACTCAAAATATAACTAATTTTAAGTTTCCTAAGCACTATATAAATATACTTTGCCATTTTATATCACTGACTATTGTGTTTCAACCTGAGTATTATATGTAAAAAATAAAAATAAAAATCTAATTTTGTGAATCACATTTTGTGATTCTGCACTTAGCTATTTATTAGAAGGAAGAAAAACACATTGAATTATAATTCCTCATGTTTCAAAATAAGCAAATGTCTAAATTAGGCATTAATGTATGGCATTTATCAAAATTACCATTTCTATAACTGGCTAAGTTGTATGTATTGCATTTATTGTACTAGGCTATAGAAGTGCTTGCGAACTAATTAATGTAAAGCATAAACTCAAAAGCATTTTGATTACTATGGAATATAAATATGGGATAAAAAATAAGAAATAAGTTAGCACCCTTTGACATTGTAATACAAAAAAAAATGGGCTGGTTATGTGGTTTGAAGGATAAGTTATTCAAAAGCCAGTGTAAGAGAAATAAAAATATATTCAAGTTTAAGGACATAATTTCCCTACCCATTTTGGTAGTACAGAGCTTATGAACAGGTATATACCTGACTAAATTTGAGCCAAAGTATGGTTCATAAGCTAGATAATACAACCTTGAATAAGATAAGCAACTGATATTAATCTATTCTTTCATATTAAAAAAAAACTTTAGTTCTCATTGCTATTGGTTTCAGCACATTTAATCTACTTTTCCTGAAAGATATATTGCCAATGAATAAATTGTAAAATCTGATAATTTACAAATCCTTTGGGAAGCTATAGTTCACCTGTTTTTTTTTTTTTAAAAAAAGATAAGAAGATAAGTAGTCAATGCAGAAAAATCTACATTCTAGTCTGAGAATCATGAATATTAAAAGCCATAAGTAAAAAAAAATAGATAATACTAGATATAATTTCCTTGCCAGCTGAATTGACCACAAAAAATGCTTTAAGTATAATATTGCAGTTATTTTTAGCAATAATATCTGCCAGTATTTCAAATTCTATTTTATGGTCTGTTTTCAGTATTTTTGTAATCCTGGTATACCAAAAACATACCAGATGATGGGCAAATTAGATGGTGGGCAAATGTAACACATGACCTATGTTTTCATAAACAAAAATATTGAGAAGAGAAATGAAGATGTATACTTTTGAAATCTAATTTTAAATTTAATGTGATTTTACAAATAGGAATAACTACAAAACAAACAACTTACAAAATTATAATCAAGCCATATTGAAGGTATCTCAGCAAAATTTCTTATAGTTTAAGATTTAGAACATTCAGCGATATGAGCTACACATTTTCCTGCATCAAAGAAATAGGTCTCTGAGGGTTTGTCTGAGATTTTTCTCATGGTAAGAAGGCTTTTGGCAGGATGACTACAAAAGTGAAGAGCCATTATCATCACAACATATCAAGGGGATGAGCTATTAACATGGCTTTATGTTAGCCTTGATCACCTGGCTGAAAGAGTGTTCACCAGGTTTCTGCATCATAAAGTAGCCACCCTCTCTTCCTTACTATAATCTTTGGAGCAAATTACTAAGCACAGACTACACTTAAGGGATCGAAGGGTAGGTTTGGCCTTCCTAAGAAAGAGTATACATTAAATTCTTTTATACAGGAAATCTGTCCACATTTATATGTTCTCCCCCATTTATATATTCATTTGTTTATATCAATATGGACTTATGGGTCTTCAGTTTATAGTGTGGGTTAAAATCTAATACTGCATTATTTTATCACTCAAAATTTTCCAGCTTTGGCCACTGGGAGTTTTCTCAGTTGCTTCCTGTTTCCCTTTGACATATGTCCATCATGCATTTCTTTACTTCCTGGAACTGCAAGATATGCAACTTGCCTTTTATACCCCACATCTCTCTAGTATCAAACATTTCTCCAAAGAGAATGGTGTTAGAAACCAAGATATGGGTGTTTGGTGTGTTCAGGGCTACTGGGGCATTCTTGCCTAGGTTCTCTTCATGAATAGAACTAGAATATACATATTAATAAAATACAAAATGGAGACCAACCTTGAAAGTCCCCCGAGTGGACAATTTAAGCCACGTAAGTAAAACTTAATTTAGCTTATTCTGCAAGACAAACAAAACGTAACTTGGGCCAATTCTTATAAATGGCTCTGAAAATCATAAATGAAATTTAAGCTGTTCCCAAATATTGGTATGAGGTAACACTGTTCACCACTCCTTTATCACTAGAAAAACTGTTGTAACCAATCATTGAAAATTAACAGCATCTGCATTCTCACTATATAAGTTGCCCTATAACAATATTGTTCAGTATAATTTCACTGTTGGTTTGAGAACTCCCAGTTCACCATGTTGTTCCATGCACAATAAACTCTCACTAAGTACTACTTTATTAATTTGGTGATTTAATTTTGCTATTTCTGAATTTGGCAGTATGTACACTAACCCATCTATACAAACATTATTTATAATGTTTACCTATTCACTGTACATTACTACAAACATGAGCTCACACTGATGTGCCTGCCTCTAATACAACCTTCTCCCTTTCTTATCTATAGTTCCTCCACTCCAATAGTGAGAAACTATTTGTTCAATACCAGCATATATGCATAACACTTTCAGAATTATTCATCTGTATGAAGTAAACTTTTAAGTGTAAGTTCCTAGATAGTACCATATTAGCTCTTGAAGGAAGAAGCTACAATTCTCATAAACTTGGTAATGCTTTTGTTCCTATGTTTGTTCAGGGATACCATGCTATCTTGAGGTTTATAATGTTTATTTATAATTAAATGCAGATTTGATGGGCAACATCTATATATCAGCTTCAGATAGAGCAGGTGTTTTAAAATATATCTTATTATTATTATTGAAGGGTTTAGTAAGTACAGTACTATTCCTTATTTCACCATATCAGCATTATCAGTAAGTAGATGATATAATAGGAAAACATGAGAAATTCAATTTAATTAACATATGGTGGTACAATATGCTAAAAATATCTCCCAAGCTATTAAATTCCCTTGAAATAAAGCACATTTGAAATTTTTAAAAATATTTTAATTTTTTAAGTATCTTTACTGTTGAAAGTATTAA
>NW_005370214.1:1215835-1226635 GCF_000412655.1 Myotis brandtii | reverse complement strand
CCTTCCTTCCTTCCTTCCTTCCTTCCTTCCTTCCTTCCTCCCTTCCTTCCTTCTTCCCTTCCCTTCCCTTCCCTTCCCTTCCCTTCCCTCCTCTCTCTCTCTCTCTCTCTCTCTCTCTCTCTCTCTCTCTTTCTTTTTTTAAAGAGAATAGAAAGGAGGGGGAGAGACAGAGAGAAAAATCAATGTGACAGAGACACATCAATTGACCAGGAATCAAACCTTTAACCCTTCAGTCTACAGCTCTAACCACTGATGCTCTAACCACTGAGGAAACAGGCCAGGGTGGTGATTGTAATTATTTACCCTCTTTATTGTGAGATTCATAACCTATGCATCTTATTTGAATGTTTTTAAATAGCATTCGTAAAAAAATAGTTCAAGGGTTATATCAAGTGCTGATTTTTTAAAAAGTTATTGGAAGAGTCAATATTTAGCAACTTCTTCTTAAACAGCCAAACTTCCCCATAATTCTTATAGTTGGGTAGGGCTACCTGACTAGTTCTGGCCAGTGG
This sequence comes from Myotis brandtii, assembly GCF_000412655.1. Taxonomy (NCBI): domain Eukaryota; kingdom Metazoa; phylum Chordata; class Mammalia; order Chiroptera; family Vespertilionidae; genus Myotis; species Myotis brandtii. Next base: position 1,226,123 of record NW_005370214.1, on the reverse strand, counting down.
GTCATGGATTAAAGGAAGGTATATCTCCTCCAGAATGGAAAATTTAACTGTAAGTGTTAAAAACATCAAATATCTCTCTCTCTGCTACATTTATCAAAGATATGCTTCAGTTTGTTAGACTAAAAACACTATGGATTAATGGCTAGCTTTTCTACAACATAATCCTATCGTCACTGTGACAAAAATTGGTATCAAAGGAAGGTCACTGCTATAAATCTTTAGGTGCTGAGGAAGGAAATAGTATAGGCTGAATGACTACTACATGGTAGGTAGGTAGTTTTTAAAATATTTGGTCAAATCATGTCTGCATATGTTGGGGAAATAGAATTGGATGCCAAATTGTCTCCCACCCCAGAAAATCTTCATAAAGGTGGTAAAGAAAAGTTTTGTTATTGAATAAGCACTGAACAAGAAGGCAATGCACATCATAGGCAATCCATTAAGAGATTGCAAAAAAAAAAGAACTCTCTTTTTATATAGACAAAGATATACAACCCATTACATACATGTTATTAGATAATAACTAGTCCTCAAGCAAGAGAGCTTGACAACACCACTTGCTATGGAGTTTTCCTAAATTCACCTGGTAATTGGGATGACCAGCTGTGTTAGCTCATTGGTTTTCTACAATGGAAAAATAAGCTTCCATTTTTATGACAGGAGATAGTTTTTTAACTGGGAGCAAGACAGCCACCAAAAGCTCCTACTCTTTTCCAGACCACTGTTACAGAAACTGGGAAACTTATGTTCCAAAGAAATGATTCTAGGTCTTCGAGGAGGGCCTTCCTAGGATGTTAAGACAGCAAGAGGCTTATTTAGCTTTTAAAGAGATTTACTACAGTTCAAAGAAATGAAGAAAAAAACTAAGTTACAAGGTTTCTAAAGTAAATGTTCTAAGAAAAAGGAGTGGGAGAGGACGTTTTCTTTATTTTCAAGAGTGAGAATTAAGCCTCATTATTTTTAATTTGTATTTGCACTTACTCATACTGAAAGAACAATGACTGTTTCAAGGAAAAGCTCTGGTACAATTGAGAATACATAAAACTAGAAGCTTTTTTCATGGAATATCATTTTCACTCCAAGCACCAACTAACAACTATGGCTAATTCGACTTGGGCATTTCCAAATACTCTCTTGAAAATGAATTAAGTGAGCCAGTCACCTGAAGGGATATAATTGAAAATATGTGTTGCCAATGATATTCACTTGAATTGTATCTGCTGTCTTAGGCTTGACATATTATTTAAAGGCTTATAAAGAATGGTACCAGTGGTAATTAAAATGAATGTAATTCTTGATATAATAAAATGTACTGACATTGAAAAGAACTGCTCAACTCAGTAAACACATACTTTCCAAGTGAGCAATATATGATGTTATAAAATTATGTATGGGGGGAAAAGTCCATTCACAGTCTGAGATATTCCAATGGATTTTAAAATAACAATTCAAAGAGCTTCTTTCTATAGTTTTAAATTCTACATTACAATTGAAGTTTAAGAAACTACCACTTATTCAGTATTAATACAGCATAAACAAATAATATCCACAATTATCTAAAAATACAACCATCACAAATACTCCTCCCTCTTCCAATCATACATCATGTGAGGATAATTTTTTTAAATATATACATTTCTACCAAGTTAGCATATCTTGGTAGAAGATACTGAGGCAGAAGCAAATATAAAAATCCAGCTATGGTCCCTTAAGCTAAGCATTAGAGAGACCTTCAAAATGCATGAAACAAAACACTCGTTTGGGAAAAAACTACACTCTATAAAAATAAGGTATTTCTATTAACATGTAATGGGTTTATATTTTCAAATAAACTTAAAATAAATATTCAATTATTTCTCAGTTTTAATTCTGTATAATAAATATAGATATAATCCAAATAAATAGAATCTCTTAAAAAATTTCAAAGGTTTTTATGAGGGAAAAGGGTTCATAAGGTCAAAAGGTGTGAGGATCTCAGTCTTGGAGAATCAAGAAAGGACTAGCATATGAAAAACCAAATATATAATTTTTCTGGGAAAGGTCTGTAACAAAGTATGTGGTAGTGGCTATTGGTAGATAGAGCTGACTGCTATCCTATATAATAAAAGAGTGGTATGCAAATTGTCCCCTTGACTGGGAGTTCATCAGGGAGCTCGATCAGGGGGTGGGGCCAGCCAGGGGAAGGGAGGGAGTACCTGGCTGGCAGCCCCTAGGGACCCTACCAGTGCACAAGTTTTGTGCACTGGGACTCTAGTAAAATAAATTAAGCAGCACATCATGTTTTAGATACAAATGTCATCAAAAGGAAACAAACCTGTCTTAAGAGTCATTGTGATGGCTAAAGACTAAAATGACTCTTGGGCCTCCATCCATTGTTAGAAAGGAAACAGCCCAGAAAGTACAGTCTGCAGGGAAGGCACAGGCCCTTTCCTCACTTCCAAGTTTGTCAGGAAGAGCGCAAACAGAGGACAGTTCCCAAGAGAGTAGATTCTGAACCTAGAGAGAAAAGGAAACCAGCATCTACGATATTATTTACTAGGGGCATTTTTATTTAGTCCTCAAAATATCACTGTCAACAAAATATTTCAGCACCTTTCTAAAAAGAACCAAGACACAGGAAGTTAAAGCATCTTGACTACAATCACCAGGGTAATAAGTTGTGTAGGCAGCATTTAAGCCAGTGTTTTATCATCAGTTAACGGTCTTTTCTCATTAAAATTTGTTTACTTGTTCACTCATTCATTAATCATTCAACACATTTTGAATAGCTACTCTATAAATGGCATCATGTATAAAACTAATTACAAAAAGCAGTAATAACCTTAGATTTTGCTTTCAAGGAGCTTATAGGCTCACAGGGAGGTAGGACATGCACCTACATTTTTGCAATATAGAGAAACTATGAAATAATTGACAGGTTCATAAAGCAAAATTATAACCTTCAGAGAAGGATTATCATAAGAGAATTGATGATAAGGTCATCCTGGTAAAATGATTTGTTTTTATTGTGAAAACATGACTCCATTTCAAGTTTTCTTCCAAGTCCAGCTAGTGTCTTGATATATTAACCCTGTAAAAACATATTTGCTAGAATAAAAAGAATTATTTGTACATAGAAGTGGAAAGAAAATGCTAATGGAAAGCAGTGCTTTATAGTAAAGGTTATTCGAAGAATGTGTGAATATTACAGTGTATGTGAGGAATAAGTTAATTTGTTCTTGACATTATTTCCACCTGAACAGTGGAAGAAATGCAATTATAAAATTTCAAACAGACTATAGAAAAGTCTGGCCTATGATGCAAAAGAAGCTATAAAGAGAATTAAGACATCTTCAGTTTTGAAACAACATAGTGCCCGTGTTCAGAGATCTTCATCCCATAGGACATCCAAATATACAACATAATGTCATGTAATGAGGAAATAATAAAGCAGAGTAAGGGAGCTAAGAGTGAAGGAGGGGCTTCTTTGAGGACATGATTTTTGAGCAGAGACCTGAATAAAGTGAGTACAGTAAGTTCCCACTTATGTAGCCAACAGTTTCTGTGACTTTAAGCAAAACGACCTACAGGAAACCAATTTTACCATAGGTTGACTGATATAAATAAGAGTTAAGTTCCTGCGGCATATCATCAATTTTATAATGAAATGGTATTGAAGGAAATGACATTATTCAAGGACCTGCTGTACTATGCACCAATGCCTGGGAAAAGCTTTTCAGGCAGAGGGAACTACAAATGCAAACTCCCTGAAAGGAAAGTGATCTCGCAGTTAATGACCACTTCTCAGGTGAGGGAGCCCCCCTGTGAGCAGTCTTGCTGCTTCTGTCCTTACCAGATTACCGCCTGCTTCTAAAATTGGCTTCCAAAATGTAGTGTGTATTGAGGAGCTAATCTGTGTCTGGAGTTTCCATTTGTACTATATCAAGACACATAATGGTCATTATGGTACTGTAATCACCATCTCATGTATGAGAAAATTGGTTCATAGAAATTAGATGATTTTTATCAAGGTAATTATTTTGTGGGATTTGGATATGAATTCAGTAATTTACCTCAAAGCCAGGACCCTCTCTCCCTCTTATATAATGAAGTCACTTAAAAAAAAAAATCCAGGCCTCAAAAAATATTCTAGAAACTAGAGAGAACAATTTTATAGAAATTGGAAGAGTGACTGTGGTGAGAATAGGGAAGACACTAATAATTTCATAGCATGCAACCCTTTCACTTTCCCCAAATCATGAGAAATTTGGGGAAGACTGGTTAGGACTATAGCATGGTCCTCGCTTGAACACTCCCAGGATACAGGCATCCAAAAATACCAGGGCTTGAAGCGTCCAAAGAGCATTTTAGTTAGAGAATAGAACTCGCAGTTGGTGGGAGTGAATAGTAATTTCAGACTCTACTATTTTTCTTTTTCATATAAATAAAAGAAGTCATTGGCCATAAACCTTTTCATACTCTGTGTAAACTTCTATAGTTCCCAAATATACTAGTAGTTGTCCAAATGTGAAAGCAGCCCATCTCTGGAAAAGGAGCAGTTCACATGTTCCAGTTGATGGAGGCTGTTCACCTCATTCAAACATCTAGTGCTCATATATACACCAAGGAACACAGGCCTTTGAGCACACTGAGGCCTGAAACTGCTTATCTTTGAAAGCAGGTATATGGATTAACTCAAGGCAAAACAGGCATGAAAAAACACGAAAGAAGTACCTGTCTTCATCAATCCAGTTCTGGGCCATCACCGATTTGTATTACCCACTTTCTTAGAGGTTGGAGCAAGTTGCATTTGTGAAGTGTCCTTGATTTACAATGTATTTATGCATTTTAGTAGATGGGTGCATATTTTCCTAGTGCTTTAAAAGGGTGGAAATCAGTTCAAGACTCTCATGACACAGATCACGCAGGCTTCTAAAGCTATTAGCATATACTTGCATTTAGTTTTAAGTGCTTTCAATATTTAAAATGTTTTTAAGTTGTTCAAGCAGAGTATGTAAATTGAGCAAAGCTGGTAAGTGGAAGCTATAATCCTAGAAATGCTGAAACTTATTCATCTCGTAAAAGATCCTTAGTAGAATAGAAAGAAAAAGCCAGATAACTAAAGGAAAGGCCAGGAGAATGATAAAATGGAAATAGTAAATATAACACAGGTATACTGTCAATAGTATTCAAGAAAAGTGAAGATATAGCCACGTAGGATGAAGTTTTGTTGTTGCTGCTGCTGTATATTTGTTTGCTTTTTTTTTTAAGGCTAAATAAAACTACATAGTATTAGTAAACATTTAGGTAGACAGTATTTTGGTATGCCAGTTGCCTGGCGTATTGGACATATTTGAAATGACTATGTTGAAATTAAAATCCCCACTCAGATGCTCACAAAATTTCAAGAAGGTAAAGATAGTGCTGACTTTTCTAAATGTAATCTTTGTGTAAATTTGTAGAAATCATTGCTTTTTTTATTGAACATCTTTTTCATTTACTGTTTCTGCTTTCATCTTCTTATTGAGGCTTCATTGAGTTGGCATAATACAATTGCAATACATTTCACTGGAAGTAATTCAATGTTTCAACTGTGAATGACATAATAGCTCATGCTTCACACAGTATGAGCCCGCTTCTTTCTTTACTCATGGGAATATGCTTTAGTGTGGTTTGGAGAAGGGTGACTATCATTCAGTGTATTTCTTGGATGTGTATTAATTTGTATCAATTAAGAATACCTGAATGCTACCCAATTTTTTGCCTGTCAATATTTGCTATACTAGTATTATTAGCGATAGCAATTCAAATAGTGGGGAAATTAAAGAAATTTAGCACATGTTTGAAAAAAAAGTAATATAAAGATAACATTCTAGACCAGTGGTTGCGACCCCTTTGGGGGTTGAATGACCCTTTCACAGGGTCGCCTAAATACATCCTGCATATCAGATATTTACATTATGATTCATAACAGTAGCAAAATTATAGTTACGAAGTAGCAACGAAAATAATTTTATGGTTGGGGTCACCATGACATAAGGAGCTGTATTAAAGGGTCGTGGCATTAAAAAGGTTGAGAACCACTGTTCTAGACTATTAAGTATTTGTGTGTAAAAAGCAAATTTTTAAATTAAGAAAATAGAAGATACAATTTTTTTGTTCATGCTGGCATAAGGAACTCTAAAGCAGATATCTACAGGAATTGGTTGCTAGATTTAATTTTCAAAAATAAAGTTAATACATTTAAAAAGTAAAATATTTGCAATGATAATGATGAGTTAAGTATCTTTAATATATAAATGATTCATTTCAATAATTAAGGAAACAACTGAAATGGGGCTTTAGAAATAATCTCAAGGAAGAAATAAAACTGTCACTATTTGCAGAACACATACAATTGGCCCACTATATGAGTTTCCACACCTGCCAATTCAACCAACCTTGGATCAAAATATTCAGAGGAAAAAAGGTTATATTGTTGCTGATGTGTATGTGAAGTTTGACCAATGATGGTTGTATCTAGCAAACAAGTACAGACTATTTTCCCTAAACAATGCAGTATAACAACTATTTACCTAGCATTTCCATTGTAATAGGCATTATAAGTATTACAGAGGTGATTTAATGTATATGGGAGGAGGTACGTTAATTATATGCAAATACTATATTTTATATTAGGGAATTGAGCATCTCCATATTTTGGTATCCTTAGGGATCCTGTAATCAATACCCTAAAGATACCGAGGGACAGCTGTATTATATATAGAAAAACCTAAAGACGCTGCTAAAAGTCTGTTAGAACTAATAAATGAATTTAATAAAATTGCAGGACACAAATGTTGCATATCTATACCGGTACACTATCAGAGAGATAAATTAAGAAGGAAACAATCCCATTTGCAATTACATCAAAAAGAATAAAATACCTAGAAGTAAATTTAACCAAGGAAGTTAAAGACCTGTACACTGAAAACTGTAAGATACTGATGTAAGAAATTGAAGAAGACATTAAAAAATGGAAAGATATTCCATGCTCATGCACTAGAAGAATTAATATTGTTAAAATATCCATACTACCCAAAGCAATCTACAGACTTAATGCAATCTATATCAAAATTCCACTGGCAATTAAATTGGGTTCCTGGCCTCAGTTTCACCAGGGGTCCCCCACACCAACAAACACTTCTCAGACACAGCAGAGTGCCCCAAGTATTCAACTCAATTCTGACAGAGATAGCACAGATTCAACACTTTCAGGGGTTAGTCATACAAGACCGCTCCATCTCCTGAAACACAGACAGCAGCTACAGGCCTAGGTTCTGTGCTTTTGACCAACTGCCCCCTCTAATTCAGAATGCCAATAGTAAGCCCAGATTTTTATCCATACTTCAGACTGGCGATAAATCAGAGCTTCCCACAAACCCCCTCCTTGAATTCAACTGTTTTTGCTACAGTAGCTCACAGAACTCAAGAGAAATATGTTACTTACTAGATTACTAGTTTATTTTAAAAGAATAAAACACAAACAGGCAGATGAAAGATATATAGGGCAAGGTATGTGGGAAGGCACAGAGCTCAGAGCTTCCATGCTCTCTTCGGGCATGATGCTCTCTTCGGGCATGTCGCTCTCCTCAGAGCTCCACACGTTTAACAATCAGAAAGTTCTCCTAACTTCATCCTATTGTATTTTTATGGAGGCTTCCTTACATAGTCAGCATTGATTAAATCATTGGCCATCAACTAAACCTCTAGCTCAGCTCCCTTTTCCAGAGTTGGGGATGTGGGTGTGGGACTGAAAGTTCCAACTCTCTAGTCACCTGGTTGATTACTTTAGAGAATAGACCACACCCTTAAAAACTTTCCAAAAGCCACCTCATAACATAACAAAAGACACCTTTTGAACTTTCAACACTTATGAAATTCCAAGAAAATGTAAGAGTTTCAGGAGCTGTGAGCCATAAATTGTGAATGAAGACCAAATATATGAGAAATACATATTTTATATGAAAAATACATATTTTAATCATCTGAATGACTAGACAGTCATTCTTATAAATCACAATGTCACATATTTCACAGAAATAGAACAAACAATCCTAAAATTTAAATGGAATCACAAAAGACCCTGGATAGCCAAAGCAAACATGAGAAAGAAGAACAAAGCTGCAGGCATCATACTCCCTGATTTCAATCTATATTACAATGCTATTAATCAAAACTGTATAGTCTGGCAATTAAAAGAGATGCATTGGCCAGTAGAACAGAATAGATAGCCCAGAAACAAAGCCATGCATATACGGTCAATTAACTACAATGAAGCCAAGAATATACAATGGGGAAAAAAAACAATAAATGATGTTGGGAAATTGGATAGGCACATGCAAAAGAATGAAACTAGGCCATTATCTTACATCATATAAAAAAAAAATCAACTCAATTAATTCAAAACTTGAATGTAAGACCTGAAACCATAAATGTGGAAGCAAACAGGTGGAAAGCTCCTTGACATAGGGCTTAAAGATGGCTTTTTGGATTTGACACCAAAAGCAAAGGCAACAAGAGCAAAAAGACATAAGTGGCACTGCAGTAAACTGAAAAGCTTTTGCATAACAAAGGAAACCAACAAAATGAAAAGGCAACATACAAATGGGGAAAAAAAAGACTTGCAAATCATGTATTTGATAAGGGGTTAACATCCAAAATATATTAAAAACTCACAACTCAGTAGCAAAAAATCTAAAAGTAGGCAAAGTATCTAAAAAGACATTTTTCCAGAAACAACATACAGATGAGCAACAGGTATCAGAAAAGTTGCTCTACCTCACTAATCTTCAGGGAAATGAAAATCAAAACCAAACGCATTATCCCATCTGTTAGGACAGCTATTATTTCAGATGATTTTTAAATTGCATTTATTATTTCTTTTCCAAATATTCTATTTTTCTTAAAATGACATTTTACCACTGACATAAAAATAAGAATATGTTTTAAAAATCATGTAGGATTTTTAGCTTTTGATATGTTAAAAATTTTCACAAGTTATAAGAAAACCTGCCTTATAAAGTGACAAGAGGTTGAGGTAATTATTTTTTCTTCATAGTAAACGTCACATTTTCAGACTGTATATAACATACTAAATTCATATCTTATCATATTGAGGATGTTAGTTTATTTCATCAACTTTGTGTTTTTCATTTACCTGCTGCTTACATATTTGTTTTGATCCTCCCCCAGAAAAATACTTTTTGCATAAATGTTTACTGTTAATTGTTTTAACCAAAATACCAGAAATCCTGAGTCTTTGTGACTTATAGTATGTCTATATATAAACAGTGTTATTTGACAAGTTTGGGTAAACAGCATCTCATTTTGCCAGAGAGAAACGGGCAAATGTGTCTGAGGCATAGAATTTTGAAAGATTCACAGTTATTTTATTGAAGTCTAACTGTTCATAGACAATTAAGGAAGATTTTGTGCAGATGTGCTGCTTCTTCAGATTTTTTCTTTCTCATAGCTTTTCAAATCAGTCAGAAAATTGTCTCACTGGTTCTGGCAGTAAGTGCTACATGTTACCTAGGAAGAAAATTGCTCAGTGAAGGCTTTTCTTGTTATTTTTTTTTTTCCCCAAAGCTCAGAATCAAAGTTCATTATAAGATTCTGTCAGTTCAATGGTATGAAAACCTGTGTTACAAACAGAAAAGGGCAGTCTATTAGGGAATATGTTAGAAGGCCCTGAAATGAAGTTTGATGGGAACAAAGCCTCCTAAGAATTAACAATATCCTGACATTACTTTTTAATGCATGCCCTTCACTGTTTCAATGCACAGAGAATGAGTTCTGCAGACAAATTATTTTCTCAAAATCATTAAATTTAAGGTACCTATTCAGGAAAAAGAAAGGGGTGTAACTATGAAATTAACTGATTCATTAAAATGAAAATAATTCTTAAAATATTAAAAATTAGAAGCAGTTGCCTTTCTCTTCCTTTAATTGGCAGAAGTATTACAATGGAGCATCAAGAATTCAGTATTACCTGAATGAAAATCCTTTATCCACAGAGGTATGACAGATTGATTGTAAAAATAACCCTTTCATGTCTTTGCTAAATTGTGACTTTGCAGCTCCTCCAATCAAGGTTCTCGGTGTTCATTTGTATCCTGCTACATTGCAGAATTCATTTATTAAGTCTAGTAGTTTTTTGATGGAGTCTTTGGGGTTTTCTATGTACAATATCATGTCATCAGCGAATACGGACAGTTTTACTTCTTCTTTTTCCAATTTGGATGCCTTTTATTTCTTGTCTGATCGC
>NW_005370214.1:1214207-1215557 GCF_000412655.1 Myotis brandtii | reverse complement strand
AAAAAAACTATGAACAAATTCCTGTGCACACTGCACATATCTTATTTTGAAGTAAAAAAACAAAACAGGAACAAATACAATATTTGTATTTGCATGTGGCCCGCGGGCCGTAGTTTGAGGACCCCTGCCCTAAACTATAGCACAAAGCCATAGTAATCAAAACATCATGGTACTGGCACAAAAACAGACATACAGATCAATGGAATAGAATAGAGAACCCAGAAATCAACCCAAACCACTATGCTCAATTAATATTTGACAAAGGAGGCAAGAGCATACAATGGAGTCAAGACAGTCTCTTCAATAAATGGTGCTGAGAAAATTGGTCAGATACATGCAAAAAAGTGAAACTAAATCACCAACTTACACCATACACAAAAATAAACTCAAAATGGTTAAAGGACTTAAATTAAATGTAAGATGTGAAACCATAAAAATCTTTGAAGATTCCATAGGCAGCAAAATATCAGACGTGTCGTAGCAATATCTTTACTGACACAGCTCCTAGGGCAATGGAGACTAAGGAGAAAATAAACAAATGGGACTACATCAAAATAAAAAGCTTCTGCACAGCAAAAGAAACCATCAACAAAACAACAAGAAAACCCACTGCATGGGAGAACATATTTACCAATGCTACCTCACATAAGGGTTTAATCCAGTGGTTCTCAACCTTCTGGCCCTTTAAATATAGTTCCTCATGTTGTGACCCAATCATAAAATTATTTTCGTTGCTACTTCATAACTGTAATGTTGCTACTACTATGAATTGTAATATAAATATCTGATATGCAGGATGGTCTTAGGTGACCCCTGTGACAGGGTCATTCAACCGCCAAAGGGGTCACGACCCACAGGTTGAGAACCGCTGGTAATCCCCAACATATACCGATAACTCATACAACTTAACAAGAGAAAGATAAACAATCCAATCAAAAAATGGGCAAAGGACCTAAATAGACACTTTTCAAAAGAGGACATTCAGAAGGCCAAGACATATAAAAACATGCTCAAAGTCACTAATTATTGGAGAGATGCAAATCAAAATAACAAGGAGGTACTGTCTCACACCTGTCAGAATGGCTATCATCAACAAATCAACAAATGACAAGTGCTGGCGAGAATGTGGAAAAAAGGAACCCTCATGCACTGCTGATGACAATGCAGACTGGCACAGCCACTGGGGAGAACAGTTTGGAGTTTCCTCAAAAAGTAAAAATGGAACTCTCATTTCTCCCAGTAATCCCACTTTTAGGAATATATCCCAAGGAACCAGAAACACCAATCAGAAAAGATACTAGTATATGCACCCTTATGCTCATAGCAGCACAATTTACAATAGCTAAGATT
>NW_005370214.1:1204626-1213796 GCF_000412655.1 Myotis brandtii | reverse complement strand
CGGGGGGAAAAGGAGACATATGTAAAACTTTAAACAATAAAAAAAAATAATAAAAACAATAGCAACAACAACAAAAAGTGGTAGGGTCGCTCTCCCCATTCCTTGAATCTGGATAGTTTTAGGAATTCCTTTGGCCAAGAGAACATGGTGGTGTGTAAGGAAATGAAGATCACCTAGAGAACAAGCAGAAGCTATTTATTCAGAGCTTACTACAGCAAGGGAGTCAGCACCTTCACTTGTGCTCTGGCAAAGACTAAAATGTAAGAAGAGTGGGAAAGCCCTATAGTGGGGGGAAGTTTTCAAGTATGCCCTGATTAGAGACTGTTGGCATGGGAAGCTGTAGGCAGGCTAATAGAAGAGGGTCTCCATTTTGTCTGAAGTGGGAAGTGAAGAAAAAACTTAGGGAAGCTATCAGTTATTAATCATGTCTCAGCCACCTGTTTAAGGAGCTGATTGTTTCAGAGTTTATTATTTGGCTTCCTGGGATGGTTGTTAGAGATAGTTTGACTTCCTGGACTGGTTACTGCAGGTAATAGATTAGCTTCCCGGACTGGATGCTGCAGATTGTGGGCCAGAGTAATATTTCTGTATATAACCTGGCCATTGTCTTGTTGCTATATTCATTCTCAGTGGAAAGACAGTTTGGCAGTTTCGAGCCTAGGCCTCAGGGTCTCTGAGCATCACTCTTTGAATCTGCTATTGCCATATGAACAAGCATGAGGTAGCCCACTACCGGTTAAGAAGCCACATGGTGGAAAGCCCAGCTGCCCCAACCAAGGCAACCCCGACCAACCAACTGGCCAACTGATTCACAATTATGAGAGCTCCATCCAAAGTTAGGGGATCTGTGTGCCCAACACACAGCAAAATGCAGACACATGAGCAAAGCTGAGACAAGAACTGACACTTTGAGCCTTAGAACCATGAATACTAATAACTGCTTACTGTTTTAAGCCACTGAGTTGTAGGGTATTTATCATCACTGTGAATACAGTATGCATTTACAATATAATTAGAAAAACTCACAAATTAACAACATGATTAAGTCCAAAATCTTTTGAATAACAGTGTTGAGAAAAAACCTCAAGCCTAATAATGCACAGGTGGAATTTAGATTACCAAATTATGTATTTTTTAAATTAAAGATGTTGAATTTATTCACATCTTAATTCTTTTGTATACAAACTATAGAACCACATATCCCTCTATATTCTACTCCTTGTGAACTCTACAGTGAGAGTTTGGTTGCTCTTTGCATAAGTTACAGCCTCCTGATATAACTATAAAGAGGAAGATAACTAATTCCATTGAATTGTCAGCTACTTGAAAAATTTTCTCAGAAAAAAAGCAATGAGTTGTGTGAGCATTAAATTGTAAATGTCATTGTTATGGGTGCATGCATCATACAATTTGAGTTTTATTTTACTACCTCCTTGTAAGTGATCATAATTGGTTTCTCCAAGTTTCTTATATTCAGGTCATCATATCAGATTAAGTTTCCGATGGTGGGGAAGGCCCATCAGCAGCGTTGATGAAATAAGTGCCCTCACCTGAAGGCACTGCTGACCTTACTGAGTTTCTTCCTGACTCAGCTTCTCCTTACCAAGCTTGGATTTTGAGCCTTCCCATTAAATCTGTGGGTAGTCAATTACTGCCCAAAAAAATTATATTTTGGCCCAAGTTAGAATCAGTTTCTGATTTTTGGAACAAAGAGACTTAGACAATATAATGAAGCAGTGGGACCTCCTCACTAAGATATCAGTGAAAATCAAACTTTAGCTAGGAAGATAATCTTTGTTTATTCAGGCCAAGTTATACTAATCTCCTCTGATCACAATAATCTTGGTCAATTCCTGGCTATACTCAATACAGTAGAACCTTGGTTCTCGAACTTAATTCATTCGGGAAGGCTGTTCAAGAAGCGATTTGTTCGAAAACCGAATCGTTTCTCCCATTACAAATAATGTACATTGAATTAATCCGTTCTAGACTCCAAATGATTCCATTTTAACCTTTCTTATATATAGTACATGTCGAATGCATCTTTAAATATATAAATATACTGTTTAATATATAAATAAACACTTATTTTCTTAATTTATCAAACCACCCTCTACTAGCCTTAAACAAATCCCTTTTAGCATTCGGTCCAGGGATGTCTTTCAGGTCAGCATGCAGCATCTTTGCTTGTTCATATATCACTTTCTCTGAGAAATGGCCATCACTGGCTAACTGCTTTTCCTTTACCCAAATCAACAATAGTTTTTCTACTCTTCAATTGCCTGTGATCATTGTTTCTTTCACACCTTCAGCAGCATCAGCACTCTTGATGGCCTCTATGTTTTAAAATGGATTTCATCAGCAACAAAAGCACTCTCTCCTTTGTTTGTTGCCTGAGAGACACTCTGTCATGCTGAGTTATCAACATGAAAGGGTTGTCAGGTAGAAACCAAGGTGTGGTTTGACAACCAAGACATTTCTTCTATGAACAACTTGGTTGAGAACCAAATTGTTCGAGATGAGAGACGTTCCAGAAACAAGGTTTGACTGTATGTACTTTTATTAAGCCTTATTATATTTATTAACTGCCAGGCCTTAGTCTTTTCTTACAGAGTACCTTTCCTTCTGGAATTCGAGCTCATAGGACCACACTAACTTCCTATGTGTCATTATTGTTATTTTGTTGTTCTAAATTCACCAGTCTCTATGGATTATAATGACTCCTCAAAGGATAGGTAGTTTTCATTTTAAATAACAAAAAACACATGCACAAAAAATATATGGGTGCAAATGTGTCTGAGTATATGTTTGTGTCCTTACATATTGTGACCTTTATATGTATTAATGTTATGGATTCTCAGAGAGGTTATGAATGCAAATCATGAATCGAATGAAGTATTTGTGGACTAGTAGCCTAGACATCTGATTCAAAAATTAGCTAAGCCCTAGCCGGTTTGGCTCACTGGATAAAGCGTCAGCCTGGGGACTGAAGGGTCCCAGGTTCGATTCTGGTCAAGGGCATGTACCTTGGTTGCGGGCACATCCCCGGTAGGGGGTGTGCAGGAGGCAGCTGATCGATGCTTCTCTCTCATCGATGTTTCTAGCTCTCTATCCCTCTCCCTTTCTCTCTGTAAAAAATAAATAAAATATATATTTTTAAAAAATTAGCTGAAGAATTTGGGAAAGTCATTTAATTCCTCCAAGTGTCATTTCTTCCATCTATGATTTTAAAGGTTGAAATAGAAGATATTTAAGAGCACTTGCAACACTAAGTTCATAATCATAGATAATTTAAAAATAAACTACTGAATATAGAGTATTTGAGAAAATTTTAGGTATTCTAATTATTTCATGAAGTTAATGAATAGTGTGCTTCATATTTAATAATCATCACATTGAATATATAACTTGAAACACAACTACTCATATTACAGTTAAAGGTAAAAATAAACATCTCTTAAAATTATATTTTACATTTTTTAGAGAAGAGGATTTAGAAGAGAAAAATTAAAATAATCAATTTAAGAACAGTCTTCCACATACATTAAATTATTATTATAATGATAGATTGAGATGGTGGCAATATTTATTTTAAAAGAATGAGATACGAGAGAAAGAAATACTGATTTACAAAACCATTTTCCAAGTCTGACTGACATGTAATTCTGAAACACTAAAAATGCTTTTCAAGTGCCCAATTAACAGAGAAAATCTGCAAAGTATCCCATTTGTAGAAGATTGCTTAACAGTCAACCTGAACATTCAGGTTAGTGGTGTTAATCTGCTACATGATATGAAAACTGATATCCTAAATTGGGTGAGAATAATAAAATGACTGGAAATTCTGTCCACACTAATTCACATTAATAAATAAAAAAATACATTTTCCTTAAGCATTAAGGAAATTCAGAAAAATAAACTTCTAATAGTGAGTATTTACTGTATATATTCAAATGTAATATTTGATTATATGCTGTCTTATAAATTTCCCTAAAAGTGAAGTGTGTTCATCTCTCCTATTGATTAAATTATACTCTGAGAAGCATCATTTGATGTTAAAATTATGGAAATATCATCCACAGTATACATTCTGAGTATTTTGAAATCTTCAATCAATCCCTTTAACTTGATTGGTTGACATCAATTGTTCTTTTCTTCTAAGAACAAATACCTGTGCCTTCACTTGATAATATTATGTGTTAACTACAGTAATGAACAGAAGCTACTTAAAAATCTCAAATTGATCTAAAATATTTTCATGTAAATATACATATGCACAGTTATACACAAAGATTACAGAATTTAACAAACTCCTTCTAAATTAAACATACCCTATTGAAAAACAAAATTCAAATTATATAGCAGTTTTCATTTTACTGCCATTCAACCAAAGCTGCTGCCTTTGCAATTAGGAAATCCTATTGGAAAAGGGTTATCTTTTTAATTTAATATTTAACTTTATGAATTAATACCTGGGTACTTATATTTCAAGGGGAATTGTGATTATGCACGTTGCAAACATCACTTTTTAGTATACCTTTCCTATTGCCTTCATTTGATTGATAACATTCTATATTAGACATGTTATTTTTCTGGGAGCATAACAAATTAGAATACTAAGGAGGATTTTGTAGTCTTTGCATGTCTCTTTTCAATCACTTGACCTCATGGCCATATAATTTTACCAGTTTTTTGAAAGTGTTAAGAATCACACTTTTGCTAGTTTCATTTTCTTCTCTACATATCATTCTCTGGAGGAGTACTACAAAGAATAAATGCTCTCATAGGATTAGCAGTTGAAAGAAAGTGCTAATAGCAATGAGGAATATGTAATGCCTCATACTAATGACATTTAAAAAGAGGCAATATAATCAATGAAATTAGTTTAAAATGGAATTCACCTGTGTTCTAAAGTATTAAAAGCAACGTATTGAGATAGTGAAGAATTGAACTACTAGAATTTAGAAACCATATTAAAAAGCACTATTAAAACTAATGAATTGATTTAAAACTTCTCCAGAGACTGGTCACTGTACAGTTATTTTTTAAAAAAAACTATGTATAGCCCTAACAGGTTTGGCTCAGTGGATGGAGCGTCAGCCTGAGGACTGAAGGGTCCTGGGTTCGATTCTGGTCTAGGGCATGTACCTTGGTTGTGGGCACATCCCCAGTGGGAGGTGTGCAGGAAGCAGCTGATCGATGTGTCTCTCTCATCGATGTTTCTAACTCTCTATCCCTCTCTCTTCCTTTCTCTAAAAAAAAAAAAAAAATAAAAAAAATATTTTTTTTTAAAAAACACAAAAAACTATGTATAGACAATTATATAATACAAACATA
This sequence comes from Myotis brandtii, assembly GCF_000412655.1. Lineage (NCBI taxonomy): Eukaryota > Metazoa > Chordata > Mammalia > Chiroptera > Vespertilionidae > Myotis > Myotis brandtii. The sequence goes on along the minus strand of NW_005370214.1, from coordinate 1,208,459 downwards.
TAAGTATTACTATCTATATATATAAAAGCCTAAGCGACCAGACAACTGAATCCTCGGACGACCAGCTGGTAGCTATGACGTGCGCTGACCACCAGGGGGAAGACGCTCAACTCAGGAGCTGCCCCCTGGTGGTCAGTGCACTCCCACAGTGGGAGCACTGCTCAACTGACCAATGGGCGCCAGACGCCGGGCTGACAGCTGGTGAGTGCAGCTGCGGCAGTGCGAGCCCCTCCTGCAGACACTCCCTGTGAGCACCAGAGCAGCGACAGCAGCAGGCACAGCAGGGCCAGGATAAGCAGGAGCGGCAGGGCACCCAGGGCGGGCTCGGGCTCCTCCCCGGCCACCTGCTGCTTCGCACACTACTACATCCCCCGAGGGGTCCCAGATTGCGAGAGGGTTCAGGCCAGGCCGAGGGACCCCTCCAGTGCACAAATCTGTGCACCGGGCCTCTAGTATAATACATAAAAATAACAAACAACTAAATGCTAGATTATACATATATAATGTTTTTTTTAATTTTTATTTATTTTATAAAGAGAGAGAATAGGAGGGGAATGAGGGAGAGCAGAGGAGGGAGAGAAAGACAGAGACAGACATCCAACCTGTTGTTCCACTTATCTATGCATTCATTGGTTGACTCTTGAATGTGCCCTGATCAGACATTGGACCCACAACCTTGGCATATGGGGACAATGCTCCAACCAACTGAGCTAAGCCAGGTCTTCTATATATATTTTAAAGAAACTCAGTTTATGCAGTTTATGTTAACTGTCAGGTTTACCTGTAAAGGCAATAAATGGTAACACTATGCCCAGAATATTTCAGAGCCAACTGGATAAGTTACTAAAAGAATTGACTACAATCTCTCTGGTAAATTGCAGACAGTACATGAAAGGTGCCATGAATCTTGATATGAGTGGAGCAGCATTAATAGAATATAAGGTGAGGCCATGGTGTCAAGAATTTGAATATTTAAACAATTTTTGGTAGACAAGTTTAAGATTCTGTCCATAAGTGAAATAGTTCAACTAAAGTGACTTATATTGTAGTCCTTTGAATGCAAATATTTTTTGTCAAACTCAACTGCAGCTTACAACCATACAGAAAGGGATTTATAATCATTAATAACTAAATCAATTTATATCAAAAATAGAAAATTATGAGTTACTAGTGTACAGCAATTAGATCTTACTGACCTTTATACTATAAAGTACCAAAGAACCACAAAATTGTTTATTAAATTAAGTTAAAGTTTAAAAATTTATACTTTACATCTAACTGTTTAGGTTTTTATATAGATGTAAATCGTTATGCACATTTTTAGTAATTAATTCATAACTTAGTTGTAAATATATTAAAAAGAATCTATCCTCCCTACTACATGACTTAAGCAATGTAAAAATAAAAAGCATATACGCAGTAACATTGGCTTTTCCTTGATACATACCAAACACACAAAACAGTGACCACAACAATGAAAAGCTCAATAGGCTACAATACTGGCATAATGGCAAGTATACCAAGAACACCAAATTTCTACAAAGAGATTTGCTAAATATATTTGCAATTTAAAGCAATAAACTCAACATTTAAGAAAGATTATTACTGATCTCATTCATTTGTGGAATATAATGAACAACATAAACTGATGAACAAAAACAGATCCAGAGACAGAAAAGCATCCCTCAGACCATCAAACCTCAGAGGGAGGGTAGGGAAGGGTGGGGGTAAGTGGGAGAGATCAACCAAAGGACTTGTATGCATGCATATAAGCCTAACCAATGAACACAGACACCAGGGAGGTGAGGGCATGAGTGGGTGGGCAATGGGGGGTAAGGACACATATGTAATACCTTGATCAATAAAGAAAAAAAATTTAAAAAAACATTATTACTCAGTTCTATCTACATGACACATAAACTAGCTTAAGAACTAAAAATATTGCTTGACTTGGTGCATTTACTGAACAATAATCAGCATTTCATCTACTTTGAGAGGTTTTTATTCCCCTTAATTATATACAGGTGATCAATGCCATGGACTAAAATGATAATCTGGCAAACATTCATAAAGAGAGTTTCCAGAGTATAAATTAAAGTCTAAAACAAGAAAAGGGCTATTTTGGCATATCGGTAGTAAGTCTTGATGGTCAACTGACACTATGACTGAAAGAAGTGAGACCCAGATAATTTTATGGAAATTTTTATAACTTTTATAATCATCTTATGTTTCAGACCTGGTTGGCATCACTCCAAAAAATTAATTTTGTGTTTAATGGAAAAATACTAATCCACAGATATTGATCTTTAAAAAAACAGATTAGCCACTAGAAGCATTAACTGTTAGCTTCTGGTATCTCACTAGATGCATTCCACTTTTCTGATTTAATGTAGTTCTGCAAAGAAAGAATATCAAAGGTTTTAGAAAAGAAAGTTATGTCAAAGATATATGGTGGAAAAAAAAATTATAACCTTTTGCACATAAATTTGTGTATACATAAAACTCAAAGAAATTTGTCAATAAAATAAATAGGAAGTAACAGAATGTATTTGGTAGTAAAATTTACAAAGAGCAATATGTATGATGGTCCTACATTTAAAAGCAATAGAAATGGTGAACATTTTGATAAGAAATATTCAGAATTTATGTTAAAAAACTGATGAAAATACTCTGGAGAAACATACAAGAATAACAAACTACTAAGAAGTTTTCTAATACTCTGGTTAGATGTAAAATGGTAGGAGACTAGACAATGACTACTAATTACTACTTTCAAAATGTTTCAATATTTCCAGCATATTTACTGTTTGCTATAATACAAAAATAGAAAATGTCTTTATACAAATACCAGAAGGATTTTTTTCCTGGTACTTATTTGATAAATAAACACTGAATATTCTTATGAAATATGTATTCCTCTTCCTACATATTGAAGAACATATTTAATCTTTCAAAAATAATCCTATATAATAAAAACCTAATATGCAAATAATCCAAACAGTGGGTGGAATGACTGGTTGCTATGATGTGCACTGACCACCAGGGGGCAGACACTCAATGCAGAGCTGCCCCCAGCCCACAGGCCCCAGGCCAGCCAAGGTAGGTGCCAGCAGGGGACCCCCATTGCCCTGCCAATTGCCCCACAGAGGGAGGTGACTGGCGGCAGTGGCAGTGAGGATTGGGGCCGGCCAGCTGGTGGTGCCAGGCCAATCAAAGCAGGTGCCAGTGTGGGCCCCCTGATCGCCCTGCAGGTCACTCCACAGATTGGCCCTGATCACCGGCCAGACCTAGGGATACTACCCATGCACGAATTTCGTGCATCGGGCCTCTAGTTATTAATAAATACAAGAGAAAGCACTCAACAAGAACCTTAAATACATACCAGTTGAAGTACCAGTTCTAGGAATTTATAGGAGATAATTAGAGATTAAAAGTTAATTTATTCTAAATTATATAGCATATGTAAATAAATATATGCTTTTTCCTTGTAAGTACTAAATATTTAGTTTTCATTATCTAATATTAAATGAAATAAAGCTAGATATACATGGGCATATATACATGGGCATATATACCTATGTTACTAAGAAGTATGCTTCATCTATTCTCTTCTTCCCATTCAACCACTTCCCATGAACACATACACATACTGATTTTTTTTTTAATTAAAAGGAAACATTAATATTCAAGGGTTACTTGACTTTGAAGCATGAAAATATTAAGTATTATTGTCCTATCTAATAAAAGACAAAAAGGGTAATTAACCGTACTTCCGCTATGCTTCCCATTGGCTAATCAGCGAGATATGCAAATTAACTGCCAACAAAGATGGC
>NW_005370214.1:1190886-1203693 GCF_000412655.1 Myotis brandtii | reverse complement strand
AGAGGGCACAGGCCAGGCTGAGGGACTCCCTCCCCCCCACCCCCGAGTGCATAAATTTTTGTGCACCAGGCCTGTAGTTTACTTATAAAATGCTTTAAAATTGCATAAATGATGTATGAATTAGGTTCACAAAGGTAATAATTCTCTTACCTCTAGGTTATAGAACTTATTAAATGTAAACAACTGGAACAAAACAAGTTGATATGGAATTCATGCTTTCAAACACTACCTCTAAAGACAGGCATACCTTGTATAATTGCACTAATTGTTATGTTTTGTGTGGTTTTTTTTTTCAAACTGAAGGCTGGACCCCCTGCCCACACCAGCAAAAATATTAGTTTTGCTTTATTGCAGAGGTCTGAAACTGAACCCACAATATCTCTAAGGTGTGCCTGTAGACCACAGGTAGTCATTTATTGCTAAAATATTGAAGGTTGAGTGCAAAATAGTATCCTCAAACCATTCACTATCAAGTATTATATTTAAAGAAAAAGGCTACCATATGAGGATTCACTTTAGGAGAGAAAGAATACTTAAGATATTAACTAACTGCAATTTTTAAGATTCACAAGTAAAACATTTTGTTATCACTTACATCCAGGCTAATGGAACATGTCTCCAAATTAGTGGTTCTCAACCTTACCTAAATCTTAGGGGCTTCTGGGAACTACATTCTAATATTTTTACATGAAAGGTATGGCTTTGATACTGGGCTAGGGTTTTTGAAATCTACCCTAGTGATTGCAATATACCTATCTTCTTCTAAGGAGTAATATAATCGGTTTTCATTTGTGTACAGACATCATGACAATAGCAGTTTTGATTTGGAATGGTTTATCTGTAATTTGTTGCTATATTTTGAATTGTTTCTTTTTAGTATTAAAGCATACTGACACATTCTGCAGTTTGATCTGTGATCTCAGGGATTGAAACTCAGATTACCTCAAGGTTAAAAAAACTGAAACAACAAAAACTACACAGAGCTTGGAAGGAAAAGCTGGCAGCTTATCTGGAGGTCAACCTCTGTTCTGTCAACTTCTAAGGCCACATAGGATCTATCTCATTACATCTGTTTCTTGCTGAAGTCTATTCTACTGTTCTCTCCCTACACTACAGACTGGTTTCCCTATTTTCTCAGTTGCTGTTCCCCCATAATGTAATTTATCTATCTATCTATATAAAAAGCCAGCGACTGGAATGCCATAAGGACCAGTCGCTATGATGCCCACTGCGGCCAATGAACCGGCCTGATTGGGGCGAGGCGGCCGGCCAACCCCCCCTGAGGCCCCTCCCCCTGGCCTGTCCCACCCTCTACCCCAATAGGGGGTGGAATCGGCTGGCCAACCTCCTGCAGCCCCTCCCCCCGGCTGGCGCCACCCCTGATGGCCCCGACCCCCCCATCAGCCCCCAGCCCCTCCCCCCAGCCAGCTCCACCCCCTATCAACACCTCATTCCAATCAGGGTCAAGGCCGGTGGCCTCCCCACCCCAATCAGGGGCGGGGCCAGCGGCCAATCACCTGCAGTGCCTCCCCCTGGCTGGCCTGGTCCCACCCATGCACATATTCATGCACTGGGCCTCTAGTGTATACATAATTTGATTGGTCAAGATGATTCTTGTGTTTGGTCAGTCTCATCAGCCTACAAGAAAGCTGCTCTTGGGCCAGGTATTCAGCTCCAGTCTACTTAGCTGTGGTTGTGGGGACTAGGCTCTCACCCTCACCTAGCCTTCATGCATAGGAGTAGGGGAGTTCTCCCAGAAGGCATCATGGCTGGATAAATGAGGGCACACAGCAACATGATTGACAGTTCTAGCAAACACAAGAGAGTTGTTCAAGACACGCTGGGTAGCACTGGATGTCCAGTTGAAAAGTTTGGCAATGCTTGCAATAAGTATGACCAACTCTCTTAACCAGTAAAACTGTAGTTTTACCAGAATATTTTCCATTAAATGATATCCACAAGAATGTTGCTTCTTCTAGGAATATGAATCTAACTAAGCAGTTCTGTATTCTGAGAAGTGTGAGTTTTGTCAAATATCCATGTTATTCAATTATGTGAAAAATAAAGGGTGCAAATCGTTAGTACACACAGATAACTCTCATTTCACCCGAATTTCAGTAGCTTATTTCTGAAAAAGTTCCTCATTCTTAATTCATGAACAATCTCACCTCATTATTAAGAGCTGCATTCTCTCTCTATGTCATGCAAAAAAGTTGCACCTAAGTTCTAACTTGTTAAAAAAAGTTATTTCCTACTTTTTTAGGAGAATCCATTTTACTATAAATATGAATCCACAACCTTCTTCCATTTAAACACCAGCCAGTATGAGTCATAAGATCTTAGAGAAAGATGACACACTAGCAGACTGATGCATCATTTCAGTTTTCTCACCTGTCATTAAAAATCTAAGTTAAAAACAGATTAAATATAGTCTTTTTAACTATTTGGTATAAAATAATAATTCACCCTTATAATAAAATTGTACTATAATTACACAATTTGCCAAATTGTACAGTTGTCTATTTACCAAATATATCTTGATAGTGCAGTAGTTCCAAAATAACCATTCACTTGGTTAAAAAGTTGTTAAAGCTTTAATTACCAATTTACAAGAAATACAGGACACAGAGGAACATATAATAAAGGGACTTGAGATCAGCAAAGTCCAGACTGGGAAACTCAAAGACAACCAATGGGTTTATTCAAAACAAAGAAAAAAAGTAAAAGAGATAAAGATCTATAGACTGAAAGAGACAAGCTGCAAATTTATCAACTGCAATTAATGAACCGTATTTGTGTCCTTATTTGAAAAATCTGTCTAAATCATTTGAGATGAGAAAATTTTATATTAAAGATTAATCCAGATCCACACCTAGCTTGAACATTTAATTAATGTTGAAGACAATTAACATTTCCCCCATTTCCCTAAAAGTCAAGTTCTAGTATCCAGTAAGGTCTTACCTAAGAACCCTAAAATTCCATTGTGAACTTCAGATAAGTAATCTAGCAGAGGTCTCCTACTGCTATATTTGCTGATGGCATCAAACAGAAGTTCTTTCACTAAGTCTGTTCTATTCAGTTGCTTCAAAAAATGTCTGCTTATGTCCAACACCATCTGGTTTGGATGGTATCCCAAGCAGTCAACTGCTGCAGAGAGCTACTCATCTTCCCTATGGGGAAACTATTTTTAAAATGAAGGAAAAAATAAATATAATCCCAGCACATAATTTTCTATTTTATGTCTGCAACCAGCTAAAATTTCTACACACTCAGATATATATGTAATTCTTTTCTTTATATAGTGAGGTTCAACTTAATGTTTTAATGGGCTTCCCCCCACCCTAAAATAAAAGATATATAAAGATCTGAATAAAACAGCAGAATTCAAACTCTACTCTAAAATTCAGAATTTAGACTCAGCAATTCTAATAAACTTGCTCAGGGTAACAGCCAAGACTAGATTCCAGATATGAATCCTAGACCATTATTTTTCTAACACACTGGTACTTATTTCTAAGCACTGTATGTGATCTATGATCACCGACTTTGGCTAGGAAAGAATAAAGAAAAACAAGTTAGAGTTCCAAAATAACTATATATTAAATTCTCTTTCTAGTAAATCGCCACCTGGATAGCTTCAGGGAAAAATGCTATATTTCAAAAATAAATGGCTAACTTTTTATATTTAATCTTACATAGTTTTATTTTTTAAATGTCTTTATTGATCTTACATAGGTTTAAAAAAGCCAATTATATACTCCACTGTCACAGAATCAGGAATACTAACTCTACAGTGACCCAACTGTGCTATTTTAAACAGGTCACTTCATTTCTGGGCATCAGCTTTATCAGGTAAGATGTGGCTAGATGATTTTTAAGGTAACTTCTAGCACAAATTCTGATTTGGAATTTAAAGTTTAGATAATTATAAAATATCTTCAGGTTACCATTTATTCTCAAAATATAAATTCTTACAGAATGTGCTTTCAATTATAGTCACCTCATAGTTGTGATTCATTAGCAAAGCCCTCATCTATATATAGAAAAGCCTGAGCGAACCAAGGACCAGTTGCTATGACATGCACTGACCACCAGGGGGAAGACACTCAATGCAGGAGCTGACCCCTGGTGGTCAGTGCGCTCCCACAGCAGGAGTGCGGCTCGGGCTGACTGACCTGTCCCAGCGGCCCACCAGCCAGGTGCCAGCCACTCACTCCCTCAGTAGTCCTGCAGGACCAAACTCTGGAGAACGGGCCAGACACTGATGGACAGGCACCACCAGCATGATCTCGACAGCACCACTGGCCTCCTGGAAGTTGGCCTCAGGCACCACGGCCACTTCGCCTCCCTAGATGCTCTGCAAGGAAGAAACGATATAAAAGCGGCTGCCAGGTGGCTCCCGACAACTGGCACGAACATCACTGGGACGGATCCAGATCCCAGGACTGCAAGGGCATACCATTGCTGTCTCCCCGGAGGGTCTATTGCGTCATGCCCCCTACCCCCACCCACTTCGAGTGGGTGCCAGATGCAGGGCTCATAGCTAGTTAGTGCCACTGTGGCAGCATGAGCCTCTCCCGATTGGGACTGACTGGGAGCAAGCCCGCGGCAGGCGCAGTGGGGCTGGGATGAACAGGAGCGGCAAGCAGGAGCATCAGGAGGCATTGGACTGTGGGTTTCAGCCCGATTCCTGCAGGCCACCCTGAGGGACCCCACCTGTGCACGGATTTGTGCATCGGGCCTCTAGTCTTCTATAAAATGCAATATTGCAAGAGACTCCTGACTGGCTTTCCCCAACAGGCTATCCAGAAAGCTGCCAGGATCACCTTTTGAAATGGCACCTTAGTTAAAATCTTTCCTCACAACACTTGTAGGATCAAGTCCATAACCCTTAATACGTCAAGTGAAGCACTATTAATTGCCTTACATAAATTATCTGATCTTCATAGCAACCATTGGAAGTAGTTATCATCTCTACTTGACAGAAAGAAAACAGGTTCACAGACCTTACAAGTTCCAAACTTTATATTTTAAGAGGTGGTACCAGGATTTGGTCTCATGGTTCAAATGACTTCAAGGTATTTGTTAGCTATATATGTCTTATATACTAGTATGTATATATGCATATATAGGATATCTCCAAAAATGTAGGGTATACACATATTTTGAATAGTTAGAAAGGCAATATTTATTAAAATACATTTCATTTTCAAAGCTGAGCTATCAGCTGTTAAAGTGTGTATACATTTTTGGGGACAATCTGTATATTTTCAGGAATAAACTAGTGTATTAAAGCTTCCTATTATGCAGCATATGAGTTAAGCACTTTTAAAACAGTGTAAATTAACTTTGATTTCTGCACAATAGGGACTTACGACCTATTACAAATATAGTGTAGGCCCAGTAATGAAGTAAGATTTTAGCCAAATTAAAACAGAAACCTCATCAAGATTTCAAAGTTTTCCTATCAGTATTCTCCATTGCAATTAACCGATATTTGGAAAAACTACAAAGAGAAATAATAAACAATAAGAAAATTGACCTTAGTTTTTAGTAAGTCAATGAAAACAGGGACTAGCTCATCATTAGCCTGCTGGTATGCTGTTTTTAAAATGCTTATACATACACTACATGCCCTTTTATACTGTTCAGTGAGCCTCTAAAAATTCTGTGATGCTAATTTTTCAGGTTTCCATTTGTGTTCAGTATATTCCTTTCTTTATTTTTAGAACAGTTTGGCAGAGAAATTGAAAAGTCATTATTGCCCTTAAATAGTCTTAAAAGGAAAACAATATGTACCAGTACAAACAATAGTAAGGAATTAAAAGGAATTGTAATTAAAGAAACTGCTACTTGAAATTACCTTCCTACCTTTTTAGATAAAATAGAACATGTGAGATGAAAGCACAAGTTCCTGAAGGATATTAAAACACCATTCAGTGCACTAGTCATGAATTTTAAGTGGATTATTTGAAATTCATCTGTTTTGTTCTAATGGATATAAGGAGTGCAATGAACCACTACACTGTGTTCACTGACAGCATAATTGTTACACAGCTTCTAGCAATTTTAACATTTTTACATGAAAAATACTGATATACACATACAAAGCCTTTTACTGTATATTTGTATATTCCCTCTACCGAAAAATGGATAATTTACCACTTACCCATTACTATACCAGTTTAAAGTAATCAGCAAGATTAATTTTAATTTTCAAAATATTTAATTAAAGATACTTCATAAGCAAGTAATAAACAAAAAAAGTAATTGTTACTAGCCTTCCAGATAGTCTGCAAGCAGTGTCAAGATTGAATTATTGAGAATTAACTGAATAAATCAAGCAGAACCTAAGATTCCCCAGTGGTACAGCATTAGTCTCTACTGAAAAGAGCCAGCAGCAGGCATTTGATGGAATTGCAAAATGAGCCCAGGTCATTTGGTGTCCAGAAATCAGGAGTAGCCACACTACCTTTAGCCACAAAGCTTAAATGAGTGTTAGCAACTAACATTCTTAACTTACTAAAATACTAGAGATTATAAATAAGATTTTTTAAATGAATTCAATACCTGCTCTTTCATATTTTTATAAATTTTCATTTTATTATTAGTAAGAGCTAACATTTGAGTACTTACAATGTAAGAAGGCTCTGCCTTCTCTCATTTAATGTTAATGAACTTCTCCGTCAAAGTTATTAATAACACTAGAGGCCTGGTGCACAAAATTTGTGCACTGGGGAGAGATAAGATTTTTTAAATGAATTCAATACCTGCTCTTTCATATTTTTATAAATTTTCATTTTATTATTAGTAAGAGCTAACATTTGAGTACTTACAATGTAAGAAGGCTCTGCCTTCTCTCATTTAATGTTAATGAACTTCTCCGTCAAAGTTATTAATAACACTAGAGGCCCGGTGCACAAAATTTGTGCACTGGGGGGAGGTGTGTCCCTCAGCCCTGCCTGTACCCTCTCACAGTCCAGGAGCCCGGCAATCGATCACCCCAAAGAGGTAGGCCCTGCCCACTAGGCCGGGGCTCCGCGATGGATCGCCCCCCACCACCAGAGGAAGGCCCCGCCCACCCACCGCAGCCTGCCTGTCAGTGGCCTGGGACTCCCTCTGCAGGGTGATCATGGGGCGATGACTGGGCCCCGGATCAATCGCATCGCACCTGCCTTGGCTGGCCTGGTGCCAGGGGTGTCATAGGGTGGTCATCCAGAAGGTCGTCCAGAAGGACAATCGGAAGGTCGTTCAGCTGTCCGGTCTAATTAGCATATTACGCTTTTATTATTATAGATTATTTTGAGGAAATTGAGACTCAGTGAGTTAAGTAAACTTGCCTCATATATTAATCTACTCTACTCGGGCTGCTGTAACAAAAACAAAACTAGTTAAGACTGGGTGACCTAAATAACCATTTCTCACAGTTCTGAAGGCCAGAAGTGGCAGATCAAAGTTCTAATGTCAGAAACCAATTGGGTTTTTGATGAAATTCTTTTTTTCTTCTTTTTTTTTGCTTATACACTGCTGCCTTCTCACTATGTCTTCACATGACCTTTCTTTCGTTCGTGTTGGGGAAGTAGGAGAGCTCTCTAGTGATTTGGTCTTATAAAAACCCAATTCTATCGAATCACAGTGCCACATTTATGACTTCATTAAACCTTAATTACTTCCATAGGGCCCATGTCTAAATACACTGGAGTTAGAGCTTCAAAATATAAATTTGGGGAAGGGGGGGTGTCACAAACAGCCCATAAGCCTCAGTCACATAGTTAGTAATATATATTCCCAATTCTATCGAATCACAGTGCCACATTTATGACTTCATTAAACCTTAATTACTTCCATAGGGCCCATGTCTAAATACACTGGAGTTAGAGCTTCAAAATATAAATTTGGGGAAGGGGGGGGGGTGTCACAAACAGCCCATAAGCCTCAGTCACATAGTTAGTAAATATATATTATCTTTTAATGTTATATTTAAGTATCATGTAAAGTCAGTTACCAGATCATTTTCATGTTAACCTTTCATTGGAGACTTGGATTCAGTGAAATAGCTTTTAAAGAGCCACAGAGAATTAAAAAAAAAATTCTAAAATTTCTGAATCCTTAATCAAACCATTTAAACACACTTTGTAGTCACTTCTCCTAAAATAAGGTAGGGTACCAAAACTGCTATAATTAACGCTGCCCATAGTACACAGTACAAGAGGTAACATAGGAAAAGAAGACAGGCAAATTCAAACTAGTAGAGATCAGACTGCACTTTAAGTACTAGTAAAACAGACTTCTGGACTAGTGATATTAAGGAAACACTTAAATCCTAACACTTGAACTATCAATAGGTTAGATACAAATTATATAAGGTAAGGCTGAGCCACTTAATCATTTGAGTTTAGTAAAACAAGTGAAGGGGGTATAAGTGATGACGATGAGGGAATGCAAGCCTACATGACATGGAAAAGAATGATGTTCCGAGGAGAATTAAGAGTAAAGAGTAAATTTCCCCTTATAAACCTGCGTCTTGAACGTGGGAAATCAGGAAGTCCTTCAGGTTGAATGAACACAGTATAAAAGATTTACAAACAGGTCAGAGCAGAGCAGTGTGCACCTGTGAACCACACACTGTTTCCAGATTCCTCCAGGCATGACACCACTTGGCACTTTCAGGTCCCTTCTGTTCTCACTGACCGTTAATTAGCAACAATTGCATTTTAGGGTTTCCCCTCAAGCATTATCACCCACAGAAGCAAACAAATCACATTCATTAATTACAGTGAAGTAAATGTGCCAAAACCCACATTGGGTTAACCTGTTTGTTTTTAATGCTGACTTTGCCAAATAATACAGATACCCTACAGCAAGCATGTCAAACTCAAAGGCTAACACGGGCCAAATAGAGGAGGTATGTGGCCTGTGGGCCGCGAGTTTGACATGCTTGCTCTACAGGCTGATTGGAAATTAGTTATTTATTAGCTAAGACAAAATAACAGCTGAAGTAAATATTGGTATAGCAGACCATAGCAATAACATGAGTTATTGCTATTTCTAAAAAGGATTCAAGAGACTAGGAACATTCAATTAATGTTCACAATTTAAGCTTCATCTAGTTCTCAAATCTCTTTCATATGAGCTAGACAACTCTTTAAAATTCATCACTATCCACATCTTGATACTTTTTATTTACATCTGGTTGAGCATTTTCTAAAAGCATCATGACCAAAGGAATCAAAGAGCCTATTGATGAGCTGTAATAACCATGGATAAGAGACTTGCTCTTTGTAGATTGGTTTCTTCATCTATTGATGCAAGCATGGAACACTATTTAAGATTAGTCTGGGTGGAAATTAATGATCCTAAGGGTTCGGAGATTAAAGATTTATCTCCTTCCATTTAGATATGGGCATTGAACACTAAATAAAATAGGTCAGATCTATAACAAATGAAGATTAGGAACATATGTGACTGTCAGATACACCACCTTTGGAAAGCCTAACAAGAGGCTAAGAAATTGTTTTAAGCTATGTCTATAGAACCGTACACATGCTCTTAAGCACTATATAAATCTAGGCTAGTTGACATTTTTTAAGCAGTCTCATCTTTATTTGCTTGAAAACAGATTTTTTTCTCCAAAGCAAAGACCTGCTTTTGAATACACATTTGAATTTCACCAGAAGTGTTTAACAATAAAAGGGTTAAACATATAAAACATTAAATACCAATATAACCTTTGTAATACTGCTAAGAATTATATTTGCTTTTAAGAATGCATATTAAATCAAATAACAATTCCTTTTAAAAAATCAAGTCATAAAGTCAACATATCAAGTCATTAAATTTGCTCAAAAGTTACAAGGAGATAATCAGCATCAACCATAATCCATGCAGTCATGCCCCTGTTGTGAAAACTATTTAAGGGTGAGAAAAAGTTTCTATAATCACTTCAAATAATGAGATTATATTAAAATTCTTAATCAGATTAATATATACATCATAAAATTGGACCTCAATGTAAGGTAAGCATACAAAGTTACTAAACACTAAAAGTCGAAATGAGTATTTAATTTTATTTTCATTCTCAGGGTTTAGTTTTGACCAAATATATATCACATAGCCTACATTTTCCTACAAAACTTTAAGAAACAGTGAACTAATCTATTATTAAAATGCCCTTATAATTTAGAAGTTCAATTTATTTAATTGCCTCAACATACAAAGTATAGTGGCTTATTCAATACCTATTAGTTCTAGATTCTTGTCATCTACTGAAAAAAAATTGTAAGAAGTGCTAACTTATTGGTTCCCAGTGGGCATTTTACCCCCATGGGATAAATGGCAATGTATAAAGTCATTTGAGTTTGTTCCAATCATGTGCTGATGGAGGCTGGGAAAGGTGGGAGTGCTACAGCATCTAACTGTTAGATTCTAACAGGTATGGGGAAGGAATGTTGTTAAACATCCTACAATGCACAAGGCAGCCCCCACAACAGACAAAATGCCAACAGTGCTGAATTTAACAAACCTTGGGTTGACTGAAATAATGTTCGGGTATGGAAATTGTGCTAAGGCAGCAGACACAGTGCTAGCTGATACAAATACAAAGAATAAGAAAAGAAAACGAACTAAAGTCCCAGGGCCTGGGTTTCACCTTTGGCTCCATCACTTACTAACAATGAAACCTTGGGCAAATTGCCTGTTCTGTTGCAAAACAGAGCTAATCTCCCTTTTCTCAGTTATTGTGAGGAACATATGAAATAATATATGCAAAGTGGCTAGGACAGTGGCCAGGAATCGACCAATGTAGAACAAAAAATAAAGGGAAAATGTCACAGTACCGAGGAGCCTAAGGAAACATGAAAACTCAATTTAATACAGATGAGTTCCTGGAATGGAAAAGGACATTAGGTAAAACCTAAGGAAATCTAGGATCTCTTACCCTTTGAGACAGCATGGAGGGACCTGGAGAGTATAATAAGTAAAATAGGGCAATCAGAGAAAGACAAGTATCACATGATCTTACTCATATGTGGAATCTAATGGACAAAACAAACTGATGAACAAAATAGATACAGAGACACAGAAGTATGGAACAGACTGATGAATCTCGAAAGGAAGGTGAGTGGGGTGGGGAGGGGAAGAGATTAACGGTGGAATTTATATGCATAAATGCATAATCCATGGACACAGACAATAGTGTGGTAAAGGCCTGGGGTGGGGATGGGTTCGGGGTGGAGAGCGGTCAATAGGAAAAAAAGGGGCGGGGGTGACATCTGTAATACTTTCAACAATAAAGATAAATTTAAAAAATTTAAGAAAATCTAAATAAAGTATGAACTCTAATAATCATATGAATATTAGTTCTTTGTGACATATCATATTATGGTAAGATATTAGTAACAAAAACTGGTAGCAATATGTACTAACTTCATGACATTTTTGTAAACCTAAATCTGTTCTAAATTTTCTTAAGTTATTAAAAATATTGTTATTAACTACTGTTTTCTTCCTTTCTCCAAACTCATCTACATAATCCACACCCTCTAGGAATTTTCCCTTGATTTACTCCTAACACCTGGATGATGATGTCAAACTTCAAACAGCGATCAACTGAAGACTTTCAGGAGGTGAGGAGACAAGATGTGATACCTACCACAGGATTTAACTCTATCTAAAAATAACAAATAAGTAAATCCCAGAACATGTAGGATATAGGAAGCTTTTTCAGAATTTTCTTGACAGAACATTACAGGATTGTCAAGATAAAAGAAAAGACCAAATTTTATTGAACAGTAACCAAAACCTCTGGAAACAGACAAATGTAAAAATAGAAGTGTGTTATAGGTGTTAAAACTGGGCAATGTGACTGAGTGAAAAAAAACTTCTTATACTATAATCCCAAGAGTGCAACCCGTTCACTGGATATTGACTTTGCTGGTCCAAAGTTTGCTTTTCCTCTTCTATGGCATTAGAGACCTCATGCTGACGACTTAGGTGCCCTATAAAAGCAATGCTGCAGACAGGTAAAATAATCTCTACTAATAAACACAAAGTTTACATGTTAACAGAAATACAGGCATGCCTTGGAGAGTCCAGACCACCATTCAAGTGAATATTGCAATAAAGTACTAATTTTTTTAGCTGGTAGACGGTCTTGCTTCCAATTTGTAGAAAATGCAACATCTATGAAGCACAATAACGCTAAGCACAATAAAATGATGTACGCCTGTAAAAATGAAATACTGGCACCTGCTTTAAATAAACAGATTAATGAGATAGCATATGGGATGTACTTTGAGTTCCCTGGAAAAGTTACACCAGGAAAATTGAAAGAATTAGGTTACAGTATACAGGGTAACAGAATAACATATCATATTTTTATCTGTCTACTTTTAAAATGCAGTACTGGCTAAAGGCTGCCATACAGACCTTATCTCTTATTTCTTGTATTTAACTCAGGCCCCTGGTCTTTACAGCCCTTTAAGGTACAAAAGATTTACAAATAGAGAAACAAAAGTACAAAGTCATTTGCCAGAACACTCAGAAAAGAAGTGGTATTTTGAGTTCAGTTGTATTTGCTCCCAAATACTCTGAAGTCCTAACATAGGTGCATGTGAATGTGATCTCATTTGGAAAAAGGGTCTTTGCAGATGTAATCGTTTTACAATGAGGTTATTCTGATAGGGCGGTGTCCTTATAAGGCAGTGGTTCTCAACTTTCTGGCCCTTTAAATACAGTTCCTCATGTTGTGACCCAACCATAAAATTATTTTTGTTGCTACTTCATAACTGTAATGTTGCCACTGTTATG
>NW_005370214.1:1186928-1190424 GCF_000412655.1 Myotis brandtii | reverse complement strand
AACACAATTTGTCCTAAGGCAAGGTGGAGATAATACACCTCAAAGGGTAAGGTTTCAAAGGGTACAGAAGCATTGTCAGTTTGGGGAATAGCCTACGGCTGTTCAGGTGTTTGGCCAGTAGGAGGCAATAACATGTAGATTAAGATGCCCTTTAACTGTCTGGCAGCCACAATCAGTTTCCTATTCAGGTTTGGGGAAATGCCTTTAGCCATTCCCAACAGGTGACTACATGTGTGACTCAACCCTGCTGAGTCCCCAAGTTTCATCAACCTTTTGATGAAACTCTTGAAATTATGGCATGCTGGAATCGGTTCCGGCAAAACTAACACAATAAGAAACACAGAAACATTGGCTCCCATTACTGCATCACTAGGACTAGAAGGAGGGAGCTAAGTGAGATTAACAAATGCCAACTGTACCAAGCAAAACCAGTGAAATAGCACAGTGAGCCCTCCCTGCCCATTGCACCTGCTGATCTGATAAGAGTGGTCTTTTCCTTGGATTCAAATCCACTAACCAGCACTTCCACTCTTCCCTCTGAGAGCCATCAACTCGATTTCTGATACAAATTTCCTTACAGCACCTAGGGATCTATTCGCAAATGGCTGCAGCTCAGAGTTGGTATTTTGGCTGTTAGGGAAGATAGGTGCCACATTTTGCATCAGATAAAAACCTGGCCATTTCCTTCATTCAGAAAGTGAACCTTAGGATTTCTCAAAACTGTTTCCAATTACCAGCTGAAAAGGTTTTAAATTCTTAAATATTGATCTTTCCCTTCAATCCATAATATACAGACAAAATTCAGAATTTTGTCACCATGTGTTAATCTGAATCTTTCAAATGGAAGAAGAGTAAGGTCAATTATTAAGATCTTAGAAAGGCACACATGAAAAGAGGTTCTCTTTCAAATTTATCATTAGCATTTTGAAAATTAAAAGGAACATTAGTAACTCAAACTCAAGCCTGAGGCCACTTGACCTAACCCTTTACTCATTGTCACCTTGAGGAAGGAGTCCGTTTCACTGGTTGCCTTTTTACAAAAGAGAGACTTTTATTAGATAGAGGACCCAACTCCTAGATCACGGCAAATTGCAGCTCCAGAAAGGGGGAGTGTAATTTATCTCAGGGAAAAGAGTCAGCTGTTAACTATATATCTTAACAATAAAATGAATAACACCCGTTTACTGAGTTATTTCAGAACTGATCGTTCAATTCAATTCATTATTTTGCACATTTGAAGAACCCATGCTCCTAGTCAAAAGATAAGATTTAGCGCGTTGGCAGAACCTATCAATTTCCCTCCTAATGTCCTGTTGGTATTAAAACAAGTCAAAAGCTTATATTCATTGAAATATTGCTTATCCTCAGTAAGTGCAACTAATAAATATTTTATGCCAAGTTCCTGCTACTAGAACTTATTTAACAGAAACCTCTCATCTCCCTCAGGAAGTCTGGGGAGAAGAGCAAGGAGATGAGCTTGGCACCTGAGATTTTACCAGCCTGGCAAATAAGGTGGGTAACAGAGGTACTCCTCCCGGGACCATATTGTGAAGCTGGGATGCGAGAGTGAGTGTGTGAGTGTGTGTGTGTGTGTTGTGGGCGGGGGGTAGGGGGGAGGGCAGAGGCAGGGGAGGGTGGACGGGTGGGGCCAGTAGGAGGCAATAACATGTAGATTAAGATGCCCTTTAACTGTCTGGCAGCCACAATCAGTTTCCTATTCAGGTTTGGGGAAATGCCTTTAGCCATTCCCAACAGGTGACTACATGTGTGACTCAACCCTGTTGAGTCTCTAAGTTTCATCAACCTTTTGATGAAACTCTTGAAATTATGGCATGCTGGAATTGGTTCCTGGCAAAACTAACACAGTAAGAAACACAGAAACATTGGCTCCCATTACTGCATCACTAGGACTAGAAGGAGGGAGCTAAGTATAGGAAGTGAGATTAACAAATGCCAACTGTACCAAGCAAAACCAGTGAAATAGCACAGTGAGCCCTCCCTGCCCATTGCACCTGCTGATCCGAGAAGAGTGTGGTCTTTTCCCTGGATACAAATCCACTAACCAGCACTTCCACTCTTCCCTCCGAGAGCCATCAACTCGATTTCTGATACAAATTTCCTCACGGTACCTAGGGATCTATTCGCAAATGCCTGCAGCTCAGAGTTGGTATTTTGGCTGTTAGAGAAGACAGGCGCCACATTTTGCATCAGATAAAAACCTGGCAATTTCCTTCATTCAGAAAGTGAACCTTAGGATTTCTCAAAACTGTTTCCAATTATCAGTTGAAAAGGTTTTACATTCTTAAATATTGATGCCTTTCCCTTCAATCCATAATATAAAGACAAAATTCGGAATTTTGTCACCATGTGTTAATCTGAATCTTTCAAATGGAAGAAGAGTAAGGTCAATTATTAAGATCTTAGAAAGGCACACATGAAAAGAGGTTCTCTTTCAAATTTATCATTAGCATTTTGAAAATTAAAAGGAACATTAGTAACTCAAACTCAAGCCTGAGGCCACTTGACCTAACCCTTTACTCATTGTCACCTTGAGGAAGGAGTCCATTTCACTGGTTGCCTTTTTACAAAAGAGAGACTTTTATTAGATAGAGGACCCAACTCCTAGATCACGGCAAATTGCAGCTCCAGAAAGGGGGAGTGTAATTTATCTCAGAAAAAAGGGTCAGCTGTTAACTATATATCTTAACAATAAAATGAATAACACCCGTTTACTGAGTTATTTCAGAACTGATCGTTCAATTCAATTCATTATTTTGCACATTTGAAGAACCCATGCTCCTAGTCAAAAGATAAGATTTAGCGCGTTGGCAGAACCTATCAATTTCCCTCCTAATGTCCTGTTGGTATTAAAACAAGTCAAAAGCTTATATTCATTGAAATATTGCTTATCCTCAGTAAGTGCAACTAATAAATATTTTATGCCAAGTTCCTGCTACTAGAACTTATTTAACAGAAACCTCTCATCTCCCTCAGGAAGTCTGGGGAGAAGAGCAAGGAGATGAGCTTGGCACCTGAGATTTTACCAGCCTGGCAAATAAGGTGGGTAACAGAGGTACTCCTCCCGGGACCATATTGTGAAGCTGGGATGCGAGAGTGAGTGTGTGAGTGTGTGTGTGTGTGTTGTGGGCGGGGGGTAGGGGGGAGGGCAGAGGCAGGGGAGGGTGGACGGGTGGGAAGAGATCCACTAAAGAACTTGTATGCATATACGCATAACCCACGGACCTAGACAATAGGGCGGTGAAGGCCTGGGGCGGGGGACCATAGCGGGCTGGAAGAGGTCAATGGGGGGAAGGGGAGGACATATGTAATACTCTCAACAATAAAGATTAAAAAAATAAGAAAGCTCCTCAAATTCAAGTATCACCATCCTTGCCACAAGCAATGCTGCAGAGCACATGCCGGGGGACCTGTTCAGTGCCCGGCATGTAGCGCGCGCATAGACGAATACGCGGCGAAGGTGAAGTTCAAGTTTGGG
>NW_005370214.1:1180668-1185708 GCF_000412655.1 Myotis brandtii | reverse complement strand
ATCCTCTCCAGCACTTGTCATTTGTTGGTTTGTTGATGATAGCCATTCTGACAGGTGTGAGATGGTACCTCAATGTCGTTTTGATTTGCATCTCTCAGATGATTAGTGACTTTGAGCATGTTTTCATATGTCTCTTGGCCTTCTTTTTAACAATTATTTATTGTTGAAAGTATTACATATGTCACCTTTTTTTCCACATTGACCCCCAACGCCCCCAGACCCAGGCCCTCACCCCCCCCCACGTTGTCTGTGTCCATGGACCATGCATATATGCATACAAGGTTGATTACCTTGTTTGATTGATTACCTCCTTGGTTGATTACCTCCCACCCGCCTTCCCTCTGAGATTCCGCACTCTGTTCCATGTTTCCACGAGTTCAAAGTATCTTAACGCTGTGCCTCGTTTTCCTCATATCGAGGTATAATATTAGGACCCACCTCCCGGAGTTTATTGTGAAAATTACATGGACTAATCAGCAGTAAGTCACTGGTTCTGGAAAAGTGCTTAAATGATTTCATGGTAATAAACACAGCGATTTTCACATATTCCTTCCGGTAAAGAACAAACAAATCCTCGACTGGCCCAGGAAAGCCATGTGTACAAGGACCTGAACCACAGTAGGGCTTGGCTACTAAGGAAATCTGTGGTCTCTTACAGGGGATGGTTGTGGGAAAGGTGTGCAGGGAAAATTGAAGGCAAAGAATCCCGCCTCAGGACCCATTATCAAGTCCAGGAGACCCAAAAGTTGGAGTTCTTTCTGCATAGATCCAAGAGACCAATAATCAAGTCTAAGAGACCAATCATCCAATTGAAATAGGAATTTTAGGGGAATATAGACAGGCTGTGGGAATTTTTAGAATTGGGGTCTATGGAAAAACACAGGGCTACATATTATAATGTCTTTTCATAATAAGGAG
Organism: Myotis brandtii; assembly: GCF_000412655.1. NCBI lineage: Eukaryota > Metazoa > Chordata > Mammalia > Chiroptera > Vespertilionidae > Myotis > Myotis brandtii. Next base: position 1,184,790 of record NW_005370214.1, on the reverse strand, counting down.
GATGCTTATGTGATTTGGTTATAAATTAAAATGGGTTTTACATAGGAGCTCATTAGCTCAGTGAAAAATTTCCTACGTTTGGTTGTTTCAGAGTATACATATTAAGAAGCAGTTACCCAGGATGTGGAGGTTTAGTAGGTGGGACATAGAAATCACTGCTCATAAAATTTTGAAAATAGTTTGTCAATTATTAGGTCCTTTTGAAACGAAATTTTTGGACTGGAACACGCAGTGGAACCCGGATTCTTTGTCAGCCAGAGTCGAAGAATGGATCCACAGACAGAGGGTAGTATAGCAAAGGTGGAGATTTATTGAAGAGCAAGTACAGACTCCCACGTGGGGAGGAGGAAAGGGTCCCATTGAGTTCCCTTTCCCTATGGCTTATAAAGGCTGCAGATCCTGGTGCCTTGATATCCCCTCTGATTGGTCACTATTCCTAGCTGGTTACTATAGTGACTCCTGAGGCCCTCTTCCCTCATCTCCTCCTATTCCTTCTGGGCTTTCTTCCTCCTCCTTTATTTTGTAAATATAGACCTTTCTTGGCTACTTCCAGTTCCCTTGTCTTATGGAGATGTAACTGCACCTGGCTTCCTTGTGTTATGAAAATGTACCTTCTCCCAGTCTGCAGCCCTGTGTTTTTCCATGGTCCTCCAATTCTAAAAATTCCCTAAGCCTATATTCCTCCAAAGTTCCTGTTTCACTTTTTTAATGCTCGTTTTCCTTCTGGTGGAGTAAAACATAGCCTCACTTGATACAGCTCAGGACCTGTTTTAATTACCCAATAGACTAGTTAACTTTAGTCTGTTCCATGCTACATAATAATGAATACACATGTCCATTCTCACTCTATGGAAGGAAAACAAGCTCATCTCGTTTCTGAAAACAAACGTTGCAAACACTAATATTGGGCCTTTTGATAAAGCAGTGTCTTAGTCCATCCAGGCTGCTGAAACAACATACCACAGACTGAGTGGTATTATTTCTCATAGATCTGGAAGCTGAAAGTTCAAGATCAGGGTGCAGGCCTGACAGGTAAGGGCTCTTACCCACGTTGCAGACTTCTTGCTGTACCCGCACATGGTGAAAGGGCCAGGGAGCTCTATGGGATCCCTTTTATAAGAGCACTAATTCCATTAATGCGGGCAGAGCCCAAGGCCACATTTCTAAATCCATCACATTGTACATTAGGATTTCAACATACAGATTTTTGGGGACACACATATTCAGACCATAGCAGCAGGTGACCTCAGTGATAATTTTCATGGCTTATATAACATTGCAAAGAATTTTTCACCAGCTTTTGTTATGTTTGTCTTCCTCACCTGGAATTCTGCGCTTCCTTTTCTCTACTTATCCACATTCTAAGTATCTTGAAGGCCTAGTCCAAACCCCAACCTTCATCACTGGACAGATTTTTCTAGGTTACCCTCATATACTACTTCTCTGACCTCCAATGGCGCTTATCAAATATGTTACTATTAAGCCACTCGTCACATATTTTTAATGAATAGACTAATTTTAGAGCAATTTTAGTTTCACAGAAAAACTGAGCAGAAAGGACATATACCTCCACGACCTTATTATTATTATCTTGAGTTAGTGTGGCACATTTGTTGCAATGGAGGAACTAATATTGATACAATATTAACTAAAGCTTGTAGATTATATTAAGGATTTTCCCTTAGTGCTCCATAGGTCTATGAGTTTTGACAAATGGGTAATGTCATATGTTCACCATTATAGTATTATACAGAATAGTTTCACTGTCCTAAAAATCTCATTTTCTATGTATTCATTCTGATACTGAATTTTTGGACTGGAACCTGGATTCTTTGTCCATCGGAATTGAAGAATGAATCCACGGACAGAAAGTGGTATAGAAAAGGTGGAGATTTATTGAAGAACAAGTACAGACTCCCACGTGGGGAGAGGGAAGAGTCCCATAGAATGGACTCCCACGTAGGGAAGGGGAAAGGGTCCCACTGAGTTACTTTCCCTATGGCTTATAAAGGCTACAGATCCTGGTGCCTTGACATCCCCTCTGATTGGTCAATATTCCCCTTCTGAGTAGGTTACTATAGTGATTCCTAAGGCCCTTCTTCCTCATAGTCCTTCCATTCTTCTGGGCTTTCTTCTTTTCCATCTGAATGAAGGGCTTCCTTCTCTTTATTTTGTAAATATAGACCTTTCTTGGCTACTTCCAGTTCCCTTGTCTTATGGAGATGTAACTGCACCGGGCGTCCTTGTGTTATGAAAATGTACCTTCTCCCATCTGGACCCCAATTCTAAAAAATCCCTAAGCCTGACTATATTTCCCTAAAATTCCTGCTTCAATTCCTTCTTTCTTTCACCCACGCCCTGGAAACCACTGATCTTTTTATTGCCTCTGTAGTTTTGACTTTTCCAGAATGTCATACAGTTGGAACAATGTAGTATGTAGAGTTTTCAGATCAGCTTCTTGCATTTAATAATATGCATTTAAGGTTCCTTGATGTCTTTTCATGGCTTAATAGTTCATTTCTTTTTAGCATTGAATAATATTTCATTGCATAGATATACATTTCTCCATTCATCTACTGAAAGAATCTTGAGTGCTTCCAAATTATGGACATTAGAAATAATGCTGCAGGTTTTTGTGTGAATGCAAGTTTTCTCTTTTTTTAAATTTTTATTTATTGATTTTAGAAAGAGAGAGGAAGGGAAAGAGGGAGAGAGAGAAGAGAGGGAAACATTGATATATTGTTCCACTTATTTATGCATTCATTGGTTGCTTCTTGTATGTGCCCTGACTGGGAATTGAACCCAAAACCTTGGTGTATCAGGATGACACTCTAACCTACTAGGCAATCCAGCTGAGGCCTGGACATGTTTTCAATTCATTTGGGTAAACACATGATTTCTGGGCCATTTGATAAGATTGTGTTTACCTAAGAAACTATAAGACTGTTTTCCGAAATAACTGTACCATTTTCATTTTCACCAATGATGAATGACATTTTCTGTTGGTCCACAGCATTTTGTGTTGTCAGTGTTTTGTACTTTAGCCATTGTAATGGATATGCTAATGGTATTTCATTGTTTTGATTGACAGTTTCTTAATGACATAAAATATTGTGTATCTTTTTGTTTCTTTGCCCTTTATATATCTTGATCATATTTCCATTTTTTATTGATTGTTTCTATTCTAATTGTTGAGTTTTAAAGGTTCTTTGTATACTTTAGATATAACATATGATATGTGTTCTCAACTATTTCCCAGTGTGTGACTTGTCTATTTGTTCTCTTAGAAGTGTCTTTTATAGAGCAGAAGTTTTTCGTTTTAATGAAGTCCAACATTTTTTAATTTAATCATGGAGAATACATTTGGTATTGTAGCTAAACCCAAAGGCATCTAGGTGTTCTTCTATGTTATCTTCTAGGAGTTTTTATTTTTATTTTATACTTATGTCTATAATACACTTTGATATTTTATGAAACATATACTATCTATGTCTACATTTATTGTTCTGTGTGTTGATGTGCAGTTGTTCCAGAGCCATCTGTTGAAATAACTGTCCTGCTCTGGCTGAGTAGCTCATTTGGTTAGAATGTAGTCCCAATACACCAGCAGTTCTCAACCTGTGGGTCGCGACCCCTTTGGCGGTCGAATGACCCTTTCACAGGGGTCGCCTAAGACCATCCTGCATATCAGATATTTACATTATGGTTCATAACAGTAGCAACATTACAGTTATGAAGTAACAATGAAAATAATTTTGTGGTTGGGTCAAAACATGAGGAACTGTATTTAAAGGGCCAGAAGGTTGAGAACCACTGCAATATACTAAGATTTTAGGTTTGATCCCTGGTCAAGGTACATACCAGAACTAATCAATCTATATGTATAAAGAGCCAGGGGCAGTCACATCTGAAACAACCGAACAGACAACCAAACCGGCTGAGTGAGGCGACAAGGCTGGCAGGGGGGTTAATGAGGGACGACCAAACGACTGAACAGCAGGCTGCATGGGGCGACCAGGCCGGCAGGGCGGGCAGTGAGGGGCGACCAAGATGGCAGGGGGCCCAGTTGGCGGCAACCAGGCCGGCAAGGGGGCGGGGGCAGTGAGGGGTGACCAGGCCAGC
>NW_005370214.1:1172912-1178688 GCF_000412655.1 Myotis brandtii | reverse complement strand
CATTGATCTATATGTCTGTTCTTGTGCCAGTACCAGGCTGTTTTGAGAACAGTGGCTTTTTAATACAGCTTGATATCTAGTATTGAGATCCCACCTACTTTGTTCTTCTTTCTCAGGATTGCTGCAGCTATTCGGGGTCTTTTTTTATTCCAGATTAATTTTTGGAAAGTTCGTTCTAGGTCTGTGAAATATGCCGTTGGTATTTTAATGGGGAGTGCGTTGAATCTATAGATTGCTTTGGGTAGTATGGACATCTTGATGATGTTGATTCTACCAATCCATGAACACGAGTATCTAACTATCTTGATTAATGCAGCTCTATAGTAATCCTTGAATTCTGGTGAGGTGGCCAGGGACCAGATAAAGCAGAGCTTTGTAGACCATAATGAAGAGTTAAAGTTTTATTTTAAATACAATGGAAAACCGTTTAAGAGATTTCAGCAGAAAATTGTATGATCTTATTTCTTTATTTATGTACTTATTTATCATTTTTTGAATCACCCTGGATACTATTTGGGGAATTGATAGATGTAGTTAAGAATAGAATCAGGGAGACTGGTTAAAGGACCTTGAAGTGAGTGACAGCTCTTAGAAGAGTCAGATTAGCTGGACATAAATATCTTCTTAAAAGTTCTTCCTGGCTAAATAAGCATGGAATCAACTGAAAATAGAAGCTGTGCAAAAGAAAAAAAAATCTCTTCATAAGTCCAGGAATTTAAAGGTAAAATCTGAAAGACTATAATTATTAAGAGGGAGATGCCACCCCCCTAGAGTGGCTCAGTTGGTTGAGCATAGTCCTATGCACTGAAAGGTTGTGTGTTCAATTTCTGGTCAGGGCACATACCTGGGTTGTAGGTTTGATCCCCTGTAGGCCACATACAGAAGACAGCTGGTAGCTGTTTCTCTCTTACATTGATGTTTCTTTCTTTTTCTCCCTTCCTCTCTCTAAGTATGTCCTTGTGTGAAGATTAAAAAAAAAAAAAGAGGGATTGCCAAGTTTAATAGTCTGTAGTTTAACTGACCATGAACTTTCCTTCATTGGTGCATTTTACAAGGTGCTTAAGCTTAAAGAAATGATCCAAGGTTAGTTAAGGAAGATGATCACCAATTAAATGGCCATTTTGTTCAGGTGTATACTAACGTTATTTGCTACTCTTTGAATCAAATGTCTAATTAGTTTCTTATTTGAGCATTTGATAGGTCCAATAGCAATATAGGTCTATTCAGTAAGGAAGTTGAGTTTGCAGTATGATTTCTTACAATCAGACTGAACTAACTTCCTCATGTGTTAGGATAAGTTCTTTTTCTACACTGCACATCCTGCCTTCCGTCTACCATCCCTGTACAGTGTTTTTACCAACCTATTTTTACCAGGGTTAAAACCATACAAGAAATTTGTAGAATACAATATGAGACTGAAAATGAATTTAAGAGAATAATTTTTGCAAAAGAACAATAAGTAAAGATTGGTGCTTAAGGATGCAGGCTTGCAAATCATACTGCTTGTGTTTGACTATCAGTTCCACCAACCAGCTGGTGAGCTGGAGCAAGTCATTTATCTTTTTATATCTTAGTGGCTTCATGTGTAAAATGGAGATAAAACCGATAGCTTAATGTCATTTTGAGAATTGAAGCCTGTTTTCTTTATGCCCAGGAAGGACAGGATATCGATCGTGGGTAAGCTCTGGAAGTCTGTTCCACAGCAAGTGATGCACAGGTGCCTTTAAAGAGATGGGATGGCCCTAGCCGGTTTGGCTCAGTGGATAGAGCGTCGGCCTGCAGACTGAAAGGTCCCAGGTTCGATTCCGGTCAAGGGCATGTACCTTGGTTGCGGGCACATTCCCAGTAGGGGGGTGTGCAGGCGGTAGCTTATCGATGTTTCTCTCTCATCTAACTCTCTACCCCTCTCCCTTCCTCTCTGTAAAAAATCAATAAAATATAAAAAAAAGAGATGGGATGAATTTAACAACCATACTAAAGGCAATAGTGATCAAGGTCCTCCAAGATCTTCCTTAAGACAGGATGGTTGCAGCATTTGTTACCCATGATGCAATCTGCATGCTAGGAAATGATGACTCGGTAGATAGGGTTAGAGGAGATGCAGACATTCTGGATTTCTTGGAATTATCAAGGTTTTGGTAATTATAAGTCTAGTCCATCTAGCTATTATTTGTTTCATCCTTACACAACTGCTATCCACAATCTCAAGGCCCCTTTAACCAGAATTTAACAGAAGACAGGCAGATGACAAGTTCAAAGAGACCCATGCCACATGGAGTTCAAAAGGCTTTCATTCTTCCAGCATAATATGAACAGGAACTGTCACATCAGCTACTAAAAGATCTGATGGCATTAATCCTCAAGATGGTGGGAAAATAGCTACCCATACACAGGAACTACGAGGACAGCGTACATTTACTAGAGAAATTTGTGGAACTGATGGAAGAGTGAGCATTACTTTGGTTTCCTAGACTCTTCAGGCTTAACCAGAGTTCCTGAAATACAAGCCTTTTTATGGTATTAGTCTACTATTATCTTGAGCTGTCTAGAGATCAGTATATATGGCCTCAATTCAGTTCCAAGTTTTATGACCCTTATAGAGAAATAAGGAGACAGAAGAAGTAGTTCTTGAATCTCACCTGCTTATAGCCCCCTACCCCCTGAAGAAGTGAGTATTGGGAGATGAGAATATCTTAATCTGTACATTTTCCTAGAGGCTGAGGTTGGGAAGAAGTTATTAAAGCAAATCCACAGAGTATTCTTTCTCCATAGGACTACTTGTATTTGAAGAGGAATTGTAAAACTATCTCCCCACACAGATTTGATTGGGGAATGATAATAATAATAACGCAACAAGAACTATTGCCATGACAATTCCTAAAGTTCTTTCCCATCCATGTTCAATGCCTGTATTAGTTTGCCAGGATTGTTCAAAACAAAATATCACAAATTGGGTGACTTAAAAAACAGGAATTCGTTTCTTCACGGTTCTGGAGGCTGTAAGTCTGAGATCAAGGTGTTGGCAGTTTGGGTTACTCCTAAGACCCCTCTCTCTGATTTGCAGACAGCCCCCTTTTCACTGTGTCCTCCCATGAATTTTCCTCTTCATATGCATGCCTCCTGGTACCTTTTTATTTTCTGACAAGGCCAGAAATCATATTGAATTAGGGCTCCACTATTATGACCTCATTTAACCGCAATTACTTCTTTAAAGATCATATGTCCAAATATAGACACATTCTGATCTACTAGGTATTAGGACTTCAACAGATGAATTTTGGGGACACATAATTCAATCCCTTATAATAATATCTAAAAGATATATCAGCTTGATGCTGTACACCTATTTTGCATTGGTCAAGGAGCACAATGCTATCAACCACCCATGTAATGATGAGTGAAGATTTATCCCTAGGAAATGGCTTTTGTTGCAATGGTAGAAGAACTGAAGGCTAAATCTACAGTGACCTTAACATTTTAAGCAAGAATGATGGTACTTTTAGAGTACTTGAAACCCATGAGGTGGGTATTTCTGAAAATCCTCACTTAGATTGATAGCTTAGGGAAGTGTAAATACTAAAGAAAACCTTAACTGTACCTCTTAACCTTCTCTTGGCTCTCATCTCACTACTGTGGACAAAAAGGTCCACATGCTAATCTGACAGGCTCAGGGAAGGCCTGCATAGCAGTCTTGCAGACTCAGAGACCTAAAGTAACCACAAAGGATGGTCTGAAATTAAACTTTAACTAAAAGCAATTATGGTGGGGAGTCACCTCCTAGGCTGGTATCTTCACTGACAAGGTCAACCTTTACCTTAACTGAGCCTGTCTTTTTGCATCTGTAATAACATACCCTTTGAAATGTCTGGGTAACTTGTAACTTCCCTTTTTCCGGACCCCTTGGGGCACAACCTAATGTGAGGACACCAGGACAGATACCACAAATTCCTTCATTATCATGTTAATTGTCCCTGCACCCACCTAAGCATGTGTCCATCATTTTACTTTTTATCCAATCCCAGGTGTTCCCCGCCCCCTTAGCTTTCTCCCACCTCTCTAGTCTATCACCAATAGATTTCATGTAACCCACCTATGTCTCTCCTTTGATTGCAATGTATAATACAAATGTAACCCGCCAATCTCCAGAGCATTATCTCAATTCGTTGAGGTTCTGCTTCCCAGCATATGTTGACAGTTTGGCTGAAATAAACTCACAAAAATTCTTTACAGGTTTCAATGGTTTTTACATTAACATTACCTAAAGCTTATGTTAATATCTCTGGCTTTATTAGTTTCTGACCAACTTTAATAGAGATTCATATATATGTTGATTACATATACTTAAAATGAGACAGCAATTCCAAGTGACAATACGAGTAATTCTCATATTTTGCTGCTTTCCGTAGTGTTCTAAGAATGAGCCATATTTACCAAATCATAACAATAGTAGGTAGCAATAGTTGAACACTTACTTTGTGTAAGGTTTTTTTCAAGGTTTTTACATGTATTATTGCAGCAGGATTTTTTGGACCGGAACACGCAGTGTTCCCCTGGGCAGACTGGTTCCCGGGCTCTTTGTCCAATGGAGTCGAAGAATAAATCTATGGATGGAAGGTGGTATAGCAAAGGTGGAAATTTATTGACGAACAAGTACAGACTCCCACGTGGGTAAAGGGAAAGAGTCCCATAGCACAGACTCCCACGTGGGTAAAGGGAAAGAGTCCCACAGCACAGACTCCCGCGTGGGGAGGGGGAAGGAGTCCCACTGAGTTTCCTTTTCCACGGTTTATAAAGGCTGCAGATCTTTGTGCCTTGCTATCCCCTCTGATTGGTGACTATTCCCTTAGACTGGTATTTTCCTCCCCTCCTTCCTTTTATTTTGTAAATATAGACCAGTGGTTCTCAACCTTCCTAATGCCGCGACCCTTTAATACAGTTCCTCATGTTGTGGTGACCCCCAACCATAAAATTATTTTCGTTGCTACTTCATAACTGTAATTTTGCTACTGTTATGAATCGTAATGTAAGTATCTGATATGCAGGATGTATTTAGGTGACCCCTGTGAAAGGGTCGTTCGACCCCCAAAGGGGTCGTGACCCACAGGTTGAGAACCACTGATATAGACCTTTTGCTGTTTTCAGCTCCCTCATTCTATGGAAAGAGATACCTGTTGCAGCTTTTCAGCTCCCCTATTCTATGGAAATATACCTTCTGCTGCTCTGCAGCTCTGTGCTTCTTCCATGGTCCCCTTAATTTCTAAAATTTTCTAAACCTGTCTTTTTCACCCCTAAAAATTCCTGTTTCATTATCTTGTCTTTACAACAGCCCTGTGCTTTGATTATATTATTATGCTCATTTTATGATGAGAAAATTCTGTATGAGAGATATTTTAAAACTTGCCCAAATGTACAGAGCTAGCAAGAGGTAGGGTTGTAATTAAAATTCAATCAGATTAGTTAAGAGACGTCATGTACGGTTTGTGTCTACTTCCTACTCACCAAGGAAGACGCTTCTATTATTCAAGTTATTCTCTAACAAAAAGAAACAATGAAAGAAATTTGTCCTGAACACCTCTGAATGTTTAGTATTAGGCCTTTAAGAGCTTGAAATAGCCCTGGCCAGCCTGGCTCAGTGGATAGAGCGTCAGCTTGGGAACTGAAGGGTCCCAGGTTCGATTCCAGCCAAGGGCACATGCCTGGGTTGCAGGCTCGATCCCCAGTAGGGGGTGTGCAGGAGGCAGTCAATCAATGATTCTCTCTCATCATTGATGTTTCT
>NW_005370214.1:1154073-1172155 GCF_000412655.1 Myotis brandtii | reverse complement strand
ATATATATATATATATATATATATATATATATATATATATATATATATATATATATATATATATATATATATATATATATATATATATATATATATATATATATATATATATATATATATATATATATATATATATATATATATATATATATATATATATATATATATATATATATATATATATATATTTTAAAAGAGACTGAAATAAAGCTTAACCATTGTCATTCTGAATGCCTGGGATGAAATATGCTTTGAAAACTGGGGGAGAAAGTCAAAGATCTTAAACCAAAGAAATACTGAAGAAATCTCTCTATAAAGTATAAAGAACATTGGTGTGTTTGTGTTTCCAGACCTCTTTTGTTCTATGGTTATTACTTTAACCTAAACCTTTTTAAAAAATATATATATATTGATTTCAGAGAGAAAGGGAGAGGAATAGAGAGATTTAAACATCAGTGATGAGAGGGGATCATTGATCGGCTGCCTCCTGCATGCCCCCTATTGGAGGTTGAGCCCGAAACCTGGGCATGTGTCTTGACCGGGAATTGAACCTTGACCTCCTGGGTCATAGTTCGATGATCACCCACTGAGCCACACCGGTGGCAAAACCACTTTCTACTGGTACATCTATATAATGGAATACTACGCTGATGTAAAAAAGAAAGAACTTTTACCATTTGCAACAGCATGGATGGACCTGAAGAGCATTATGCTAAGTGAAATAAAGTATCACATGATCTCACTCATTTGTGGAATATAATGAACAACATAAACCGATGAACAAAAATAGACACAGAGACATAGAAGCATTGAGCAGACCTCAGAGGAAAGGCAGGGAAGGGTGGGGGTAAGGGGGAGAGATCAACCAAAGGACTGGTATGCATGCATATAAGCATAACCAATGGACACAGACAATAGGGGGGTGAGGACATGTGCTGGGAGGTGGGAGAAGCTGTGAGAGGTCAATGGGGGAAAAAGGAGACATGTAATACTTTCAACAATAAAGAATTTTTAAAAAACCCACTTTCTTCTGAAGCAGACTTGTAATATCAATTACAAGTTATCAAAATTCCATCAAAATTGATTTCACATTACAATTTCTTTTCTTTCTAGTGATTGGAATAGCAATAGCAGCAGAGACTGATCTCTATTAAATTAACAATTAGCTGATTTTGAATAATAGTCTTCCACTTGTGATAAAACCAATAAAAACAAACCAAATAATGAGATATACAGGTCAATATGGTAAAAGCATGCGCTGCAGGTACACACACATACACCCACAGGGATCCATACACATGCACACGTGACTTCATCTTCAAAGCAAAATCTCCTGAATTGCTTTCTTTTTTGTACTTGGGCTGAATTCATGACCATTAGTGATTGTGTTATGTTGGGAAGGATACAATGTACTGCTGATACGGATGCTATTCCTATAGTAATGAAAGTCTCTTTTTATAATTTTAAAATTAAAAACATTAAAAAGCTCATCCTGTTAACTGATAGGTAGTATTATTCTTAAGGTTTGTTTTCAGTAAACTCATATAGAAGATCAACTGAATCATAAGGCAAAAAATAAGGCAAATACTAGGCTGAGAACCCTCCGGAGCCATGAGCAGATACAACAGCTGAAACATTATCATAGGATTAGAAAAGATTTTGAGGTCTTTTGAGTGCATGTCCTTCAGTGCTGTTTTCTGTTGTTCTGATTTTTATTGTGAACTCCTACCCACTGATCCAGGAAAAAAAAACACACCTGAGTAACCTGAGTTGTCATGTAAAAATTGAACTGGCATAAGGACACAGGGATTGGTTTATTTTAAATGCTTTTAGAAATTCTAAATAAAATTATTCTGCATTGCCTGTTAATACATTCAGATCTGCAAACCTTCTGCACAGTCTGTTGCATTATAATTCCTTCATGTGTATAGGAGGTGGCTGACTCATGTGATTCCCGAGGCCTTTCTTGCTCTAACATCCACCCTCCAGGTTTCCTGTTTGCCATTCTTCCTGTGACTGTTTTGTATAAATAATATGGTTAGCAGAGCCAGGGTTAAAACAACATGCTGGATACAAATAATGTAATGTCACTACTATACATTAATATTTATATACTTTTAAAGTATATTGGTTTTAATTAATCTTTTGTTTTTACTTTTTCCACGACTTTCACCTTTCCTTCCTGAGCCTTCCCCATGTGTTACAAACCATCTTTTCCCTTTGGTACGTGGTATATAATAACTTATACTATATACCATGATATAGAGGTACTATAATCCATTCAGTTATTTACTTATGCATTGCCTCTCATTTTCACTTATTTTCTTCTACTATGAATGCTCTTTCATTAAATGCCTTTGAAAAAAAATTGATAGATGCATTTGTACTTACTTTCTGGACTTGAGACTTCATCCTACATGCAAGTTACTATAAACCCAATATGTTCATTATTGGCCCTTTGCAGAAGATTCACTGGTGTTCTAGAGCTCATAGTTGATCTCAACAGACACTACTTTCTGCTTTTATTCTCTCATTCTCAAATAAAATTATGTTTTTCAGCTTCATATGACTTTGGGGATGCAGGAAGGGATTCTTGTTATTTTTAGTTATTGCAGGTGTGTGTGTGTGTGTGTGTGTGTGTGTATTGTTGTTTGGTTTTAGTTTGGAATTTTAGTGCTGCTCAATGGTCTCCTATGTTCTCTTCCTATTTTTTTTCTTGTTTTTATTCCGTTCAGTTTCGCTTAGGGTATGGTGTGATTATTCTGCCTGATAATCCCCTCTGGCTGTTGGGCCTCCTTTGGTGGGCTGCTATTTCTCTTCTGGGCCCCAAGAGACTCAGGCTTGTTTGTGGGAGCACACCTCACTGCGGGGTCCCTGAAAGTACACAGACAATGGAGCCTGTCTCTGTAGCCTTGCATTGTAGGGCAGGCTGTCAGCACTCTGCTCAGGCTGAAGAAACCTTGCTGCTCTCTGAAATCCCTATATTTTCTCAGTGGGAAAACAGGAAGGACAGAGCTCACAAGCACAATAACCATTTGTGCTTTTTTATATGAAATTTTAGGGTGAAGCAATAGTCACACATATTCCTTGACTTCAACCTGCGGAGCCAAAGGTCAGAGTCTTTATTGGATGCTCTGTCCTCCATCCCATTTCTAGCGCCTTAATGAAGACAATCTTCTCCAGTTTTAGCCATGCCTCAGATGCACCCAATTGCCCAAAGATCACAGCATTTGCTGTAGGACAAAAGGGAAGGACTGTAGTATTGGTATCAAAGGAAAATGAAACCAAATTCAGGCCATTGCATCCTAAAATCCCTACACACATGTCTAAAGCTTTTAAGTGGATTGTTTCTATTTAAATACTTCAATATTATTTTAGAAAGAAGTATCAGAGAAGTTGAAGATAGAAAACCTATCACTTCCCCTAGATATTAATGATAATAAAAATAACCCTAAAAACCTATTTTCTAACATGTTACTTCTGATCCAGAGACACCATTTCATTTCATATGATCCTTTCCATCTATAAAAATACCAGAATTCATTTTCAGAGATTTATTTCATTTGGGTTTTATTTCTGTAGCAGAAGACCTTGTTTAAATGTCAGAGCAATTAATATATCAGTTTTATGGTGTATAAGAAAAAAGTAAGGAATTACATTTTGACATAAAGAATGCAATATACCAAAAAGGAAGTAATTTATTTTATTGTCTAAATGCTTAATTAAGAGGATCGGTTAAAAAAAATAAAGAGGGAATCAGTTTAGCAAGCTCTACTGCTACGAATAGAATATAATTTATTTCCAACTTATTCTGTCTCCAAGCAATCTTTTTTTTTTTCCTCAGAGAAGATAAAATATGAATGGAGGTTCTTCTGTGCTAAAGAGAGAATACAGTGGAAGGAAATGTCACAATTCTCTTTTACACCACTTCCTCCCCTCTGCTATTCTGCACAATATACATTTTTATATTGTGGTAGCACACTTTTAAGCCCTAATAACAGATGTATCAAAATGTAAACCTGAAATATTACAAGTCTGTCTTTATATGAATTAGATCCATTTTAGGACCAAATGTCTAAAGTTGCAAAGAGAGAGAAAAAAATGTAATAGATTTGTCATTTTTTATGCTCTACTTCAAATCTATATGATTTTTTCTATCACCATCAATTATTTTTCAAATGCTGTCAAAAGTGTTCTCTTTTTTTATGCAGCCAGAAAATAGAAATAAAAAAATGTGATTTTTAAAGGTAGATAAGTTATCAAAGAAGAAATACCTTTGAATTAGATCATTCTTCCATAGCATAATGAATTTGAAATTCCCAGTAGAGTTTCATAAGGAGCTTTTAGCAATACTCAGGGAATGTCAAACGCTGGGTATCAGTGAAACTTTTGCTCTAGACCAGCGGTTCTCAACCTGTGGGTCGTTCGACCCCTTTCACAGGGGTCGCCTAAGACTATTGGAAAACACATATATAATTACATATTGTTTTTGTGATTAATCACTATGCTTTAATTATGTTCAATTTGTAACAATGAAATTGGAGGTCACTGCAACATGAGGAACTGTATTAAAGGGTCACAGCATTAGGAAGGTTGAGAACCACTGCTCTAGACCACACTTCATACTTTAGCCTTACTATTGACTGAGAGGGGGCCAGGCCAGGGTCTGATTACATTGTGAGGAGAGGTGTCTGTCTCTACAGTAAGTGAGCACCCCTAGTGACTGTTCCCCTTTCACATTTATCAGAAGGCATCATCTATTGTTTTTAATTTAGAAAATTATAGCACTTTTTTTTTATTATTGACAGCAGATGTCCTCCATCCCCCTCCTTTACTCACCTCCACCCAGGCCCTACCATCCTCCTCCATCTAGCCTTCACCACACTGTCTGTGTCCATGGGCTATGTATATATGTTCTATGATTAATTTCTTCCAGTCCCCCCAACTCCTCTCCACTCTGAGATCTGTCAGTCTGTCCCATGTATTCAAGTCTCTGGTCCTATTTTGTTCATTGGTTTATTAGATTCCACACATAAGTGAAAACATGTGATATTTTTCTTTCTCTTACTGGCTTATTCCACTTAGCATAATAATATCCAGGTCCATCCGTGTTGTCATCATTGTTTTTTTTGGACATCGTTTCAGGCGGGGACTGGATAGGCTCTCAGAATCACAGAGGCAGTAGCTGTACACTTCAAATACTTTTCTGAAAAGTATGTATATGTCCAAAGCATCATCAACTCCTTGGAAAGTGATTCTTCATGGAGGGATTTTACAGAATGTACAGAAGGGATAGAGAGGACTCTTCAACCTTTAATGAATGGAAAACAACATCTTCAGTGCAGAGAGAATCAAGCCATGAGAAGATTTTGATCTCTTATGCATGTCACATATTGTTACAAAAGTGATTTAAAATATCTTACAATGATGCAGAAAATGAAAAAAATAAAATAAAATTGCCATCTAAGAAAAAAGATATAGGAACAAAAGTGGAATTTTAAAAATGTCATAATCCACAAGTCTACTATAGATAAACCACAAAAATAGACCTGACTTATGAATAAAAGTGTTTGTAAGTTATAAAATTTACAATGGCCACGAGATAAAAAAAATAATTGCTAAGGAGAAGTGTACTCTACCTGATACTTAAGTCAGACAGCAGTTTCTCCTGGGGGTTCTCATAAAAAGGACGCTGAGATGCAAATGAATCAGCTACTCCCAGAATGTCACATTCTGGTCTTAGGAGCTGAGAATTTTTTATTGTAAAACCTTAAACCTTTTGAGATAAGGCCCTGTTATGTAATTTCTTTCTTTTTTATTAAACACACACACACACTACACACACACACACACACACACACACACACACACACACACACAACTTGTAGATTATGTTTTAGATATGAAAATATCTTTATCTGCAGTTAATATGTAGCTGTATAGTTGAAATTAAAGAAGTGCCATAGCTGGCTGGTGTTGCTCAGTGCTTGAGCATCAACCCATGAACCAGGAGGTGGAGGTTGGATTCCTGGTGAGGGCATGCCCAGTTGGATTTCTGGTGAGAGCTGCTGCCTTGATCCCCAGTAGGGGGCGTGCAGGAGGAAGCAGATCAATGATTCTCATAATTTATGTTTCTACCCCTCTTTTCCTCTTCCTTCCTCTCTCTGAAATAAAAAAAAAATAAAATAAAAAAGGGGTACTGCTAATCCTACTTTTAAAATTAGTCTCGTATTTAAAAAGCAAGGGTTACATATACTAATAAGTTTGATGTCATTAAATTCTATAATCAGACTTTTTTTTTCTCTTAGGAATTCTCCTTTATGTTTAGCCTCTTTTTTGCCTAGACACCATGTCAGTACCAAGTCTATAGGCCAGTGATGACACACGTGTCAGAGGTGACACGCGAACTCATTTTTTTGGTTGATTTTTCTTTGTTAAATGGCATTTAAATATATAAAATAAATATCAAAAATATAAGTCTTTGTTTTACTATGGTTGCAAATATCAAAAAATTTCTATATGTGACACGGCACCAGAGTTAAGTTAGGGTTTTTCAAAATGCTGACACGCCAAGCTCAAAAGGTTCGCCATCACTGCTATAGGCTATACTCCCTTAATATCTCCCAAATTCTTCCCCATCCACATCCCATCATTTCTCATGTGGGCCATTCCTCCAAGTCTAGTTTCTCCTCAAGCCAGTGTCCTTTCCACGTCCATGTTTATTTTTCTGTATTACAAATATACTTATGATCATCCTCTGTTCAATATCTTTCCATTGGTCCTATAATGATTTACTTGACACTTTATATGTCCCTTTCTTTCCTTTACAGTTAATGCTCCAACACTCAGATACCTCACTTTTTTTCCAGCCATCCTGAGCCACATGTACTTCCCCCGTTTTTTTTTCTTGTAGCATTTTATGTTGGCACATTCTCTCTTTGCACATCTATTGTCTTTGCGCACCTTGATTTCAATATGATTGACAACCTTTTCTGAAGTCCCTTCCCTGGTGCCAATATTGTGGGTTGGCTTACCTTCAGAGATGCTCTCTTAGACCCCTTTATTTTTTCATCTCTAGCTGACCTTTGTCAGTATTCAAGCACATTTACTTCTGTCTCCCAATGAGACTATTAGTTTCTAAGGAGAGCACGCATGGCTTTTGATTGCTTTAAATCAACGTATAATGGTTTTATTTGTATTTGCTAATAATAAAAACCACTTTGATATACATAGTTCTTCCTATGGAGGAGCCTGTGTTATAAGGTTTAGTATATATATACTAGTTTAATTCTCACAATAATTGTATGCAGTAGATAGTCATGTTCTCTGTAGCGTTTAGGTAATAAAATAAAAGATTGAGAGGTTAATCACCTTCTTAAAGGGCACATAAGTAGTGCATCTAATACAGAAGAACTAGAACAAAAAGAAATGTGAACCAACTTCACTAATTAAAAGTGTTAAGTTTTAGTATGAAGAAAAATGCCATCCTCAAACTCAAGGACAAACTAAAATCTGAAAGTGTTATATTTTACCCATTTTAGCAGGAACATATTACATACTTTAATTAACAAAGAACTTATGCAAATCTGTACAAGCAAGATGAAACTGAACAATAGGAAAAAATTTAAAACCTCAAAAAGACCAAGGCAGCTAATAATGATCAAATAAATGAGTATCAATATTTAAAGCAAACTCTTATTTAATACAGGCTGTTCTCTCTAGGTAAGCTGAAATCGTACAAAGCAATCAATGAGGAAGATTACAATTATTCTATGATCTTTAAAATATGTTGTGAAACATTAAAAATGTTCTTAGTGTACTAGTAGGTTATAAATGTATAGTAAACTGAATTTAGTAAAATTAAAATTTACGACACTGAAATTTAAAACATGAAACATTACAAAAATGTTTTCTTTAAACTTATGAGTAGTAGTTTGGACATTGCTTTCCTTTTATTTCATGTTACTCATTTTTGTTATTTCCTCACATTGTTTAATTTATGATAAAAGAGTGAGCATCTTTGAGAAATTGTCACTCTCCTTTCTAAGTCGGATCAGCTTGCAACATTTTACCCTTTTTGCTTTCAATGTTATGAAATGCCTCTGAGAACTCATTTAACTGAAGTTTTTTGCCAGTGTTACTTCCTCCTGGACTTCATCATCCTTTTTGTCACAACCATTTTATTCATATAAATAACTATTTCCTTCAACTCCATTTATCTTATGACTCTAATCTCACTTAGTGTTATTTTTGCCACTTATTTGCTGCACCTTCAACTTTGTGTTCCAATTCCCTCTTTCAATTATCCATTTTTATAAAAAGTCACGTGGGTTTGTTTCAGCCAGACAAAAGGAGACCCAACTAAAAGCTTTGCTACCTGTGTGTGAACTGAATAGCAGACGTGCAGTCATCAGTTACCGACAGACTTGGGAAGAAGTGATGTGAGTGGCCACTGATGTACATCTGTTTTTTCTGGCGTGGTTTGTGTATTGAAGAGCGAGCAGTGAATATTCCCAGTTAATACAGCACGGTAACTGAAGTTTGACCTGTTTTGAGGGGGCTGATGTTAATTAACTAACCACGGGAAATGAAATTACTCCATTCAGAACCATACAAAATGAGAACTCTTATACTTACTATACCACAACTCCTGTTTCCCATACACCAAACCCTCTCTCAATAATAATAAACAGGCACTATTACAATCCTAATTCTACAGATTAAGAAACTGCAGCACAGAGCTGTGAAGTAATTCATCCAAGGGCACATAATTATCTGTAATCAGGATTCAAATCCAGGTTTTTTCTTTTGGAGGCTAAACTCTTAAGAACCCTCATTACCACTGGTATTTTAAATGAATGAATGAAATAATGAATGGACTGGATGTATGAGGTTTTCTGTTATTTGTGGTTTTTAATTAGAGTCATATTCAATTCTTTGTGAAGAAATGAATTAGTTTTAGGACCTCATTACCTAATAGTGTTAGACACGAATAAATGCATAAATGCTCTCTTTTCAGAATAGATAAACTATATCAAACAAAATACTCCAGCAAAAGTGTGCAAATTAGTAATGCGACTTGGACTTTAGTATCACATCTACTTGATGTGAAATCTTTTTACCTGTATATAAACAAAGTTGTCTTGTTTTTGTTTTGTTTTGCTCATTTTGTGGTTTTGTGGGAAGCTGTGATGATAGCAAATATATGAAGGACCCTTTTGAAGTTCTGATGAAACTATGAAGCCTCTCCTCAGAGAAATACATATACACTTAATATTTTATATATTAGAGGCCTAGTGCATGAAATCCGTGCATGGGGGTGGGAGGAGGGTCCCTCAGCCTGGCCTGCACCCTCTCCAATTCGGGACCCCTTGGGGGATGTCCGACTGCCTCTTGCAATCTGGGACCACTGGCTCCTAACTGCTCACCTGCCTGCCTGCCTGATCGTCCCTAACCACCTCTGCCTGCCTGCTGATTGCCCCTAACTGCTCCCCTACCAGCCTGATCTCCCCTAACTGCTCTCCTGCTGGTCTGATCGCCCCTAACCGCCTCTGCCTCACCCCGTTCCTAGGACCCAGGATTCCCTCCTCTGGCCGGTTGCAGGCACCCGGGACCTGGGCTTCCCTCTCTCTGGCCAGCCACAGTCACCCAGGACCCGGGCCGGCTTCACCCCGGCCGGCTGCAGCTGCAGGGGACTGTGGATGGGCGGATTTGCCTGGGCTGCAGCCGCTGGTGCCTGGGACTGTGAGGCAGGTGGCTTGTCCCTCTCCCGGGCCGCAACCCAGTTGCCCCTAACTGCTCCCCTACCAGCCTGATCTCCCCTATCTGCTCACCTGCTGGTCTGATCGCCCCTAACCGCCTCTGCCTCGCCCCGTACCTGGGACCCAGGATTCCCTCCTCTGGCCGGTCACAGGCACCCGGGACCTGGGCTTCCCTCTCTCTGGCCAGCTGCAGTCACCCAGGACCCGGGCCGGCTTCACCCCAGCCGGCCGCAGCTGCAGGGGACTGTGGATGGGCGGATTGCCTGGGCTGCAGCCACTGGTGCCTGGGACTGTGAGGCGGGTGGCTTGTCCCTCTCCCGGGCCGCAACCCAGCCACTGGTGCCCGGGACCATGGGGCAGGCGGCTTGTCCATCTCCTGGACTGGGCCGCAGGTGCAGCTGCTGGTGCCCAGGACCACGGGGCGTGTGGCTTGTCCCTCTCCTGGACCACAGGCACAGGCGCAGCTGCTGGCACCTGGAACTGCGGAGCGGGTGGCTTGTCCCTCTCCTGGGCTGCAGCCTGGCTGGTCCCTATTCCTCCCTCGTGAGCTCATTTGTGCCTGGTTTGTTCCCATTCTCTCCTCATGAACTCATTTGTGCCTGGCTGGTCCCCATTCCTCTCTTGCGAGCTCATTTGTGCCTGGCTGGCCCTCATTCCTCTCTCCCCAGTGTTGAGTGTCTGAGCCGTTATGGTGTGAGGGCATGAAAATCATTTGCATATTAGCTCTTTATTATATAGGATAATTTAAATGGGTTTATTGACTCTCTGAAGTCTGTCCACATACTTCCTATGAGATTAGTAACAGGTCAAAGGTTCATTTTTTTTTATCCTATATGCCACTTAGTGAATCTAGACTGACAGGGTCTTCAACATACTACAATGCCATCATCTCAACATGAGACTTTGGCATTTATCATGGATAAAAGAGCGTGGATTATCATACAAAAGCTCTAAAGGTTCCTTTCAAGTGAGACTAGCTCTTGCACTGGCACAAAGTTTGAAAACCAGTGTTTTAAACATTCCTGTATTCCTTTTGACTCATCCTTTTAGTCCACATTACCAGTATGTTTTGCATCTGATTGTCTTCACCCAAGTGTGAATTTGGTGGTATGTTTCCATTCTAGTTACCAATAAGCATCTGTATTGATTGCCATCAAGTATTCAACTACTATTTATTGGGTGTAAAATATGCAACTCATGTGTTCTCTGTGCTGAGAATATAGCAATGGACATTTGTATAAAGGCTTTGTTCTCAAAAGCTTTGCTAACTGATAGGGACATCCTATATAATAAAAGGCTAATATGCAAATAGACCGAATGGTGGACTAACCGGAACAACTGAACAATCAAACAACCGGTTGCTATGACGTGCGCTGACCACCAGGGGGCGTGTATGGAACATGGCGGGCATTGGCCACAGTGAGATGGCGGAGGAGGTGAGAGGGCGTGCCAGACCAAGGAGGGGCGCCGGTCGCTGTCATCGGGGCAAGCCTCTGGTGGTTACTGAAATTTCTTTGCTCCTGCACGCCGTGATCCTGCCCAGCGCTCACACCTGCTGCCGGCAATGGAGCTGCTGCTCGCACCCACTGCCAGCACTGGCCCCGCTCACAACTGCAGCTGGTGCCGTCAGTGGGTGCGAGAGGTGGCTGCTGGCTCTGATCACCCCTGAGGACTTCTCCACCTCCTCCTGCTCCTGAGGGGCAATCAGGGCAGCAGCTGCCGCTCGCACCCACTGCTGGCGCCGGCCCCAATCACTGCGTACCATCAGTGGGTGCGAGTGGGGCTGGCGCTGTCAGCGTGTGGGAGCGTGAGAGGGGGTGCCAGACCAAGGAGGGGCGCCGGTCGCTGTCATCGGGGCAAGCCTCTGGTGGTTACTGAAATTTCTTTGCTCCTGCACGCCGTGATCCTGCCCAGCGCTCACACCTGCTGCCGGCAATGGAGCTGCTGCTCGCACCCACTGCCAGCACTGGCCCCGCTCACAACTGCAGCTGGTGCCGTCAGTGGGTGCGAGAGGTGGCTGCTGGCTCTGATCACCCCTGAGGACTTCTCCACCTCCTCCTGCTCCTGAGGGGCAATCAGGGCAGCAGCTGCCGCTCGCACCCACTGCTGGCGCCGGCCCCAATCACTGCGTACCATCAGTGGGTGCGAGTGGGGCTGGCGCTGTCAGCGTGTGGGAGCGGCAGCAGTGGGATCAGGGCTGCTGGCAGACAGGGGACCAGGGGTCACGGTGGGAGGGGCTGTGCAGGGCCGCGGAGGATGGGCCGAGACCCGCCCCTGTGCCTACTGCAGTCTCGCAGCCCGCAGTTCCTTTCTTTTATTTATTTTTTAACATATTTTTATTGATCTCAGAGAGGAAGTGAAAGGGAGAGATAGAAACATCAATGGTGAGAGAGAATTGTTGATCGGCTGCCTCTTGCATGCCCCCTACTGAGGACCAAGCCCGCAACCCAGGCATGTGCCCTTGACCGGAATCGAACTCAGGACCTTCAGTCCGCAGGCCGAAGTTCTAGTCACTGAGCCAAACCACCTGGGGCCCACAGTTCCTTTCAAGGTGCATGAATTCATGCACTGGGCTCCTAGTAAAGACAATAAACAAGTAAAAATTAATTACTTAATTTAAGTACTTAGTATGATATCAGTATATTCACAAAAAATAAATTTAAAGGTGATATAGATTAGCTGTTTAGGAGAAGACCTTATTTGACATCTTTGGGGGAAAAAATCCCAATAGTCATTATATTTGAGTTGAGATCATATCTTCAGGGATATAGGGTAGAACTATACCTGGCAGAGAGAACAGCAAGTGAAAAACACCCTGAGGTGAAGCAAACCTATTTGTGCATTAGAGAAACCCTGCAGCTATATCCTGAGGGATTCTAGAACAAGATTTGAGAAAAATCTCAGGTTTTCAATAACTAAGCTTAGTAAGTGGTTTATGAGATGAAGTTGGAAAAATATACAAGACATTTGAAAAAATTGTAAGGGAGTGATTGATATGTAATATGTAAATAATATGTTTTGTAAACATCATTCTGACTACTTCTGGAAAATTTTAAAGGAACATTTAGAGTAGGGTTATCACAAAAGCTATTTTTTTTAATTTTTTATTGTTCAAAGGCTTTATTGTTTTATAGTTTAAAGATGGGCACCTATGCTAAGTGAAGGCCATGATGATGGAGGGGCTTGGATAGCTCAGAGACTGATTTTGGAGAAGCCTACCTAATTTGCATTAGGAGAAAGAAAAAACTTAGTTCAAGTTATTGACAAGTTTTATTGATTTAAAATGTTTGTGTGCCACAATCACTGAAATAATATCCTTTAAATTTTGTATAATTTATTTTTTTTCAGGTAAAGCTCTTTATATACAAAAATATAAAGAAATTTTAATATATATTGGGTTCCTACACACCTTGCTGAAATGTATCCTTTCTAGAGTTTAAAAATATTTTATAGTATGCAATCATTTTCTTCATGTAATCAACATTGCTCTTAAATTTTAAATGTCATAGTGTCCTATTTGAAAATAATTTCTTCATCTGTGATTTTAGAGAAAAATTCTTACTTAAAAAAATTTAACATGACATTTTTTAAAAATTGATTTTTAGAGAAAGAGGAAGAGGGAGGGATAGAAAGATAGAAACATCAATGAGAAAGGAACATCATTGATTAGCTGCCTCCTGCACGCTCCCTACTGAGGATCGAACCCTGACTTCTTGATTCTTGGGTCAAAACTTAACCCCTGAGCCACACTGGGTGGGCAAAAAGTTCTTACTTTTGAAAGCAAAATACTTTTCTAAATATCAAGTAACTCATATATTGTTAATCTCTTATAGCATCTTTTATTGATTTATTTTATGTAATATCTCATTTCTTAGCCTTTATTTCTCCTTATCTAAAAGTCTCTCATATTTTAGTTGTGCATATTTGGATATGGCAATTTTAGAGACATTTTAAATATCTCAAAACATTTCTTGTTTTTCATTTGGGCAAATTATAAACCTTCCATTAAATAAAATTTCTTCCAAACATGTCAGTACAGAGAGGCAAACTTATCCTCTTCTTTTGTAAACCAAATCAGTGGTTCAGGCCAGAAATATTTACCTAATAAATCAGTTCAGTAAATCTGACTAGAGATTTTGACAGGCACTTTGCCAAGTGCTGTGGGAGGTTCCCTGTAGGTCTTTAAAATTTAATTTACATCATTAAAATAGGAATGACCCTTGCTTTATTTCTTCATATCATGTTAATAATCAAGTAGATCGACCTCACAGGGATTTTTTTTAAAATGTCATATGTCATGCTCCCACCAGTGCTTATGAGTTTCAGTGATTTTTCTTGACTCATACCAGTTGCTAAGTAACATGGAAAAGTACAGCTGCAGCTTTACTTCCTTCAAACTGCTGCTCCTAAATATGAATAAAACCAGACATTCTATTTTTGTGTTCAGAACTTACTGCTTTCAAAGCTTCTGTGTCAGATTCTCTGAAGCAAAATGGAGAAGGCAGTAAAATTGCAGGCCAAATAAGACTTCTGAAAAATGTGCTTCATTTTTTTTCTCCAGATACTATTGGATTATTTCTCTTCTACCTCTGAGCTTACATTAGAGTCCTAGAATGGACAAATTGAACTAAGAACTAAGAGTACTTATGGCTTGACCTTGGGCAAATTATTAATTTCTCAAGTCTCTGTTTCTTGTTCTCTAACAGATGAAGCTGTTACATTTGATTATTGTTCTTCCTCTTACAGCTGATGGTTCTATGCAATAGTTCTTCATAATATTACTCAATTACCCAGTGGCATTATTTCTAAATAAATTTTGTAAATTGTTTTATTATCACTCATGTTTCCCTTCTATTTAGTTTACAGAGGATAGAAACTAAAGATATTTAAAAGAGAATTCTACTTCTACACACTTTGCCCTCTCTCTGGATAAGTAAAAGTGCTCACATAAAGATAATGTGAAGTAATGGCCCTTTGACAAAGTTCTAAGTCATTTCCCTCATCAAAATTCACATTAAGTCTATGCCTGAGTTCAGCTCACATTGGGGAATGAAGCAAGTTGTATGGTACTTTGCCTTCTTTCACTCTCAATTCCAAGTTACTAATTTGCTTTAGTAGGATCTCACTTGGTGGGAAGTGATCCTGCAGAGTGTGTTGAGTTTTTCAAATATAATATGGATAGTATCTTCTTCATCCATTATAACTGTGAGTGCTTCTCTGGCTTCCTCCCTAGGCTGTGACCTCCTGCAGAGAGAATGTTTTGTGTATTTCATCTTTACATTTCCAGGACCAAGCACAGTTCCTGTTGTATTATCATTATTAAATATTTTCTTTTAACCAGCAGAAGTAAAAGTGCTTTAGGAAATCTCATTTATCTTTGTAGAGTGGGGATATAGTTAACAAATTACTTCTTTTGAGAACATAATTTCATGGAAGATACATCCCAGGTTCTGAATTCTCAGAAACAATCTAAGAAATAGCACTTTATGTGTTTCTATAAGGCATATCGTCACTCTAATTATAAGAAAAAATATAAACCGAAACAAGCAATCACGATTATCTGAGATTGATCATTTTCTATTTCTGCACTCTGTGTAGCGAGTGTATGGCACCAGGGGTGGTTCAGAACAAAGTTGCCCTTTACCTCAAAAGGATTTTTATAGTAACAGTGATATTTTTGAAATATATTTTAGGATAAAAAATTGTATATTATAAGAATACTTTATGTTAAATGGAATGTCTGATAGCACCTTCTTTTCAATTAATGTTATTTTATACTAGAGGCCCAGTGCATGAATTCGTGCACGGGTGGGGTCCAGCCAGCCTGGACCCAATTGGGGTGGATCAGGGCTGGGCCTCTTGGGAGGAGGAGATGGCGGGAGGTTGGCCTGCCGGCCTGCCCCGATTGGGGCCCAATCAGGGCAGGGCCAGTGGGGGGGGGAAGGGCTGTGGGTGATTGGCTGGCGGGCCCCACCCCTGATTGAGGTGGGGGCCAATTGGGGCAGGGAGAGTGATGGGGAGGGGCTGTAGGTGGTGGGCCAGCCTGACCCACCCACATTGGTGTGGGGGTGGCGATTGGGGCTGGGGCCAGCTGGGGGGAGGGGTCGCAGGTGTTATCCACCGGCCTTGCCCCTGATCAGAGTGTGGGGGCTGATCAGGGGCAGGGCCAGCCAGAGGGAGGGGTTGTGGGCCATGGGCCAGCCCTCCCCAACCCCAAATGGGGTGGGGGGGCTGATCAGGGGCCAGCGGCCGGGGGAGGGGCTATGAGTGGTTGGCTGGCCGGCCCCTCCCCCGATTGATGTGGGGGGGGCTGATCGGGGGCAGGGCCATCCAGGGGGAGGGGCCGTGGGCCAATCGTAATGGTGGGAGCCATCAGGGGTGGGGCCAGCTGGGGGGAGGGGCTGCAGGAGGTTGGCCCTGGCCCCACCCACAATCGGGCTGGTTCACTGGCCACAGTGGGCATCATAGTGTTCCAGTTCTGGTCATTACAGTGTTCCAGTCACTGGCTTTTTATATATATAGATGTATATAATATGTGTATGTTATTATTTTATAGATGTGTATGTAAATAACTTAAAAAATTTCTCTGAAGGACCAGAGAAAAATAACTAGCATCATTTAGAATTTAAATGATAGGAGCAAAAAACCCAGCCTTAGTTCACTTTAAATTCATTAAATATAATTTTTTGGGGGGAAGGGGATAAAAGAAATATTTTATAAGAAAATATAAGGACAATTACTTCTTTCTTAGTATACCATGGAGGCTCAGTTCCCAAATATGTCAACCAAAATTGAAGACCTGAATTTTTTTTATATCCTTGCTTGCTTATGCAAATATATTGTTATATTGAATAATAAAATGTAGGTTGTTAAGATGCTTATAAGATGATACTTTTCTATATTCTGTAACAATTTAATTTAATCAAGATGTCCTCAAAATGTATTTACTCTCAGTATTAATTATTGCCTCCCATAAGAGAATGTTTATTTTAAAATGCATGCATAATTTATCTACAGTATTTACTATATGAAAATATTTTTCTCATAACATTTAAAGTCATTCACTATTTTAAAAAATATAAGCATAATACTTTGAAAAATAATATAAATGGAGCACTTTAAAATGTAGCTGGAGCTGCCTTGCCTATCTTACTCCTCAAATGTTTGGGATGTTAAAACTGGGCAAAATATATGGGTCTACAGTAGCATTGTACATCAAACTTTTTAAAAACATAGCAATAAGGCAAACATTATGAATATATACTGAAAACTCAGACATGTTTAGAGTTAGCATCACTATGTTAGCTTATCTGCATTTGTAGAAATTTCTTCCTTCTATTTATATGTTTTTCTTTCCTTTCTCCAAAATATTCCCTCCCTCCCTTCCTCCCTCCCTCCCTCCCTCCTTCCTTCCCTTCCTTCCTTCCTTCCTTCCCTTCCTTCCTCCCTTCCTTCCTTCCTTCCTTCCTTCCTTCCTCCCTTCTTTCCTTCCTTCCTTCCCTTTTTTAGCACAAATGGTGTATATTCAAACTTGAAATCCATGTTTTAGCTACACATTTGCTATGAATTCTTATGGATTAGCATTTTTAACTTCCAGCCAGAATCAAGGATGAGACAATGTTCTCTGTTGAATATTACTGCTACTAGTAAATGTGTTTTTTTCTGTTTCACCCTTTCCATCTAATTTATTGAAAGTCCTGTCTCTATGCATTAGAATCTTCAATGAGGCTTTCTATCCTACGTGGCTTCAAATATTTTCTTCCAGTATCCATCCATGAACCAAAGCTCTAAGTTAAGGTAATACACAGACAACCAGAGAATTGAAGAAAAAAATTTCTGTTATAATTTTAAGAACTCCATTTTATTCTTTGCATGTTTCTTTTTATAGTGTTCTATTCAATGATTCATGGATCCTCTTTTTTTCTTTCATTTATGTATATACCTATTAAATTTAAAAAATTTTATTAAAAATTACACAAATTTCTACTGAGTTTCTTTGTTTTGGATTTTGTGTTTCCATTAAAGACTTTCCTATAACTATTTTTTATTCTTGACTGTTTCTATATAAGATTAGGGCACTAAAGAGCTAGTGTTTCTAGTTGAATCACAGTTATTAGGATTGTTGCCAGGTTTATGTGTACATATTTGTGTAATCTTATATTTATTGGAACTCTATACATATAAATTATTTGAAATCCTAGTTGTTTTCTTTTGGGAAATATTACCATCTTTTAAAATCTTTATTGTGGAAAGTATTACATATGTCCCCTTTTATTACATTTGACCCCTTCTAGCTCTCCCCCCCCCCCCCCCCCGTGCCC
>NW_005370214.1:1153009-1154044 GCF_000412655.1 Myotis brandtii | reverse complement strand
TGTCCATGGATTATGCATATATGCATACAAGTTTTTTGGTTGATCTCTTCCCACACACCCACCCATCCCCACCAGAATTTTATTTTAGGAGCTTCAGGCTAGTCTGCTAACATTCATTAACCGACTTTCCTTATGTGCTGCAGTACTCCTGACTGACAGATCTTTAGATCTTTTATCCTTGACTAATCAGATTCCCCAGTGTGATATGATATAATCTTCTTCTTGTGAAGAATAATCATGCTGTCAGAATTCTGGGATTCAACTGTAAGAAGGCTTCTCAGAGAAATCTAGTTTACGTTGCAATAAAATGGTCCCAACTTATAAGTGTTACTGTTTCTTAAAGGTTAGCGGCATCTCCTCTACAATGTCCCCTTCACTCCAGGGCACAAGCTGTGGATCAGCCTATCTGTGGCAATGTTACTAAATATACGAATCCGAAGTTAAACATCTCACTTTTCCTTCACATATCATAGGCCCGATCAGGGACTATGAGTAAGCCTCGAGAATATGAGTAAGCCACAAAAGAATCATCATTCCCAGGGAGAGGCAGTGTGCTTATGCGAATAACAACACAATCTATCACGGAAGAAGACTCGTGATCTTATTCGCTGTTTGTGGATTTTCATTATTCCATCTTTTCTCTTACCCTTACTCTTCCCATTTACCAAGTATGGAATCATTTTTATTTACCTTCTGGCGAGAACTAATCATTCTTCCTGAATTGTGTTGGGACAGTTTCCCAGCTGCTTACCACGGATTGTGACTCATGTCCATATGCTCAGTCCGTGACATTCTCAGACTCACCTTCAGGACCACTGGAAGTACCAGGAACTATTATCTTTGGTGTTTAAATATAAAATATAAACAACAATGAACATGAAGATTTAAAATATATATGAGCTAATTGGTTAGATCATGCTTCTTTTTAAATATTATTTATGATAGATCCTCCCTTCCCCCAACTGGTGGGCGGAGTATGACGTAACCTGCAGCCCGGAAATACCTGAGTGACTAACCAGGTACCTTATATGGACT
>NW_005370214.1:1141372-1152956 GCF_000412655.1 Myotis brandtii | reverse complement strand
GCCCCTCAAAAGGCGTGCCCACCCCTGCACGTGCTGCTGTCCTCCCCTTGCGAGACAGCCCGGCAGGTCCTTCTCCTCTAATAAAGCCTGTAGTCCTGGTTTTCGGCCTCTGTCTGATTTTTCAATTTATATGTATAAAAATTATTATATTTTATTTAATATTATATTTAAAATTAAAATGGCATAATCATAATAAAAATGAAACAATATAAATTTGGAAAACATATCTAGAAATTTGAAAATAGAAGGAATAAAGAGACAGCCTCAGTCCATGAACATAACTGAGCAACTCATTATTTCTCCCACTTGCATTGAAAAGTAATTTAAGGCCTGGGAGGGGCGGGTATGGGGTAGAGGGGGGCAATGGGGAAAAAAACAAAAACACAAAAAGAACATCAAAATACTTTCAACAATAAAGATAAATTTTAAAAAATTAAATAAAAAAGTATTTTAAGTTTCACAGAAATAAAATTTCATGTGTGAAGGTGAAACAAAATAGGTTATAGCAATAAAAACTACATAAAAAAGCGATAAATGTATTGAACATTTTACACTGTTTAGCTTAGATTGAATTAAATGTGAATAAATGGGTTTCCAAAACTTATGCAAGGGGGAAAGGAGTAGAGAGGGCAAAGAAAATCCCTGAAGAGGTCCGTTTATAGCTTTAGGGCAAGGGCAGGGAGAGCTTTATGTTACTGAAGAAGCTTAACATAGGGTATATGGGTTATTTAACTAGCATTCCCCAGGAAGTATTCTTACATTCTTAATAATTGTAGGAAAGCTTTAGAATCTAATAAAATAAAGACTGAATTCCAGCAGTGAGTCTAACTAGTCACACAACATTAAAAAATTAGCTTAACTTTGCTAAGATTTCATTTTTATTATCAGAAAGCAAGGCTGATTATGACTATGTATTAGGATATATGTGAAGAATAAATGTTATTCTGTATATTTTTTATTTTCCGTTATTGGTTCTTGACACACAAGTAGAAACTAATTAAAGTTTTTATGATAAATCTGTGCATATTAAATCAATTATATTTTAAATGTTAAATAAAAAAACAATATCATGAGAAGTGTTGAATCATTCAATATAAAAAATAAAAGCATTTTTATCTAGAATATAGAAAAAACTAAAGAAAACTAGTTATATAACTGCACAACTTATTCTTTTTTCTTTCCACTTCCATGGGAAAGTTTTAAATAAAAAGATAGAGGCTATCTATTTGCTAAAGTTTCTTAGAGACAAAGGCAGAACTGGAGAAACCACATGATATTGCTAGCATCTGCCTTAGGTCGAGCTACATCTATACTAATAAAAGGGTAATATGCTAATTAGACCAGATAGATCCTCCTTCTAGACAAAGCCATGGTGGTGGGGGCCAAGGCAGAGGTGGTTAGGGGTGATCAGGCAGGCAGGTGAGCAGTTAGAAGCTAGGGGTCCCAGATTATGAGAGGGTGCAGGCCGGGCTAAGGGACCCCCTCCCCCGTCCCGTGCACGAATTTCATGCACCGGGCCTCTAGTAAACTATAATAGACTAAGTGGCTGAAACAACAGACATTTATTTTCTCATAGTTCTGGAGGCTAGAAGTTCAAAATTAGGGTGCCAGCATGGTCATTTTTTGGTGAGAGACTGATGGATTGCACATCTCAAGCTTCTCATTGTATTCTCACCTGGCACAAAGAGAAAAGAGAGAGAGAGGTTGGGAGGGATGGAGGGAAGGACAAAAGGACAGAGGGAAGGGAAGAAAAGATGGAGAGAGAGAAATTGAGAGAGATCTAGCAAGCTAGCTCTCTGCTGATTGGTGTCACTTGGCATTGATCCTATCAGTCCAGTGTCCTACCCTCATGTCCTAGTTATCTCACAAAGATTCCATCTCAAAAAGCCTCCCATTGAGCAGTGGGACTTCAACATAGGAATTTGGCCATGGACACAAACATTCAGTCCATAACAGCTTCCAAAATGTATTCTGTCTTCCTGTTTGGTAATGATGTCAACTTCTATAACTATTCGAGGAAAGTCTCAAGATAGAGAACATTTAGTTTGGTCTCATACTAAATATTTTTTAAAATTTGTATTGAACTTATTGGGGTGACTTTGGTTAATAAAACTATATAGGTTTCAAGTATTAAATTCTATAATAAATCATCTCTATATTGTATTGTGTGCTCAGCAGCCAAAGTCAAGTCTCCTTCCATCACCATTTATCCTCCCTTTACCTTCTTCTACTTCCCCCCTTTCCCTCTGGTAATCAGCATATTGTTATCTGTGTCTATGAAGGTTTCTTTTTTTTCCTTTTTATCTGTGTTTATGAAAGATTTTTTTTTTTCTTAATCATTTTACTTTTTCACTGAGCCACCAACCCCACTCCTCTGAAAGCTGTCAGTCTATTTTCTGTATCTAGAGTCTGTTTCTAATTTGTTTGTCAGTTTACTTTGTTCATTAGACTCTACATATCTGTAATAATAAAAGTGTAATATGCTAATTATATTCTGGACGAAGCCGGGGCTGTGAGGGAAGCCCAGGTCCCGGGTGCCAGAGGGAAGCTGGTGCTGGCAGCTGGGGGAAGGAAGGGCTGCCTTGCATGAATTTCACGCATCAGGCCTCTAGTAATTAAAATAATATGTTATTCATCTTTTTCTGACGGGCTTATTTCACTGAGCATAATACTCTCCAGGTCTATCCATGCTCCCCCAAAAGGTAAGATTTCCCCCTTTTTTATGATCAGGTAGCATTCCATTGTGTAATGTACCACAGCTTTTTAATCCACTCATCTATTTTTGAAAATTTATTTTTCTTGATTTCAGAGAGGAGGGGAGAGGGAGAGAGAAATAGAAACATCAGTAGAAAAATAGAACTATTGATTGGCTGCCTCCTGCACTCCCCTCACGGGATTGAGTCCGCACCCGTGCATGTGCCCTGACAGGGAATTGAACGGTGAATTCCTGGTTCATAGGTCGATGCTCAACCACTGAGAACACTGGCTGGGCTATCCACTCATCTATTAATGGGCACTTGAGCTGTTTCCAAATCTTATATTTTAAATAACGCTGCAATGATAGGGGTGTATTAATGGGCACTTGAGCTGTTTCCAAATCTTATATTTTAAATAACGCTGCAATGAACATAGGGGTGTATATATTCTTTCGAATTAGAGTTTCGGGTTTCTTTGGATATAATATTCCCAGAAATGGAATCACTGGGTCATAAGGCAGTTCCATTTTTTATTTTTTGAGCAAACTCCATACTGTTTTCCACAGTGGCTGCACCAATCTGTACTCACACCAACATTGCACAAAAGAACCCTTTCCTCCAAATCTTCGCCAACATTTGTTGTTTGTTGTTTTGTTGATTATAGCCATTCTGACACATGTGAGGTGATATCTCATTGTGGTTTTCTTTTGCATTGCTCTGATGATTAGTGACTTCGAGCGTCTTTTTCATATGTCTACTGGCTTATCTGTATGTCCTCTATAGAGAAATTTGGATTTCCTAAATAAAAAATAAAAGTGAAAACTTCTAAGCTAACAATAGAACTAGTCAATAATCAATTTTGGCCTCAGTTTCTCTCTCACTTCTCATTGCTGACGTTTTTCCACAAAGCTGGAAGGCATTATACATAGTGAGAACTCTTCTAGTCTTAGGTGATATGTTCTCTCCCTACATAGGTGTAAGAGTTACTTATCATTAGACATCTCTTGATTCTTTTCCAAGATAATGAAACAAGATAAAATAACCCCCTATAATTCTTTAGGTTAGGAAAATTTTATTTCTAAGTCATATGGAATTATCTAGGTTAAAATTATTATAATTATAACTTAACTAATCAATCTTACAGACATTTCATATCATGTCTAAAGTCCAACTGAAGATTTTCACCCCAAACCTGCTGCTGTGCTGTGTCAATTACTCAATAAATGACTCCAGATTGCATCTATTTGTTCAGACCAACCCCCACAAAGTCTCTATTAAATTTTCCTTTTTTGAGGCATCTCATTTCATTCTTCGGCAAATACATTTGGTCCAAACCACAAACTAATTCCCTAAACACACCAATTATCGACAAAATTCCTATTCCTAGCTTTGTCAATTTCTTGCTGGGAGGTGATGAGAGTCTTGATTAGTTTCCCCTCCCCAATTTTAGTCTAATTTGAAAAGATAAACTATGTCATCCTTTTGAAATACTAGTTATATCATGTAAGCTCTAGGTTCTAAATCCTCCAATGACTTCTCATCACACTTTGAACAGTATCATTTTTTTAAATAAATGTATAAAAATCTATATAATCTGCTCTGCAATTGATTCTTCAGTTTCATCTCTTACTCTTCACTAAGTGCCACGTTGTCAAGCCTTTGCATTTTCTCTTCACTCCTTCGATCATGTATTCATATGGCTTGTCCTTTGATTTTGTTTGTATCTGTTCCATATGCTATCTCTCAAGGATTTCCCAGCTCCATTACCTAAATGAATATTCCCTAACACTGGATCTTATTTCTCTGATGTTTTTTACATAATTTATTTTATAACTTTTGTATTTTTTCTAATGAATTTTCAGTACACTCTCAAGTACATAATGATAGTTTCCATATAAAAATTAAATTGCTCATTTCTAAATATTTTCATATTCTTTTTATTTTTTTATTTATGATAATGGACACTATTACAGATGTCCCCCCTTCCCCTTTGCCCACCTCCACCTA
This sequence comes from Myotis brandtii, assembly GCF_000412655.1. Classification (NCBI taxonomy): domain Eukaryota; kingdom Metazoa; phylum Chordata; class Mammalia; order Chiroptera; family Vespertilionidae; genus Myotis; species Myotis brandtii. Next base: position 1,148,253 of record NW_005370214.1, on the reverse strand, counting down.
GCACCATGCCCTGCCCAGCCTTCACCACTGTCTTTTTTACATAATTTATTACCACATAACATTATCATATATGTAATTGTTTATAAGTATATTATCTATCTTTCTAAGAGTAATGTGAGCTTCACGAACAGAGACTTTTTTTGGGTTGCCTACTGTCTTACCTATCAGAGTATCTGTTACATAGTAAACCCTCTAGAGCAGCGGTTCTCAACCTGTGGGTCGAGACCCCTTTGGGGGTCAAACGATCCTTTCACAGGGGCCGCCTAAATAGATCCTGCATATCAGATATTTACATTATGATTCATAACAGTAGCAAAATTACAGTTATGAAGGAGCAACGAAAATAATTCTATGGCTGGGGGGCACCACAACATGAGGAACTGTATTAAAGGATCGTGGCATTAGGAAGGTTGAGAACCACTGCTCTAGAGATATGTGCTCATCTTATGTAATTCTGACAATAACAAAGTAACAGGCTTTATTATTGCTGTTTTTGGGTAGGAGGAAAAAGAGAAACAGAGAGTGCTCATTCCAGGTTACAACCCTATGGAACATCCAAATTCTTGCACTGTCAGACCATAACTATTATCAGTTTCTGCTCTGAGGTTATGTAACATGCCTCTGAATTGCTGGAAATTATGCTATTTATCTTTTCATTGTATTGGACAGATGCATATCAAGCGAGAGTGTTCTAATGATATTTGTTTGATAATACAAACAAATTTACAATTTGTTTGTATTATCTGTTATTATGTGATAGTAAACTCAAACTTAAAGGTATGTGCTTTATATTTTGCTAGGGATTGATTAATGTTTTACCTTTTAAACAATAGAGTACCTTTTCTATAAAATTAACAAATTAAATCTGAGTTTTCTCTGACATATAAAGAAAAACTGTAATAGAGACCAAAAGATCAGATTTCTTAGAAATGATGAAAACTGTAAAAGCCAGATCAATTAAAAAATAAAGAGGCTTAGTTCTCCCTATTGAAAATAGGGAAAAAATTTACTTCTTCCATTTTCTTAGAGAACTTACTTAGAAAACTTGAAATTTTAAGTACTTCTGTTTTTGAAATATATATGTATATATCCATTTGAAAACTCTGTAGGTCTTTTGCCGGCTTTAGGATTCAGACATTTCTTTCTGAAGGATGTGGGAGCCGTCTCTTTGAAATGTCAACATCAAGGGAGACGGCACCCCTATCGCTCAGTTTCTGTCGGAGGAAAGAAGGCTAACTTCTGTGGGCTCCTTGCTCCTAGTAGCAAATGTACCCCCTGCCAGAAAGATATGAGAAATGGTTTTCTCCTCTGGCTATAACTGCTTAGCTAATACAGATGGGTCCCCAAATGACCAGGTAAAGTTAGGATGAATTATGTCTGAACAATGGTAATGTCAAGTCCTTCAACTTGAGGGCAGGTTATTGTTTATTTTTGACAATGTGTATGTAATGGGTTGTATCTGCCTGGCTACATAAAAAGGTGAGGTTTCTTCCTGTCTGCAGTCTCTTAACAAATTGCCTGCAATGCTCATCACATTCTGGCTTAATGTTTATTCAATAACCAAAAGTATTGTCTTTCTTTACTACCCTTGTGCAGAGGATTTCTGGGTTGGAAGAAGATTTTATCTCTAATTATATGTCACCAGTAAATTCAACCTATTTTTTAAATTGTATCCTTTTATTTGTTAATGTATGAAAAGGGTGAAGAATGAACTGGCTCCAATAATAGACTATCATGCGCCCTGCCTTCCTGGGAAGTGGAGCAACATCTGGATGAACTGAGATAACTGAATTGATCACAGAGAACAGAACTAATATTTACCAGTTTTAAGTAAATTTGAGAGACACCTTATTAGATAATGGTACTAGCTTCAGATTCAGGGAACTGACCTTTTGCAAATTTAAGAGCTGTTTCTTTCAATTTCTGCTGTAGTTTGGCAAGTCACAAATTATATTCTTTCTGTATCAATGATGAATATGCAGGATGGTAAAAAGAAACAACAATTTTATTTAGATAATAAATAATGAGGAATATTAAAGATTAGAAGATGTGGTAACAAAATCAACTTGATATGATTAAGGAGAAGCAGACCATTGGATTCAAACCCTTAACTTTTATGCATAATAGCAGTAGTAGATTGCTTTAAGTGGTCAAATCTATAATAATAAAAGCATACTATGCTAATTACACCGGATAGCTGAACGACCTTATGGAAGTCATTCTGGACAAAGCCACAGTGGCGGGGGCCGAGGCAGTTAGGGCAATCAGGCAGGCAGGTGAGCAGTTAGGGGTGATCAGGCAGGCAGGCAGAGTGGTTGGGCAATCAGGCAGGGAGAGTGGTTAGAGGAGATCAGGCAGGCAGGTAAAGTGGTTAGGGGCAATGAGGCAGGCAGGTGAGCAGTTAGGGGTGATCAGGCAGGCAGGCAGAGTGGTTGGGCAATCAGGCAGGGAGAGGGGTTAGAGGAGATCAGGCAGGCAGGTAGAGTGGTTAGGGGCGATCAGGCAGGCAGGCGAGCGGTTAGTAGTGATTAGGCAGGCAGGCAAGCAATTAGAGGTGATCAGGCAGGCAGGCAGAGTGGTTAGGGACAATCAGATAGGCAGGTGAGTGGTTAGGGGCAATGAGGCAGGCAGGCGAGCAGTTAGGGGCGATCAGGTAGACAGGCAGAGGCGGTTAGGGGTGATGAGGCAGGCAGGTGAGTGGTTTGGGGTGATCAGACAGGCAGGCAGAGGAGTTAGGGGCGATGAGGCAGGCAGGCAGAGGTGGTTAAGGGTGATGAGGCAGGCAGGTAGGTGAGCGGTTAGGAGCCAGCGGTCCCGGATTGCAAGAGGCATGTCCGACTGCCAGTTTAGTCCCGATCCCACAGGGAGCCCTAAACTGGCAGTAGGACATCCCCCAAGGGTTCCCGGATTATGAGAGGGTACAGGCCAGGCTGAGGTTCCCCCCTCCCCCCTGCACGAATTTTGTGCATCGGGCCTCTAGGATTTATATAAGGGCATTCCTTGGGTTTCTTTTTTTCCTAGTTGCTTCAAATAATTGTTTTAGAAATCATCTGTTACTTAATATAACCCTTTGATGTGAAATTACTTAGGGATATGTAACATTTGGCACATGATCTTTAAATCAGAAAGACAAATATAATATTGGTGAAGTGTTCATCTCTAAATACCAAAGGAAAAAAAACAAGTAACTTGATTTGATTTCAATCTAAATCTTTCTTTTGTCCCTATGATTATATGAGTTTCCATGGCAATGAAAGTATTTGTAAGAAGAAAGATATAAAATATGTTATTTTAGGTCATAAAATCTTTATAAAAATGTTTTCCTTAGTTGCTTATTTTTCTTTCTAAATTAAGCATAGGGTAGGAAGAAAAGTACACAGCTCAACTCTAATTGGGTTGTCTACAACATATAGTCAATAAAATCCACCTTAGCTTCATCAATTTAAAATGAGATTCAGTTCATTTGATTAGCAAGTTGAACTTAGTATAGTCATAGAGTTTAAGAGCTGGAACAAAAATGCAAGATTCTACATGAGTACAATATTACCTAATAAGCTACAGATTGTCCCTGCCTTACCATGTTCAACTTATTATTTTTTTTTACTTTATGATGGTGTAAAAGTGCTATGCATAACAAATTATGTGAGATATTCAATACTTTATTATAAGATAATCTTTGTGGTAGATGATTTTGCCCAATAGTAGGCTACTGTAAGTGTTCTGAGCACATTTAAGGTAGGCTATGCTGAACTATGATGTTCTGTAGGTTAGCTGTATCAAATGCATTTTTGACTTAAAATATTTTCAACTTATGATGGGTATATCAGGACATAACCCCAACAGAAATCAAAGAGTATCTGTATATAAATTTGGAGAGACTCAGATCCTCCATTTACTCTTATTCACTTGGTGAACTTGAAATCATTTACAGACTTCTCTAAGGCTGAGTTTCTCATCAGTAAAATGGGGATAATAATATGTTATGTTTTCTAGTTTTTTTAAAAAAACAAACACTAAGTACCATGCGTACCACATAACAGGTGCCTAATAAATGCAATAAACCTTGCTGAGTTCATTTATTTGTACGTTAGACAAATATTTCAACTACCCAAAAATTTAATTTATATTATTTCTAGAATCATAGTGCAGAATACCAACTCAGAGAGTCTGTTTACTGATAGTAATCTAATGACTCTAAGGGAATAAAGATAGTTACTAAATATATTCCATGACTCATATATTTTTTGTTGTTAAGTTTCACATCAAGCCTATATATGTTATAAATTTGGTGTGAGTGAGACAGGAAAGTTAGAATAGGAAACAAAGCCTCAAGCCCTACACTTCCCCTTCCCCTTCCCCAGATGTGACCTTCACTGACCACTTGTTCCCCCACTTCCCCTCCTCAATTTCCTGTAATTGGGAGGACCCAAAAAATGGCCATCTGAAGAGGAGAGAAGGACCAGCCTATTGGCAGTCACCCCACCAGTGCCAGAAGCTGAGGACCGATATCCTCTCCCCTCCCACGTTTAATAAAAACTTTCACCCAGCCCTAGAAGGTTTGTCTCAGTGGATAGAGCATCGGCCTGTGGACTGAAGAGTCCCAGGTTCGATTCTGGTCAAGGGCATATGCCTAGGTTGCGGGCTCGATCCCCAGTGCAGGAGGCAGCTGATCAATGATTCTCTCTCATCGTTGATGTTTCTCTCTCTCTCTCTCAAATAAAAAAATATATATTAAAAATAAAACAAATAAATACAAAAAGACTTTCACCCAGATCCCATTGGTGCAACGATTTGTTCTCTGAGTTTGCCCAGTCTCACTTCTTGAATGCATACTATCACTTTAATACATTTACTGTACTTTGCTAAATCTTCTTTACATTCTCTTGAATTCCTTCTTTTTCCATTTCAAGGACCTGGGTTGGGTTGAGGCCTCCCTTATGCCTCTGGATGCTGCCCAGCATTGTAAGTATTGAGTAATTATTTTTTGGCTATCTCATTATCTGATATTATTACTATCAAAAACACTTGTATATATACTTAGGAAAATATAAAATTGTGAATAAAATAAAACATTCTATTAATATCAAATTTTTATTTTGTTTTAAAATACATTATAAATGTTTACAAATTTTCTTTTTAAATTTCTAATGCAATAGATAACAATATATGTAACCCACATAAATAAAAATTCTTTGGGATCCTCAAATATTTTTAAACTACTTCAGGGGGAGATGAAAATGATTTTCTCCAGGTATTAAGGCAAAGGGACCATGCCCCCTCCCCACTATTCTAAATGTGTTTCATAGAAACAGTAAAGCTGAGTCCTGAGTCTTCCCCATCATCTTTGCCATAGAGAACAATTCTATAAGGATTAAACTCAGTGCATTTGTGTCCTGGGGATTCTTAACAAAATAGCACAAACTAGATGGCTTAGAATTTTTTCCTCTCACATGTGTGGAAGCTACATGTCCAAAATCAAGGCCCATGCTCACTCTGAAGGCACTAACAAAGATTTTTTTCTTCTCTTCTCCTCACTTCTGGTGACTGCCAGCACTTTTTGACTTTCACTGGCTTGTGACTGCATTACTTTAATTTATGCCTCTGTTTTCATAGACTTCTCTCCTCTCTGTGTGTCTCTGTCTTTACATGACCTTCTTGTAAGACACCAAGCATACGATTTAGGTCCTATTCAAATCCAGTATGACTTCATCCTAATTAATTATATCTGCAAACCTCCTATTTCTAAATAAGGTCACATTCTGAGGTTCTGTGTGGGCATGAATTTTCGAGGGAGGCTATTTAACTGAGTACAGTTTGCTTTCTGACCCCAAAATTCATGTCTGTCCTACGTGCAGAATACATTTACTTCATTCCAACATCCCCATAAGCCCTCTCATCTATATGTCATCAATTCACTTTTAGGTTTTTTTTTTAATTTCTCTTATATTAATATGAAAAGGTCTTTTTGTTGACATCATTATTTTTTTTCTTTATACACACCAGGAATTAAAGAGTTTTGCAAAATCTAAAACAATGCTACTCATTTTATTAAATTGTATTGTTATTATTCATAAAATAATCTATATTACTGCACAATAAATGTATTATTGCTATTTTAAGTAAACTGATAATTAACTATTTAAAATGATTCTCAGTCTCAAATATAATACATTGATATATTTAAGACACATATTAAAAAATTCTTTAGAGTTCTTAATTTTTCATTGAAGGTTTTATGAGACAAAAACTTTTTGAGAATTAACTGTTCTACAATTTTGTTTTATGGTGCCAAAGTGGCCTCAGCTGTTCCAAAACACCTTTTCACACAACAGAGTTTGGTGTCTGGAAGAGACAAGATAGTCTTCTCTTTGGTTCTTTGTGGATATCCTTATAGCAATACTACACAGGCTTAACAGCTATTGGTTTATTTCCAGATAATGATATCTGGTAGAGTAATCAACTATTTTTATTTTTTTTTCTTTTCATATTGGCTTGGCTATTTTCCAAGACAAATTATATTATGCTATTAAAATTTTTTTTAAAAAATTAATTTCCAGGGGGCGCTGAGTAATATTTTTTCTGGAAAGGGGGCAGTAGGCCAAATAAGTTTGGGAACCACTGTGGTAGAGTAATCAACTTTTTATTTTTTTTTCTTTTCATATTGGCTTGGCTATTTTCCAAGACAAATTATATTACCTTGTAATTTTTACACACACACACACACACACACACACACCACTGCTGGTGTTTTGTTTGGGATTTCCTCAAATTTATAGATTAACTTCATCTCATATTAATTTCTAAAAATAAGTAAAACACTAACATTTTAAAGGTATTATTCTTTTTTAAATTTTCTTATTGATTAAAGGTATTACATATGT
>NW_005370214.1:1138720-1141137 GCF_000412655.1 Myotis brandtii | reverse complement strand
ATACCCTCACCCCCCTGGTATCTGTGTCCATTGGTTAGGCTTATATGCATGCATACAAGTCCTTTGGTTGATCTCTCCCCCTTACCCCCACTCTCCCCTACCTTCCCTCTGAGGTTTGATGGTCTGACCAATGCTTTTCTGTCTCTGGATCTGTTACTCTTTTAATACATATTATATTATCAATTTATATTGCTGACATTGATTCTCCATTTTAATAGTCAATAAAGTTGGCATTCTTAGCTTTCCTGCTGTCTTCTTCCAACACCGACATTTTCAAAAATTATATTATAATTTTTATCTCATCAGCTCTTAAACATGTTATCTTTTGAAAACTTGATTCTTAGAATGCTTGGTCTTAGCAAAATATTTATAATATTTACAGTCTAAACCTGAGTTTTTAACATGTATTTTCCCATTTTCAGGTTTAAATCTGATTATCATCTTTGTTGAAATAAAAGTTTGTTTTATTTTTCTTTTTAGAAAATAAATTTAAAGTTACTGTGTAGTCTGACTTCTACATGTAGAAGGGTATTATATGTTTAATACTATGAAGAAAAGTGGATGGATAGAAGATTCAATGTACTCTTTGTTATATAGATTTTTATAATATGAACAAATAACAAATGTTCTTCTTTGTCTATATTTTTATATTTTTCTAAAATTAGAATATAATTATTTTTTTAGAATTTGGTAATAGCCAATTCTAATGTCTATCAGTTTATCTAAAATATAACTTTAACATTTTTCTTCACATAATATAACTATTATAATGAAATTGCATGTATCTATTCTCTAAAGTTTAGACATATGTGCAGAAAATGTAAAGTTTTATTTGCCCAAGCATTTTTGATTAATGTAAAGCTTTTCATTAGTGACCAAAATTGCAAGGAATTCCTCATTCATAAATAATATAATATCATCCCAAGAACAATTGTAATTTCATGAGCTTGATCTTACTGTCAGTTCATTGTTTACTAAAGCAATATAAACTGACATTTTAAAGTCATATTTAGTAATGCACCTGGCCTGAAGGAATAGTCTTATTGCATGTTGACAAAAAATGTATACCCTTACCAATAAAAAGAAATTATCCTTAATGTACTAAACAGATATGATGTGAAATCCAATTAATTATTATCAAATTATTATTGCAAGGCCCATTTAATGTGGTAATATGATTCATTTTTGAATTTTAAATTATAGGATAAGTATTTTATAATTTAAAAATATATTTTTTTAAGTTTAACTAAATTGAATAAAATTTTAAAAAGTCAATTTAAAACGCACACACAAAACTTCAATTGAATTAATCAGGACTTGCACTGCGTGGGGGGTTGCTAGAATTGCGAAGCCTCCTTATAAGCAGCAAATGGCCCAGACAGTACAACTTGACACACTGGTGAGCAATTATCACGGAAACAGTGGGACATTGAGTAAAGCAGAGGGGACAGCAGCAGAAAAGATTTGCCCACCACAGGTTTGCAAGAGGACCCACATCTCTGCTCAAGAAAGATTCCTTCTGATGCAATTAAAAGGAATTCTCCATCTGTCTAAAAACCACTTATATAAAGCGCCCCCTTCTCTCCTGTCTCCACATATTACTCATCTGTCGGGTAGGTCAGGCTTTTGGCCAGAGCACACCAGCCAGCAGCTAATGCGTGCGTAGCCAGGTACAGCCAGAGCGAACTGTTAGGGAGAAGCCCTTGGCATATAGCTTGATCTAAATATGCGCAAGAGCAATCCTTATGTGGGGAGCACGCTTCCCACATGTCCATTAGCATTTTCACATCTGCATCTCTGCTGCCTGCAGCTAGGAAGTAGATAGAGTCTGTAAATATTATGTATGTCTGTCTGCATACACACTCACCCAGAGCATGTCCTTGAACAGAAAGGATGAAGAGGTGGTTTTTCTGGAGAGGGCTCAAATTTTCCCTCCCGCTATCTACACACAGTCCATAATATAACTAACTAACTAACTAACTAACTAGCTAGCTAGCTAATTAAATAAAAAAATAATAGTAATGAATTATTATGGTACATATGTATTTCTAGGAAAATATTCTAAAAGCTACTCTTTTTTTTATTGAAATTAGAAAATGCAGAGAAAAGCCATTATTATTATACTAGAGGCCCGGTGCACAAAAATTTGTGCACTTGGGGGGGAGGGGGAGGTTCCTCAGCCCAGTCTGGGACCCTCAGGGGGATGACCACCTGCTGGCTTAGGCCCGCTCCCCAGGAGATTGGGCCTAAGATGGCAATCAGACATCCCTCTGGCAGCCTGGCAGCCCTCGGGGGATGTCCACTTGCCAGCAGGGAGCAGGCCTAAACTGCAGTCGAACAACCTTAGCGCTGCTGAGGAGGCAGGAGAGGCTCCCACCACCACCGCTGTACTGGCAGCCATCAGCCTGGCTTGTGGC
>NW_005370214.1:1133530-1138005 GCF_000412655.1 Myotis brandtii | reverse complement strand
TTGTTTAGCTTCTATAATTGCAACATTGTTTCTTAGAGTGCAGCTCAGAGGCCGGCAGCGGCAGGCGGGGAACCTTGGCTTCCTCCATCACTGGAGCAAGCAAGCCTCCTGTTCACTTCAGCTGCCTGACTGCCAGCCGCTATCTTGGTTGGCAGTTAATTTGCATATAGCCCTGATTAGCTAATGGGAGTGTGTTGGAGGTATGGTTAATTACCATGTTTGTCTATTATTAGATAGGATGAGTTTTCCTTTTTTAATCCTCACCTGAGGATATTTTCCCCATTAATTTTTAGAGAGAGTGGAAAGAAGGAAAGCGGGGGTCGGAGGGAGAAGAAGGAGCAGGAGATGGGAGGATGAGGGAGGAGGAGGGAGGAGGAGGAAGGAGAAAGAGGAGGAGACAGATCAACATGAGAGACTCTTCAATTGGTTGTTTCCTGCTCATGCCCTGACCTGGGCTCTGGGGATCAAACCTGCAGCTGAGGTATGTGTACTTGACTGGGAATTGAATCCCCTTCCCTTCAGTCTGAGGACCAACACTCTAATCACTGACAAAACCAGTCAGGGTTCATTATTTCAATTTTTACAATTCTCAGATGAGAGTAAATGTAATTTTTAGTTTATTTAGATCAATAACGATGGGCTAAAATCATACCAGCCAGGAACCAATATATTCAATATAAAAATTTAAATGAACCATTAAATTTAAATTTATAACTAGTACATTCAATTGGTCCAAATATTAGAATATACAAGGGTTTAAACCTGAAGAAAAAGCCTTGATCCTACCCCTTTTCATCTAACTTATTCTCTCCTCATTTAGTTTTCCCTATATAAGCAACTTTATTATTCTTTGTCATTTCAGTATTTCATTACAAAATATGGTTCTTATTCACCCCTTTCATAAATAAAGCACACTATAAAATTTACTGTTCAACTGGTATTTCTCACTTGAAATTGTAACTATATAAAATATGCATACACATCAAAATGTTTTAATTATATTAATAGATTAGTATAATAGAGTATCTTGCACAACCATATATTTCTGGAATGAATTCATCTTATTTAATATATAGTATTTAATGATCTACTAGATTCTGTTTACTAACATTGTTTTTAAAATTATTATCCTAACATATAAAAAGCCAGGGGCCATTATGACCTAAATGACTGGATGGACAACCGAACAGCAAGCTAGGGTCCCGGCCGGCGCAGAGTCAGTCCTGGGTCCAGGCTGCCCACAGTGTGGTGGCAGGAGGGAGCTGTGGGCCCCAGCCGCCTGCGGCACGGTGGTGGCAGGAGGGAGCTGTGGGAACGGAGCCATGCTGCCATCGGACTGACCTCTGGGTTCCCTCCCCCAACCCACAGGCTCCAGGGAACCAGAGCCATGCTGTGATCTGGGAATCTTGGTCCCTAACCCCGGCCCGCAGGCTCTGGGAACTGGAGCCATGCTGCGATCTGGAAATCTTGGTCTCTACTCCCAGCCTGCAGGCTCCGGGGAACTGGAGCCATGCTGTGATTGGACTGGCCTGTTGGTCCCTCGGCCCACAAGCCCGTGGAACCAAAGCCATGCTGAGATGGGACTGGACCCTACCTGAGGGGTCCTGGATTGTGAGAGGGTGCAGGCTGGGCTGAGAGCCCCCTCACCCCCCAAGTGCATGGTGGTCAGTGTGCTCTCCCAGCGGGAACACTGCTCAGCCAGAAGCCGGGCTCATGGCTGGTGAGCACAGCGGTGGTGGGAGCCTCTCCTGCCTCCATGGCAGCGCTAAGGAGCAGCGAGATGAGCTGTAAGGAGCCAGAAGGCAGGCGGTAAGGAGTGAGAGGTCCTGGACTGCAAGAGGGCATGAATTTCGTGCACCAGGCCTCTAGTACTGTCATAATAAGATAGATCTTTAGTATTTTTCTGCCCCATACTTCAGAAGTTTTGCTATCTGTCTTATACTGACCTTTCACTTTATAATTTATATAACATTGGAATTTTCTGAGTTTTGAAAGTTTGGTAGACTTGCCTTGTAATACTTCTGTGTACTTTATAATCAGACTATTGTGCTTTTAATTCCACATTCGTGTATTTACTATTACTGAGGTTTTGTAGTTTAAAATTTTCTAATTTTTAAATGTTTCATGAGTATTTGAAAAAAATGTATCTTTTCTATTATGAGTATTCAGAGTCCTATATGTTCTTAAGATATGCCTATTTATTATATTGTTAATTCTTTTATTTTTTATATCGTATGTTGAAAGAGATGAATTTGCATCCCCATAATTACATAATTTTACCTATTTTCTCTGCATTTCTGCTGAACTTTACATGTACTTATATTTAATTTTGTATTAAATTATTCTGTTCATTATTATTGTAAGTAAATATATATTTGAAACTTTATCTTGTCATCTAATATATTTATTTTTCTGTTTTGTTCCATAGAAAAAATTTGACAAATATATGGCTTGTGTCAACATCTAAGTTACTTATTTCACTTTTTCCTATAATAGGAACAATATCATCTACAAATATATGGTCCTAAATATATTTTTTAAAATGTACCCACATCCTCATAAAATTGATAGCTTTGGCCAATTTTAGGAGGTTTACAGAAACTGTATAAACCAATTATGAGCTGTTTTTCGTGTATTACAAATCTAGTGCACATGCTAGTGTGCACAGAAATTGAGAGCCATAAAGGAACAATTAAGGAAAATGAAAGGAGAAAGTGCCAAAGCAGGACTGACTGCATTTGAATATCAAGAAAACAAAAATAATGACGATAACAGTGGTTCTCAACCTTCCTAATGCCACGACCCTTTAATACAGTTCCTCATGTGGTGACCCCCAATTTCATTGTTACAAATTGAACATACTTAAAGCATAGTGATTAGTCACAAAAACAATATGTAATTATATATGTGTTTTCTGACGGTCTTAGGCGACCCCTGTGAAAGGGTCGTTCGACCCCCAAAGGGTTCGCGACCCACAGGTTGAGAACCGCTGCTATAGTTATACCTGCTATTGTTGAACATAATTAAAGCATAGTGATTAATCACAAAAACAATATGTAATTATATATGTGTTTTCTGACGGTCTTAGGCGACCCCTGTGAAAGGGTCGTTCGACCCCCAAAGGGGTCGCGACGCACAGGTTGAGAACCGCTGCTAAAGTTGTACCTTCAATAGAAGGTACAACTTTAAAATACTCAGTTCACTAATAGTTCCCAACACTTAGTTGAGAGGACTAAACAAATACTAAATCATACTGATCTGGACCACAGAACATAACCAATCACAGTTCTGATATCCACCAGGCTGCTGTTAACAGAACTTTGATGACAATAACAACCCCATCCTTACTGTCCTGTCATCCTGCATCACATGGCAAGTGTGAGTCCCCTACTAGTATATCTGCCCACAGATCCTATTCCTATGTGTGATGGTTAATATTATGTGTCAACTTGTCTGGGCTAAGAGATGCCCAGAGAGCTGGTAGAACATGATTTCTGAGAGTGTGAGGGTGTTTCTGGATGAGATCAGCATTTGATTCAGTAGACTGAGTAAGAAGATCTACCCTCACCAACGTGAGTGGGCATCATGCAATCTGTTGGAGCCCTGAATGGAATAGAAAGGTGGAAGAGGTGATTTACCCTTTTCCTTGAGATCGGACACCTGTCTTCCCTTGCCAAAGGGCATCAGAATTCTGATCCTCTAGCTTCTTACTCTTACATGTAGTGCAAAGTTTACCTTAAACGTTTGAAGATTCATGAATTTTTACATCTGCTAAAACTTAGAAACTGGCTTGAAAATGAAGTTTATCTTCCCAAGAGAAATTCATAACATTAAAGTACACCCTAGGCTCTCAATATTTTATTCATTACATTTAGAAAATTTATTATAATGTATGTGACATTTAGTCCAATATTTTTTAAAAATCTAGTTTTCCCTAATTTTCCAACATATACAGAAAAGGGGAAATTTTTGTTCAAATGAATAAGATTTTTAATATTACCCAGAAGTGGAGTACAGTGAGTAAAACATTCTCCTATTAGAAGGAATTGCTTCCCATTAGAGATATTATTAAGCTTCATTGGAAGGGAGCAAAGATAAATTAGCAGCCTCTGTAACAAACCAGCAGCCATAGAAATCTTGGGAAGAAAATTGCTACTTTAAAAATATCTTGTATGAGTGCTTCACAAAGAGAGAAAATTGCAGATAGAAAGTGATTTTAAGTTTACTGACTACTTTGCAGGGTGAAGGGATGGAAGACTTACTAGAGCAATCTCCTAAATGGGAAACAATATAGAATAATATTAATTTTATAGGTCATTTTCATGACAATTAAAATGCAAGTGTAGTGTAATTACAAGTGGAGAAAACTGGACAAATACATGGATTTTAACTAGTTAAAGAACATCCTCAGAGAATATATTTATTCTTATATCATCATCCATATCAAAAGTTATGTTTGAACCATTATTTTCACT
>NW_005370214.1:1127405-1132534 GCF_000412655.1 Myotis brandtii | reverse complement strand
GTCAGTGCGCTCCCACAGGGGGAGCTCTGCTCAGCCACAAGCCAGGCTGATGGCTGCCAGTACAGCGGTGGTGGTGGGAGCCTCTCCCACTTCCTCAGCAGCGCTGAGGATGTCTGACTGCAGCTTAGGCCTGCTCCCCTCTGGCAAGTGGACATCCCCCGAGGGCTGCCGGGCTGTCTGACTGCCAGCTTAGGCCCCATCCCCTGGGGAGCAGGCCTAAGCCAGTAGGTGGACATCCCCCGAGCGGTCCCAGACTGCAAGAGGGAACAGGCCGGGCTGAGGGACCCCCCTGAGTGCACAAATTTTTGTGCACTGGGCCTCTAGTTAGTCTATAATTAACTGAAATCCTTGTCCACAGTGATATAATTTTGTATTATTTGAAACTGCCAGCCTGGGTATCACTGAATTATTTTTTACTAGGCCTTCAGATACACAATTTAATAAATTATATCAATATAACTTTTATATCAATACCCTTTATTTAATATTTATTAATAGTATTATAATGCCTCATTTATTTTTAGTTTCCTTTACCTTTCCCAAGTCTTCATTCTTCTGATAATTTTGCTCATTTGTATTTTGTTTCCTTTCAAATAATTCTTATTTTCTTATATAAAAGAAAATAAAGGAATTGTTACTCCATTCTTCCCTCATTAATTTTGTTTGTAATGTACTAACCTTACTCAACAATGTAAGAAAAATGCAATTTCTTTAGCATGCTACAAAATAGACTACCTGTAGAAGACTATAAAGCTGCTCTACAAAGGTCTAAAACATAATTCAATTGGGAAAAAAACAATTAAAAAGAGTAGATTTCTAAATGTATATGTAAAAGAGAAAAAGAATAGTGATAATTTGATTAATTTTGAATCTAGAAATCAAATGCTGGTCAATAAAGATTTTCTTATTTTAGAACTAATATGTAATGAATGTACTTTATTGCGATATATATTCTTTATAATTTGACTAGAGGCTCAGTGCACGAAATTTGTGCATGGGAGGGGGGAGGTCCCTCAGCCTGGCCTGCACTCTCTCCAATCCAGGAACCCTTAGGGGATGTCCGACTGCCTCTTGTAATCCAGGACCACTGGCTCCTAAACGCTCACCTGCTTGCCTGCCTAATCGCCCCTAACCCCTCTGCCTGCCTGCCTGATTGCCCCTAACTGCTCCCCTACTGGCCTGATCGCCCCTAACTGTTCCCCTGCTGGCCTGATCACCCCTAACTGCCTCTTACTTGTCCTGCACCCAGGATCCAGAATTCCCTCCTCTGGCTGGTCGCCGGCACCCAGGACCCAGGCCAGCTTTGCCCCGCAGGTGCCCACGATTGCAGGGCGGGTGGCTTGTCCCTCTTCTGGGCTGCAGGTGCAGACACAGCCGCTGGCGCCCGGGACCATGGGGAGGGCGGCTTGTCCCTCTCTGGGCACTTGTCCCTCTCCTGGGCCGCAGGTGCAGGCACAGCCGCTGGCGCCCGGGACCACGGGGCGGGCGGCTTGTCCCTCCATGGGCCGCAGCCTTGCTGGTCCCCATTCCTCTCTCGTGAGCTCATTTGTGCCTGGCTGGTCCCCATTCCTCTCTCCCCAATGTTGAGTGTCTGAGCCATTACAGCATGATGGCGTGAGGGCGTGATGACGATTTGCATATTAACTCTTTATTATATTGGATAGCCCTCCTTATAATAAAATGCACAGTGGATTAAGAGTTTAGAAAGTGATGCATGTTTTAGTTTCTGCCCATACTCAGATATTTGACTTTGGAAAGTCACCCAGTTCTCCAGTCTTCTGCTTTTTCAATGGCATAAGCAGCAAGATAGCCTGCACGATGTCTTGGCACTCTTTAGAGGCAATGAGGCAAAAATGCCCATCAGTCAAATACAATTTATATTCGTGTATGAAATGCCTTTGTTACTTGGATCTAAATTTGGGAATCTCCTTTATGCTAGAAACTAATACAATAATGAACTGGCACTCTGAAGATCCAAAATCAATCTCTTTCCTGACAAGTATAAAACTTCTCTGTTTAATCTATTTCATGATTCACAATTCATTGTTTGCTTTTCAGAGAGTTTTAAAGTTTTCTACTAAGGATTATTCCCCAAATCCTCTTGAAACACAGGTTCTGTATAACTCTTTGAGATACCAAGGATTTCTTGATATACTATGGGGTTCATTAAATAATTGAGTAAATCACTCATTATTTTTAAAAATTACCTGTACTAGTACTGTTGCAGAAGTGAGGATTGCTTATACAAAGAGACATATGACCCAGCCTCCTACATTATAATTGCTTATATTCTAATGAAAAAACTCTCAAATATTTAAGCAAGCTTGAAAAATCATGGAAGACTCTATGTAAAAGACAAATTGTGAGCTACCCAAAAGCCAATGAGTACATAGTCCTGTAAAGACAGAATGGCCATTTCAGGATGAAGATGCAGCATAAGCATTGCACAAAAGACTCAGTCAAGCATAACACCAGAAGACATACAACTAGCTTTGTATGTTAGGGACATAGGGATAAGTAAGAGATATGTGAGGAGATGGAGGAGACGGATCATTCCTGACATTTTGTATCTTGCTAAAGTTTTTAGATTTTATCCTGGGGATTTGAGGTGGGGAAGTGACCCTATCAGGATTATGTTTGAAAAAGATTATTGTATCAACAGAGTAAAAGATATATCTGACAGGGATCTGAAGCAAGAAGAACATTTAAGAGATAGGAGGGATGCAAAGAGCAGCATAGACAGTGCACATTAGTGAGCCTTCAGAAATGTTTATTGAGTTGAAACAAATTGAAGAAGTTTGCTGAAACTTTCCTTCTTTCATTCTTATTTTTAGAAAATGTCAATAGCAACTATTCATTGAGTTGCTTCAAAGTTTCCCCACTGAACCCCAGTGAGGGTGAGATAGTTGAAGTCTGGGTGAGTGACCCATCTCATCACAGGTGCTTCAAAAATGTAATCAAACACTCCTCACAGATGGTCCCATTATTCGAAATGCTCTTTATAGATCCTGAGTGTTATGCTGCTGTCAGATGCAGAAAATAGTATCCTGCTTTTTGCAATGGAATTCAAAAGGTGCCTTAATTATTCCCTTTGCAAACAGCATGCCCGTGATTTCATCCTCTTTGGTTGTTATAACCACACTCCTTTGATATTAACTACTCTTACAGCTGTTTATACTTTTTAAAAATTTTTTGTCTGGGTCATTTTCAGAAAGTTTTGTCAATAAAATAAATCTTTTAGCAGTTCCTTGTCAATAATTTTGCCTACTGATGATTGAAAGCTGACTGTAGCATTTTTATTTTTGGAACACTTCCACATTTTTAAATGTGCCATTATAACACTCATTTAGATGAAAACAGATATAACTTTTCTCATTTTACAAATGAGTATGTTAAGATACAAAATGTTAACTTAAAAGAAGTTGGTGAAAAATGCTTGGATCAAAAGGAGAAAGAATATCCCACCACCATATAATGATATTTCAGTATTTATAGCATCTATATGGGTGATAACATTTGATTACTTTAGCAATGGAAATGTATTATTTTTACACACACACACACACACACACACACACACACACAACACACACACACACACACACACACACACATTTTCTCCTCTGTATGCACATATATTTTTAAGCATCATAGCCTAGAAACAGTGACCAACCCAGTAGCAATGAGTACCTTGGCATACAGTATTAGGTCTCTAAAATAGCTCTCTCTTTAAAATGAATTAAGGGTCCTTAAAGAAATGATTAAATCCATATGTAGTGCACAAAATGTACAGAATTGTTTGGAAACAGTCCAAAAAATAAATG
Source organism: Myotis brandtii (assembly GCF_000412655.1). Lineage (NCBI taxonomy): Eukaryota > Metazoa > Chordata > Mammalia > Chiroptera > Vespertilionidae > Myotis > Myotis brandtii. The sequence continues at coordinate 1,128,710 of NW_005370214.1, read as the reverse complement.
ATTCTATAAAAAACCACCATGAGTATGTCAAAGGGACTCAGGGCCAATTTGAAGAGGCTTCTATTGTTGGCAATGGGATAAAGCAATTTGAGCAGCCAAATAAGTGAAACCAACTGATTAAATGATTGAAATTAAAAATCAATAAAATATAAATTCATTAATTGATAATATCACTTAATTTAAAAAAACCTCTTTAGTTACATTTGGTAGGTACTATGTAACCAAAGCATTCTGAAAACTGAGAAATAAAGTAAATGAGGGAAGCATTCATCCTAATATTCTTGTACAAACTACAACTAAATAATGACATTTTAAAAATTAAGCAAATCCAACTAATAAAGGGAAACAAAAGTATGATCGTTGCATATTGCAACCACTAATGAAATTAGTAACATATAAAATGATTACCAGTGACTTCTTAAATTATTAGTAGACAGGTTAAAGAGGATTAGGTTAACCACACTTGAATCCTCTAAGCAATTATTAACATAAAAAATAAAACTGCACACAATAATTATTTAACAGGAAATATTAATTATTACCTGTGACTCTTACAGCCCAATATATAAAATCTGAGTTGGTTCAAACCAATAGATCTATAAGTTTATTTGGAATAGAAGAAGTGGAAGAAGAAATTAAATGGCACCAAGCCTTCAAAATTCAGAAAGTGAGATGTAGAAGACAAAGAACCTGGTTTTGTCAGTAATAACAAAGCCTTTTTTTGATTACAAGGGGGAAAAAAAGGAAGACAGGGAAATCTATAGATTAAAATAGTATTCTGAAACATATCAAACCATTGCAACTTGTAGACTTGTTCAGCTACTCATACAATCAAGCCAAGTTAAACAAAGAAGAAAAGAAAGAATAGGGCAAATGTAAATAGAGTAGATAATTATAGTACTAAGGCATTACTGTTAATGTTTTGTGTGATAATGTATCATGGTTATGTTTTTTAAGGAATCATAATCATTTAGAAATATGTACTGAATTATTTATAGACTAGAAGCCCAGTGCATGTATTCGTTCACTGGTGGGAGGCGTGTCCCCAAGGATCGGCCCGCTGTGGGAGCACCACTCATCCTGCGGCAGGAGCAGCAACTCATTCCTGGTCAGCCAAGTGGTGATCCCACTGTGGGAGTGCACTGACCACCAGGGGGCGGCTCCTGCATTGAGCATCTGCCCCCTGGTGGTCAGTGTGCATCATAGTGACTGGTCGACCTGTTGTTCTGGTCATTCTGCTGTTCGGTCGCTGGGATTTTATATATATGCTAGAGGCCCGGTGCACAAAAATTTGTGCACTCGGGG
>NW_005370214.1:1121776-1126230 GCF_000412655.1 Myotis brandtii | reverse complement strand
CTCTTCTGCTGCTGAAAGCAGGTATCTGGTTTGTTTGGGTTCTATAATCGAAACACTATCATCTCCAGCTCTGAGATCCTGGCCTGAAAGCTGGGCAAGGCAGGCAGGGAACATTGGAGTCCTCCTTCACTGGAGCAAGCAAGCCTCATGTTCGCTTCAAGCTGCCTGGCTGCCGGCCGCCATCTTGGCTGGCAGTTAATTTGCATATCGCCAATGAGAAGGGTAGCGGTCGTATGCTAATTACCATGTTTCTCTTTTATTAGATAGGATAGTTGAATTATTGGAGGAGAGGGGAGGCTCTTGCTTCCAAATAAACCAAAGAGGTAAAGATGAATCCAGCTGCTGATGAATTAACTTTTGAAGTTGGCTGCTTGGTAGGTTAAGGCTTTTTATACTATTCTCTCACTTTTGTATGTTCTTTAAAACATCTATAAATAAAAATTTTTTAAAATCTTTTAAATCTCCATTAAGTTATATCCTATCTTTTTTGAAGCAGTATTTTGCTAAAAATTATGTAAATATATATTTTAACTAATAAGAGGAGCAAGAGGTAACAAGAGAGAGTTTATCATTCTGGGGAAGGAGAAGTTTAAATGATATAGGTGGGGAAGCTGATAAAATGTAAGACTCCACCTGGCCGGTGTGCTCAGTGGTTGAGCGTCGACCTATGAACCAGGAGGTCACGGTTTGATTCCCGGTCAGACCACATGCCCTGGTTACGGGCTTGGTCCCCCGTTGTGGGTGTGCAGGAGGTGGTGGATTAATAAGTCTCTCTCATCACTGATGTTTCTATCTCTGTCTCCCTCTTCTTTCCTCTCTGAAATCAATAAAAATATTTTAAAAGCTGTAAGACACAAATATGTCTGAAGGCTCTAGATAACAACACTGGTGCAGAGGCTCCTTGGATATAAGTGACATAGACTGGGGTTAAATATGTAGTTCATCTTGAGCACCAAGTAATAGGAACCTTGCTCTGGGTTTTGCTGGAGGGGTGTTGAAACACACCAAGATTTGTGTGTCAGAGTTAACGAGGGAACAAATTAGTTGTTGAGGTTGCTCATTAGATATATTAGGTCATCAAAGTCACAGCATCCAAAAGCATAGCGATCTAGTCAGAATTAGACCAATCTGTCTAAACTGGGTAGAAAGATAAGATTAGGTACTTGTCACACAACTATATTTTTCAAGAACAACTTTTTGGAATGCATATATTTATATACTTATATGTGGTAAATATATGTATGCGTGTGTATATAAATATATATGTAAACCCATGTTTATATCCAAGCACTAAGATTTTTTAAAAATATATTTTATTGATTTTTTATAGAGAGGAAAGGAGAGGAATAGAGAGTTAGAAACATCGATGAGAGAGAAACATTGATCAGCTGCCTCCTGCACACCTCCCACTGAGGATGTGCCCACAACCAAGGTACATGCCCTTGACCAGAATCAAACCTGGAACTCTTCAGTCCGCATGCCGACGCTCTATCCACTGAGCCAAACCAGTTAGGGCAGCACTAAGATTTTTAAGCAGTGTGGCCTTGGATTACTTACTTGATTTCTGTGAGGATCTTTCTCATCTGTTTTATGATAAAAATATAGTAGAGTTGTAATGGTTAAATAGATATTGTATAAAAAGGGACTGTTATGTGTGCCATAGATACTCACTAAATATTCTCAATAGAGAATAATGAGTTGGGGACAAAATAATTGAAAGTTAATTATCTGCTTGTGATGGAGAAAAGCAAGAGCAAGGGAAATAAGAGAATACAGACTTGAGAAATGCGGTAACTTGAAGGGAAGAAGGGCTGTGTTGTAGGGATGAAGTTGGGACCCAGTCATCACCTCTGGTTTTTGGCAATAAATAAACCACATTAGAGCCCAGGCATCCATAGTGGATAACACAAATCTTGGTTCTGGGCATTTGCACAAGATGCACAGTCACAAGACAGTTTCTTGGATATAATTATGATTTCCCACAGTCAGAACATACTCAGAAACATGAACATGATTAAGCCCAGAGCCAGAAAGATTCTTTTGACCAAAATGACTGGAGCCAATGAGAGAAAACTAAAAAATTGGAGAAATGCCATAGAAAGATGTTTGCTGCTCAATGCTGTCTCCAGCCAGACCTATTGCTTGCTAAATTTGTCAACAGGTATTGTGTAAAGGGCGCTGGTTTCTCCATCTGTCTTGAAAGAATATTGTCTTTTGTTGGCTGTGAAATTGAAGGCTTATTTACATTAATGCCCCACCTGAAGTGTATTATAATTATTTTTAACAGCATTATCTAGAATAATAGAATGATGGAATATTAGAAATATCCACAGATATTATGTAATAAAAGATTCACATTATCTATGTTATAAAAGGCCTGTGGCTGTAACGCCGTAACGACCAACAAGTGAACTCACCAGGAGGTGCATTGATGGGTCCCGCGGCAGCGTGGCGGGTAGGATTTCTGGGTCCCACAGCGCTGGCAGGACTCTGGGTCTCACGCAATTTCACGTGCTGGGCCTCTAGTATCAAAGAATAAACAAAGGATCTTTATTTTACTACTTACAGTTGTTTAACAACTCAGTGGAGAATCTTGTACTCAAATCCAGTTCCTTAAAGTGTACTTTGTATTAAATAATTACTATTAATAACTGAGAGGAGTACCTGTGAGAAATATGTGTAGCTTGTGCAATATTTTTATTTAGAAAATAAAATAAAAACTAGAGCACCTGGCTAATTTGGCTAAATGATTATTATCTGTGCAACTCTAAAATTAACAGAAGCTTGGAATTTATATTACCATAGCAGAGGGAAATGAATTTTTAAAAATTACTGGTGTGAGAGCCACCAGATTTCAATTCCCCCTACCTTTGGCTTCTCTATGAATGCTTTCATTTCTACAATAATTCCATTGCAGAATAAAGTATGGGCTATTTAATTAATAAATTAATATAATTAAATTAATACATTAATTTAAATGTTCATAATTTAAAGTTGTACTATATTTCTCCTTAAAAAGAAAGTCTCATTAGGCTATAGGTTGCATAGATCAAAAGGCTGTGCCTTTAGCAGCAAAGGAGGTTGGGAGATGAAATTCCTTGCTCATACTTTGGAGGGGAAGAGTTTATACTATGGTTAATTCCCTGGTAAAGGGGGATGTGATTAAGGATAAGGGCAAGTGATGCAGCATGGCTACTAATCATCTTTTCCCATGGAAATGAACTAAACAATCTCTAAAAATGTAATAGAGATTCTCACTTGGAAGTTAGCAATCTGAGGATAGAAGTGACTTGCAGTTCCATTTTTAGTGAGGATCGTAGTTTTCTTGTATGTCAGTGGCAGTTTTTGGAATCCATTTCTCAGTGCAGTGCTGCCAATCATCTCTCTGTTGAGGCAATATCTGTGGGGTAAGGGCTGGTATAATTCTTCCATGTCTTCGGTGGAAGTCGCTTATAAGTCAGAATCTGATATGGAGACACACTAGCCCAAGTTTACTAAAGAGTGCTTTCAGGACAATAGTTTAAAAAGAGTGAAAGATGCAGGATTGAACAGAAGGAGACGTTGAATTGCCATGAAGATGAATCAGAGCACTCAGGCTATCCCATGGGGCAGTCCAGACCTGGGATAGCAATGTACAGTTTTTAACAAATTGAGATAAAGGAGCCATGCTTTATATCCATATAAACCAGTCATTAAATGTGGGTTAGCTCTAAAGTAGACTAAATCTTAGGTGAGGCAGCTACCTTTGAGGGCAATTCCTTAAAAATAGACTCAGCTTTAAAATGTCATAATCCAATAATGCTGACATCTTGGTCCCAGAGGGGGAGATCTGAGCAATGTACGACTGCACCCACTACACCCATGTGGTCTGGATGTCCTTCCAGGCATGTACCCTCCAAACCTAGCTTTCTGGTCCTCCTGGAGATGGTGAGAATTAAGAGGCTTAATCACATGCCTTTTTAAAATAATTAAAATGGGTTTTATTTTATGCAAGTAATAGCCCTGACTGATACAATTTTGTATTTCCTTATATTCTAAATTCTTACACAAGATATTTTCCCTGTTAGCTGAAAATTAGAATGTATCATCATACAAGCAGAACCCTTTCAAGATTTTCTGAGGGTTGTTGATATGAACATGAGGAATAATAGGAATCAGTCTGTACATGAATGTTTTGCTCCATCTCTCTTTACAGTAGAACATATAAGTGAAGGCCAGTTACCACAGTGTCAATGAGGGCTTGTTCTCAGCATGGCACACTCGTCAACTCCACTGATTATACAACAGGCTCCACCTTTAAGTGGCACTAGGAAGATGCAAGAAAACCAGCATGGGGCTGCATTATCTTATCTTCACACACACAAAGAAAAAACTAATGAAATATCCAAATATAGGAGCATCTGGAATGAAATTGGCTGGCATACTTGTCTTTTGTATTGCTATTTTTCCATAGA
>NW_005370214.1:1119661-1121718 GCF_000412655.1 Myotis brandtii | reverse complement strand
TTAGAGGCAGGATGTATTCTCAGTGAGAATCAGAAGCATTGTAATTGCTCTCCAAGATTAAAAAAAATAAAATAAAATGAACCAAGTTAATCCCTTTTGCTCATTATAGCTATCTTCTTCAATCCAGTGGCTTCTAATTCTGATGCATGACTTTTAAGATGGCAGGAATCATCTCTTGGCCAGATCAAACAGAGGGTGAGAGCCAGGGAAAAATAATAAACAGAAAATGGTATAAAAAGAAACCTTACATGTCAAAGAGTATTCTGGAGAACCTTGAGAGGAATTGGAGCAAGTCATTGCAGAGGAAACATTGGCAGGAAGCATAGAGGCTCAGGAAGGGCCTATGGTGTGGAGACAGAACTGATTTGCAAGTGATGTGGTCTGTGGTGGAACTATTAAGCCTAAGATGGAAATCTTTGCAGCCCTTGCTGTTACCCCATCTGCAGAAAGAATCACATGCCAGTTTTCTTAATTAGGATGGGCAAAGAGGGGCACCCTGTTGAGATAAGTCCACAGCACAATAAAGGAAGAAACTGTTTTATTTTTTTTGGGCTGCTACCAAGCAATGTGTTAATTAGCAGGATAGGAGAACATTTTGTGTACGTGATAAGTGAAATTCTTAACAAATGAGAAGATGGGAGGTGATCTTTGAAATATTTAGTCAACAAGGAAGAGTGATGCAGCCTACTGAGAATGCTGATTGAACTCAGTGTTCCAGGTATATTTATTCAATCTCCTATCTGATTTACTTAGAATTAATTCCACTGTGCTAAAGTGTGTAAGAGACTTTTTCCCCCCCCAGTTTAGAAGAGGCATTTATGATATTTTCAATTAGAGTAAGATCTGTTTTATAATGTTACTTAAGAAGTGTGAATTTTGTTTCTACTTATGCTAAAAATTGAAGAACACTAGTTTATTTTGTATATATTTTTATTGTTGATAGTGTTACAGATGTTTCCCATTTCTCCCCTTTACTCTCCTTCTCCCAGCTTCTATCCACCCTGCAGGTCTTCACCACTCTATGGCCCGTGTCCATGGTCCATGCATAGAAGTATATAAGTTCTTTGGTTTATCTCTTCTTGTTCCCCCATCCCCACATCAAGATATGTCAGTTTGTTCCATGCCTCCATGCTTTGCGTCTTATTTTATTGGTCAATTCAGTTTGTTCATTAGATTCCACAAATAAATAAGATCATGTGAAATTTGTCTTTCTCAGATTGTCTTATTTCACTTAGCATAATATTCTCCAGGTCCTTCCATGCTGTACCAGAGTAAGAGATCCCTCTTTTTTTTTTTTTAAGCTGCATAGTATTCCATTGTGTAAATATGTCTCACAGCTTTTTTATCTACTCATAACACTTTGAAATATAGGAGGATTTATACTACATGGCAAGAAAGTTCCAATACCATGGTATCAGATATAAATCTTAATTATAATATTTTCCTTATAGTATCTTCTTGTTTTCTCACAAATGTTGGTTCCTGGTAGTTTTATAATCTCTTCTATTCTGAAAACTAGTTCAATATAAACAGTGTTTAAAGGGCCTCCATCATTTAACATTCAGTTGACATTTTAATTACTTGTAACCTTTTAAATTATTTTTGTTCTAATATTAAATATCTTTATTGGCTTTAATAATTACATTTTTGTAGTCTTTATGATTTAAGTAAATATGCAAAAATTTTCTTTGTTGTTAGTATCTTAAACTTTGTAATTGACTACATTTAATAATCTAGTTGATATATTAGGTTTTTCCTTAAAATGCCATTTATAAATTAGATCGACAGAAAGATTAGATTTATAATTTGACCTTCATTATGAATATGTTCACTTCATGTTTCATTAACATTTGGATGATAAAGCAATACTGCATTTAAGTTAAATTTCACCTAAAGTTAGAAGACATTTTAATGACTAGTAAATACAATAGATAACATTATTATTTTATAACATACCAATCTATAATAATAAAAGGGTAATATGCTAATTAGACTGGGAGACCTTCCAGGAGACCTTCCGGACGTCCTTCTGGACAAAGCCATGGTGGTGGGGCCGA
>NW_005370214.1:1059092-1119134 GCF_000412655.1 Myotis brandtii | reverse complement strand
ATAGGGAATTTATATTTTACTATATTATACATGTAAATGAATTGATCAATGGATAGAGATATAAATAGATACAGATGTTCATCAGTCTATGTTGTTCTCTAACAGGGACAGATCCAAAGACAGAGAAACAGCGATCAGACTATCAATCCCCAGAGGGAACGTAGGGGAGGGTGGGGTAAGGGGAAGAGATCAACCAAAGGACTTGTATGCATGCATATAAGCCAAACCAATGGACGTGGACAACAGGGGGATGAGAACATGAGTGGAGGGGAGGTTGGGGGTTAATGGGGGGATGAGGACACATTTGTAATTAAAGATTTTTAAAAAATAAATAAATAGGTACAGATGAATATACATTTAGGTCACATGTTTTTCCTCACTGAGAACTTTTTGTTGTCATCGACATATTCTTATATTTATGCTCTGTATACAGAGCACTAAGATGCCAATATGATTTAAAAAAAAAAAGCCCATACTCAGTTTATGTCTCTGTTCTGGAGAACTAAGTTTGATTTTGATGCTCTTTTTTTTTATATTAGGTGAGCAGAATTGGTTATTATTTATCTAGAACTAAGCAAGGCTATATATTTACCTATTCCTCTCTTTCATAAAAAAAAATCACATTTTAGTTGTTTCCTCTCTATTAAAGAGGCATTTTTTTCCTTTTTTTTCATTTTGTGTAATCTGCTAAGAATATACTAGTTATTCTTGGACCTATTTACTTACTCTTTCACACAAACATATGACTTCTCATAAGATCTTCTCTGTAAAAACAAAACACCTTTCTAGTAATAACAATATATGTTATTTAAAGAGCTATCACACATTTTTCACAAGAAAGCTTTTCTACATACTTTTACTTTTTCATAACAACAAGCTTGTCTATTTTAATCCTGACACGGCATAGTACATATTCAATGTGATGTAATGAATAGTGAATCTACAGTGCATTACATGTTGAGGAAGAAAGTAGATGATCTAGGTAAGAGTTTTTCTTAAAAACTCTGTGAATTTAAAGTTTATGAGAAATATATGTAAAATCTATTAAACAAGATACAAATACTATGAGATAAGTATGAATAAATGATATCTCAATCTAATTAAAGGAGATGTGGAAAACACTAAATTAAATACTTAACTTTGGAGACAAAGTTTAAAAGATGAGTTATGTTTTGACAGGGAATAATTATGGAAAATAGAGGTATTTAATTTAATCACATTTTTAAATTTCATCTATGTGTGTTTGTTAATCACCTGTATGTACAAGGCACAGTGTTTGATATCGATGGGGAAAAACAATACAGTTATCAATGTTTAATTTCTGTATCAGATGTGCCCCTTAGACAAGGGATTATAAAGATGAACAAAATGCGAACCCTAAGATTAGAGTTCTTATGTTCTAATAGGGGAAGGACAATATGTAAATACTTAAGTTTATAAATGAAAAGTACCTGTAAAATGTTATGGAAACATAATGAAAATAATAATTCTTTCTGAGACAGATGGAATGAATGAATGAATCCATAGAAGCTGAAAGGAGTTAACATTTGAGCTATATCTAGAAAAATCAGATGATTTCCTAAGGAAAACTTAGTGGTGAAGACCATTGTTTTGGATAGAGAAATCAGCATGAGTACTGACACAGAGCTTTACAAAAATATGGGAAGTTCTGGGAAGATGCTCTAGTTCAGAGTTTCCAAATTTCCTTTTCATTAACTCTCCCCTTCCCACAAGGAGAAATTTTTAAAATCACCACCTTACCCCATGAAATTAAATTCTAAGGATAAAAATTTTGTGTGTACATTTAAGCTTTGGAAACCCATAATCAGTGTAATATCTAAGAATATTTTGGTCTCACAGAACCATTTTTTTAAAAATCTTTTGCAGAAAATATCACTCTTTTTGAAAATGCATAATCTAGTCCATAAGATTTTAAGCAATTAGGATTTTTGAAGAAACTGAAAGCTGAGGGGTTTGGAGAAGGAAGACATATTTAGATTCTGATATTAGTTATTCTAAGGGTTTTAGAACTCCAGGGGTAAAAACTCAGTGGTGGAAAATGAGTAAATTTATTTTAAAACATAGGTAATTGCCCTAGCCTGTTTGGCTCAGTGGATAGAGCATCAGCCTGCGGATTGAATGGTCCCAGGTTCGATTCTGGCCAAGGGCACATACCTGGGTTGCAGGCTCAATCCCCAGTAGGGGGCATGCAGGAGGCAGCCAATCAATGATTCTCTCTCATCATTGATGTTTCTATCTCTCTCTCGCTCTTCCTTCCTCTCTGAAATCAATAAAGAAATATATATTTTTTAAAAAACATAGGTAATTGAGGATCAAAATAGAGGGGAAAAGTTTGAAAAAGCATTTTTACCATACTGTAGAGAAGCAGAATATTCGAGAGATTAAATTAATTTTAGGCATAGAAACATGCTTTACAATAATTCATCTTGACCATACATTTTAAACCTATGAAGTGGTTAACTCACAGGATATATATTACAATGATGAGAATTACCTGCATGACAATCGGTTTATAATCTATCTATATAAAACCCTAATATGCAAATTGACCAAAAGGTAGAACAACTGGTGGAATGACCAGTCACTATGACACGCATTGACCACCAGAGCGCAGATGCTCAACGCAGGGGCTGCCCCCAGCCCACAGGCCCCGATTGGTGGTGGTGGCAGGGGGCAGGGCCAGCCAAGGTGGGTGCGAGCGGGGGGCCCCCATCGCCCTGCTGGTCGCCCTGCAGATCAGCCTTGATTGCCGGCCAGGCCTAGGGACACTACATGTGCATGAATTTTGTGCACTGGGCCTCTAATCATAAAATATTTCAAATAAAGATTCAGCAAATGATAACAAAAACATTTATTTCTCTCAACATTACAGTAATTATTATCTCATCCTCATTTTTCCAATGGCATTATGATAGATTTTGATTTCTGGGCACATTTCCAGACTTTGCCAATCCTCAATATTAATGAACAACTCATTTCACATGCTTTACCATATTCTGAAACAGGAATTACTAGAGGTAATGACCTAGATTGCATGTGTTCTATTTTCACTAGACATTTTAGGTTTTAGAGTTTTTCAAAATACAGCATGCATACTTAGATCCAGCTGGGAGAAGATCAAACCTGGGGTTAGTTGGTACCCAGGGCTGGAGGCTTAGGCTATACAAATAGTAATGCCAGGGGCTGGACCAAACTCCTATTGTTTACTGTGCAATGATGATGAGTACAGATTGTTGCAGTCAGGAGACAGCGGCTCTCACTAGTCATTCTTTTCTTAGATTAAAATATTCAGGATGGATTTTTGTCAGGGATGTGGAGAATGAGGGAGAGAGCCTGTGGATGTTTTTCTTTTATTATATTATCTCATTACATTCTAATAGTGTAGAGTAATTAGTCACAGAGAAAAATAAATGAGCATGGTAATGAGAGTTAAAAAGAGTATCAACAACAATTAAAATTATCAAGATTGAAGAGCTGTGTGTGTGTGTGTGTGTGTGTGTGTGTGTGTGTGTGTGAGAGAGAGAGAGAGAGAGAGAGAGAGAGAAAGAACATGCCTCTAGGTACAAGTTTTATTATAACACATGTACACATATTTTATGACTAATTATAGACCCCTGATGGAAATAAAACATAGAATCTATGTTTTACCTTAGCCACATGTTTTTATTTTATATTGGAAACTTTATTTCTTACATAATTTTACAAGAATATTTAGTGTTTATAACAAATTCTTAGTGAAACTTGTCAGTTTGATGTAAATTGGAGTTAATAGAAGTTCTGTGTTAGTTACATAAGATAGCAATTGTATTGCAGCAGGTTTCTGTCAATTATTTATCTTTTAAATTTTGATCATTACTATTCTACAGTGCTCATTTACTCAATCATTTTCCACCAATGTAACTGTTGAAAAGAAATCTCAAAATGGCATATCTTATTTCGAATTAGTTACTACTAAACCTATTGGAGTGAAAGCATGTATCATCTACTTCACTGAGGTAATTCTAGCATTTTGTTGTACTCCTATTCCCTTTGGTCCTTTCCAGTCTAATTTGCCCTTAATGCTTTCTTTCTTTGTTATGCCTCCATGCCAGCGGTTCTCAACCTGTGGGTCGCAACCCCTTTGAGGGTCGAACGACCCTTTCACAGGGGTCACCTAAGACCATCGGAAAACACATATATAATTACATATTGTTTTTGTGATTAATCACTATGCTTTAATTATGTTCAATTTGTAACAATGAAAATACATCTTGCATATCAGATATTTACATTACGATTCATAACAGTAGCAAAATTACAGTTATGAAGTAGCGACGAAAATAATTTTATGGTTGGGGGTCACCACAACATGAGGAACTGTATTAAAGGGTCGTGGCAATAGGAAGGTTGAGAACCACTGCTCTATGCCTTTCTTCTCACTTGCATTTTTTAAAGGTTCCTTGGCAGCATCCTTTCATCTCTTCAGTATTCATTCCTTTTACCTCCTTCTCATCACTACTAGTATGTTGGTATTTCTTCCTTATTGTGTATTTTCTATGTCTTGTGTTTCTTTTCCACTTCTACATCTTGAACACTCTCCTTGTTTCTTCCTCCATTTACAGTTTTTTGTTCTAGTAAAATTCATGATTTTTTAAAATTTGCATTTTCTGTACTTAGCAAAATATTTGGCACATACATATTGATAAATATTAAATAGCATTTATTATTTTTTTGGCAGGGTTTTTCATAATTTTGGAGTAGGATGTTTATGTAACATCTATTTCAGGTAAGCTCATGTGAAAAGTACCAAATATAATACATTGAATTACATCTGTTCCTTTTCTATATTGAACTTTAAAGGCTAAAATGATAACATGGTTTTGCTAACCACAGATACATTCACTCTATATTATATGTTCCCATAGTTTGAATACATTCTAGCTGCAAAGTTTAGTCATGAGAACTTTGTCTTCCCATTCAATTGTTTAGCCCTTCTCTGAAATTTAATTCAGAAAAGCTGGTTAAAATACCAGTTCCTCTATCAAAAACATCAACCCCAATACTAGTAACTGATATCTCCATTTACTCATCCTGAATTTGTACTTGCTGGGCAGCATAACCATTCTTCCTGGAACTCGGTTCTGTACACCAGTCTTACTAACTATTCCTATTGTTTGGGATGTATGTCCCGAACAGAACCTCTCCCCTACAATGATTCTCAAAGAAGAACATGTATAGAGAAGGAACACACTACTTTTGCTTTGTCTTGCTAATTTTTCCAGCCTCTTGTTTAACATATCCAGAACAACCTTGTTTTATTTGGTGCCAACTCAGTCCCACTAGTAGTTGAGACCTGCAATTCTTCCCAATGCCTTGTATTACAAGGTGTCTCTTCCAAAGCTGGTGGAACACAAAATGATTCCTAGTCCTGTTTAAGTTCCAGAATTCTTGATCTACCTCCTGGTGTGTCTTTTCCATGTCTTGGGGAGTTTCCACTCAATACTGATTCATTTTCAGCATAACTCAAGGGGATGCCTTCGCACATCCCTGGAGCTCATGGTGAATAGTCAGGAAATGACATGAATAGTGGAAGCATTAAAACTGATTTAACTATAGTCTTATTTTCTTAAGTTAAATTAACCAGCTTTTTTAATAATTAGAAATAGACTATTATGCTGTTTCATATACTGGGCTGACCCCGTCCTTCATTTCTCTAACAGGCAACTCTTTTTTTGATGAATTGTTAGGCTATCATTTGCTCTTCCTCCGTTACAACTTTAAAAATAGTTCTGCAAATCAGACATACAGAAGCCTTAAGGGTGCGTCCTTTTTATTTGTTAGGTGATTCACATTAGAAGAACTGTAAAGTAAGAAAAAATATTATGTCCCAGGAACTCTTAGCTCCTATCACATGCATATGATTTTTTTTCACTTTGATGGATACTTGGTCTCTAAAATTATGAACAATTATTTATAACCATTTGGGAAAAAAATTTTCATTTGGTTAAGTGTATTTTTCTCTTAATAATGTTGGATAATTTAAAAATACTTGCATAGCATTTCTCAATCACTAGGAATAGTTGTAAGTGCACTACAAACTGTAGTTTTAAAAAAATCCATACCATTCCTCTTATATGGTAAGAATCATTATTTTCCTTCTTTGTCAAATGAGGAAACTGAAGCTCAGAGATTTTTTTAAAAATTATAATTCAGTTTTTTAATATAATAATAAGGATACATTTGGCCTTATGGGAGTACATTGGAAGGCTATTTAACTAAAACTTAAAATGTGGATTCAGAAAAGGTTTACTTCTGAGCTTGAAAAGAAATAGTAATAATAATAAGCAAATGAGGAGATGGCCATTAAAAATAAATATTCAAACCAAATGGCTATTCATGAAATTAAACTGATTTAAAGTGAATTACCAAACTGAATTCAATGTTGTTATCAAGTAAAAGGTGAGAAGCAGAGAACTGTAATTAGATTAGAAGTCATGGGTTAAAAGTAGAAATTAATAGATAAGTAAAAATAGACATTAACATATAGTTCTTACTAGCACAGAGATCTTAATAGTCAAGATCACAGGACTGGCAGGTGGTAGTCTCAGAATTCAACTCCAGATGGGCTGGCTCCAGAGTCCATGGCTAAAAAATTTCACAGGCTACTTTAGAGCAAGTTTTGCTGTCAATGTTGTATATTTTTTTCTAATTTTATTGGATCTTATTCTGAACTATTTTCTATATTTCTCTAATTCTCTGACTGTCCTTACCATTGATGCAGTTGAATCTCATTATCTGTTATAGCTGTGTTCTCTAAATTCAATATAAACACTGAATTAACAAGTACTGAAGTATTGCTCCTTACTGGAAATATGGGGTTTGCTGCTTGTGAGCCTCTGATCAAAATATTTTCCTCAAGCACTCAATACATAACCTTGTTGTGTGTGTGTGTGTGTTGTTTAAAGACACCTTATTTAATATGTATTAAATATATTGACTCATTAGCATTGAACTGACAGCCAATGGCACTATGACTCATGTCTGAATGATATCTAACACATATATTTTGTACGTAAAGCACAATACAGCCTTCTTGCATTTAGGAAACTAAACAGCACTTCAACATTAACCTTGGGGCCATTTTAAACAGTGAAATCACAAACAAAAAGCATAAAATTGTGAAAAATATGACACTAAATAGACTGAAAAAGAGGCACTTATTTATATTATGAGAGCTGAAACAAAAGCAGAAGATTGCCCTGTTTGACTTCAGCTGGGAGTGTGTGCAACAGGTGAGTCAAATTTCTCGCCACTTTATGCATGCCTATGACTGACCACGAAAGTGCTGTTAGTGTTGATTTTGAAGTTACAATGAAATATTAGCAAGTAGGCAAATTCACAAATACGGAATACATCAATAATAAGGATCAGCTGATAATACATTTAAGGGAATGAAGTTGTCTTCAACCTACAAATTATGAATATAAAAACAAAATAAACAAAAAATCCTGTCTGGTTTGTTTGTGGGTTCCATTTTCAAACTGGAAATAGACAGTAAAAAATGAAGAAGGAAACATTTTACTTATGGTTTTGAATAAGTTTAATGAAATACTTTTTCTTCTGTTTAGAGGCAATGTTCACAAGCCATAGATAGCATCAGCTAAGGGGAAGAGTTTTTTTCTAACAAAAAATTCCATGCCCACTTTCTTTTTATAATAGGGATATTTTACTGTCTATACAGAACTGAGTTAAAACTATGTCATCTTAAAAAGATATTAAAAGCTGTAGGTCTCTTTGTAGGCGTGATATCCCATAAATGAATGAAGAATAAGATTAGTGATGAGGAGAATATCAAGATAAGCTAGTAACTATTGGTCCAATATCTAGAGGTTGAAATTAATGGGCACACAGAGTGAGAGGTACATAAAACTTTACTGACAAAATTGGTACCTGTGTTATTTTACATTCAAAAGTACTTAACAATTCTATGAAACAGTTGCTGCTCAATTAGAACTCAATTATATGTTAAATGAACTAAATGCCATTCATTTGCACAGAGGAATCTTTAATAATGATTAATGGAAATTTAATCAAATATGAGTTGAGACTGCAATGTGTTCAGCAATAGAATACAAATGAATTTTATTGGTGCTAACTAGATCCATTATCTAGATTATGATGCTGATGAGGTCAAGTTTGAGGGTTTGATCCTTATACAGCACATCAAGCAAAAAGAATATTATGTAGAATAACAGATGGCATCTCATCATCAGCTCTTCACCTTGCAAATGTATCCCTTTGGCCACAATAGAACAAAGCGATTATGAATAGGAAAATTACTCAAACTGGCCCCAAAATATGTCAGTCAGCAGTTTTGTTTTAAAATGTAAAGAGCAATCATTGAAAGGATTTATTAATAAGTAAGTTCTTGTGGATTATCCCATATGACTCATACATCCAAAGAATTACATTTACTTCCATAAAAGGGAGACTGCCTATATCTAACAACCATCTATTATCCCAAAGTTTGAGTAATTGTATAATATTCTCATATTTTGGAATAATAAATAGTTTATAGTGTGTAAATTTCAACCCATATTTAAATAAAAATTTAACTTAATTATTTAAAATGTGAGAATATTATACAATTACTCAAACTTTGGGATAATAGATGGTTGTTAGATATAGGCAGTGAGGAAAGAGGAACAAAGATCACACTCTCCCTTTTTAAAAATTTACATGTAAACACCAGGCTCAACTTGAATAGCAAGTATATGCTACTTATTTGTATACTAGTGTCTGGTGCACGGATTTGCGCAAATTGAAAGGAAATTAGTTAGAAGAAATATTTTAATATTGCTATTCACATCTGGCTAATGAAACAAAAATAGGATTCTACCGAGTTTCCTATCTACCTACTCCAGGACTTCTGTGAGGATCAAATGAGATGAAGCATGGAAAAACACTTCACAAACATTTGGTTAAACTGTAAAATGTTTATACCTGGTTATAAAGCTAGTCAGGTTCCTGGGCTGAAAAACCTCCAAGGAGGCTAGTTGCTAGGGAGAGGAAGCCAGGCGTTGCTACGAGATGTCATTACCTGGTGCCCACAGCAACTGTTTCTGGGCTGGGCTGGGCTGTGGGCCACATTTTGCGCCCTAGGGTCTTGGCAGTGTTGGTTGCGATTTGTTGGGGTGTTACTCCGGGGTAGTGGCAGGGCCTGTGTCCCACTTGGGGGAAGCCGAGTGTTGGTTTGTCGGCACCAGGTCCGTGGTGCCGTTTATTTTTAAATGGCCAGTGCACATCATGACAGCTCTTGCATTGAGCATCTGCTCCCTGGTGATCAGTGCATGTCATAGCTACCCGTCACACAGACGGACACTTAACCTTTTATATATAGAGATAGTAGATTAGTGTTTTCTTTGGCATGCTTTATTCATATATTCTATTAGTTTTGTTTTTTAGTTATATTGTTACAAATAATTATGCACCATGTTATTTTCTACCACTTGAGAAAAGCTGAAATGTTTGTAAGTGCTTTCTTATCTTCTTTCTTCTAAATTAGTTTTATTATGTTATAACAATCACAAATCTATTTCCCCCTTTAATTCTAATATGGACCCTTCAATTTGTCTGTATAAATGTACCAAATTCCTAGCATTCTAGCATTTTTGGGGGCCGGGGGGACATAATTTCTTTCTTTCATTACCTTTTGTTTTATGAATACCTTTACTTCAGTAAAAATATTCTAGCTTGTATGAATATTTGCCTTTAGGCTTATAATTTTGCAGAGAAGAATACAGTAATTTGTTGTTTTGATTATTATATTATTACAAAAATGAAGTGAAGCTCACATCTATTTTTTATTCATAAGTATATTGAATATGCTGTGCCAGTGACTGAGACAGGTGTTCATGATAATGATTATACAATATCACAATGACCCTTTGGCAATTCTGTCACTATGGAGAGAAAAATTACTATTTAGTTTGGTGTTATACAGATCTCAACAAAGTGACATACTTAATGTAGTGTATAAATCCAAATTCTACCTTTATGGACAAAATATAGGTACTGAGTTATTAAGGTCTCATTTAAAGATACCCACTGAGAAAACTGCCTGCTATTCAATTTAATTATCTCAAAGGGATAACGAGAGTTATAGTTATTGGAACTCAAGTCTATGTTTCAAAGAATGTGAGCAATGCATAGTGGATTTCAAGCTGAAGAGAAATTGTATTATTAACATAATACGCATATGAACTATTTTTTTTTCATTATTAGTTCCAGTTTGCAAAACATTCTCCTTGTGCTAGATATTCTTGTCAGCTTTTTTATCCTACAACTAAGTCTTTTAGTATTTTAGACTTTGAAACACTGGTGTTTTAAAAGGTGAGATTTCAAGTAACCCTAATTCAGCTATGTGATAATATCTGTTACAGTTTTAACATTTAGTTTTGAATATGTACTCAGGGGATCTAAAGATCATGTAAATAGATCTTAAGGTATTGTATGCACTATAAATTTTCTTGAAAAACATATAATTAGGAGAAGTACATTACATGGAATAAAAACTTATAAAATATCAGATAGAATTTTTTAAAAGGTAGACAGTAGGTTTCTTTTTAAAAAAAACTCAAGTTAAACTTCTATAACATTAGCTCAGTGTATGCAAAATAACAAAACATATAAAAGAAACATATAATATGTAATGCATATGAATTTTCTGCAATTAGAAAACATTTTATTTAAATTCCATAAATCTTTGTTTCTTTTTCTCGGGGACCCCCATCTTTTCAATAAACACAAATATTTAGATACATATAAAGTTGTCTTGTATATGCTGTTTCTTTCTCCTACTCCACATGTATGATTTCCAATACAGAAACTAAATTCTCTTTTTCATTCACCCTTCCACTCTAGCATCAGCCAGTACCCTAGAACCACAGAGAAAAGGAAGAACTATCTATGCCTGTCTGTCCTGCCCCAGATCTTCCAACAAATGAGGACTGCACATGTGGCATCTCATAATTCAATCTGATTAATTTCTATTAATACCACTTTAAAATCTTCCACATATTCATTATCTATAGTTTGTAGTGTCCTGCTCACCTCATACGTCTGAACTTACCCCAAGACAAGTTATCTCCCATTCCTTCTCCTTTTGTCCTCTTACTTCCAGCTATTTCTCTTTTCCACTTGTGAGCCAAAGACAAGTAGCTAAAAAAAATAAACAACAATATCAAAATTAAATGTTTAAGTAACGCCTGAAAAGTCAAGGTAAATGTGAGCATGTAGGAAATTAAAAATAAGTGGAATTACGTCTGAACTTACCCCAAGACAAGTTATCTCCCATTCTTTCTCCTTTTGTCCTTACTTCCATCTATTTCTCTTTTCCACTTGTGAGCCAAAGACAAATAGCTAAAAAAACACACAAAAATATCAAAATTAAATGTTTAGGTAATGCCTGAAAAGTCAAGGTAAATGTGAGCACGTAGGAAATTAAAAATAAATGGAATTATTGTAGCTTTCATGAGAGATAGTATTCAGTTAATTAACTTTGCAGTAGCTTAAATTACAATCCAGTTTATTTACTCACATTTGGCTCTTATTTCTAATTATTTCCAAAATTTAAGTGGGTTCCCAATTCTCCAAGTTGAGGAAGTATGGAGAAAGATTGTTTCAGGGAAAGCTCTGGCAAGTGTGGTAACGATAGATGCCGCAGGTTTTCTACATGATGTCATACCAAACCCAACTAAATCTGCTTGAGCAGCAGTTACTAAGGGCAAAGTGGTTATTTTTCTCTCTCCAAGAAGTGGCTGGTAAAGTTCTGTGAATATTGCTTTTCTTTAATTCTCATGACATTGCAGAAATGCTTTAGGAAATGAAGTTTTTATCTGATCCTTCTTAACTTTCTTTCATCTGGCTGTATATATGCAATAGGGAAGAATTTTCATATAATTTGTATT
Source organism: Myotis brandtii (assembly GCF_000412655.1). NCBI lineage: Eukaryota > Metazoa > Chordata > Mammalia > Chiroptera > Vespertilionidae > Myotis > Myotis brandtii. The sequence goes on along the minus strand of NW_005370214.1, from coordinate 1,107,165 downwards.
TGAAGATAGAGTCTTTCCAGTCTTTAGCATGTATCCAATTTTTCCAATGTGTTTCTGTCATTTCACAAATAAAAACTTTTTGATAGGTAAGAGTGTGGGGCATTGCTCTTGAGGAAAATGATGGAAGCCTAGGCTCATATCATCGGATTTCTAAGAAAACACCTATTATATTTTTAAGTGGCTTTTATATTTAGGAAAACCTTTTACTTTTTACTTAGGAACATGGCCTATAGAATAATTTTGTCAGAGATTTGGTTACTTGATGTACCAGTTTAAGAAGTTTGACCGTGGGTCAAATGAATTAAAATTATGGTTTTTCATATATAAAATCAATTTCTATGAGAACTAATGTATATGAAGCATTTTTATTGCAATCTAGGATTCATTGGGCATCAACATTGCATATTACTATAAGAACTCTGATATTATTATGAATCAGATATATTTTTATTAAGTTTATGCTTTACCCATTGATCCCAGTTGTCTCCCTGGAACCACAGTGAATAAATACAACACTTTTACCAATGGCAATCCTTGAAATTCTTAGATTGCACAACAATGATCCAAAAATATTTACTTGTCCATGACAAATCTTGTACCTTTAAAAATTTCATGACATGGTTTTCTTTACCTTTGATCCTCCTGGTTACCATTTTATAGATATGTTTAGTGAACATTTGAATTATCATATGAAACCCTCAACTAAGTACTTCAGGTGTGTCTTCATTAAAGATGCAAAAATAATTCGTTTTTATTCCTGAATTAAACATTATAGATGTTAACCTATAATAACCTCTTTCTTGTCATCTTTCTCTTTCACAACTACTTCAGTTCTCTTTCCCTTCCCTTCCCTTCTCTTCCTCGACTGTTTGTGGGTTTTTTCCCCCAGATGTGGCAGAGCAAGGTAGGCATCCAACACAGAGATGTAGGAGGTAGTGTCCCAGAGGCGTAGTCAGGGCAGTGGGTGAAAGATGGGAAGATTCCTAGTGTTTGGGGGCGGGGAGGAATCCACTTAATGTGAGAAAAGCTCGTGAGCAGGCTGGGGACCGAGGAGAGCATGCCAAAACCAAAGCAGGATAAGGCGTGTTTCTAAAAGGGATAGGCAAACCAACTAGTGTGGATTAGAGAGGTGTCTCTGTGCCAGGATTGGAGAGGGAGGAAACACATCACAGTGACGATTGTCAAAGAGTGGCCTGGGTGGGAAAGTCTTGGGGGTGGGGAAGGGCCATCAGCCAAGCATGGGAATTCAGAGTCTGAGTGGGGTCTTCACAGGCAGGTGCTATCCGGTATGGGATGTTAGAAACCAAGCAGGATGAGAAGGGCATTCTGTGATGGGACGTGTTGGGTAGATTGTTCAAGACCAGCCAGGTTAAGGAGGGAGTCCTTGCACTGAATGGCCAATACATTGTGTGAAAATCTGAGCACGGTAAGGAGGATGCCCAGATAGAAAAAGAGGATGTCAGTGCACTTAGGAAAATAGGGCAGAGGTGATGGAAGATCTGAGTAATAAATGTGTTCTTTGTTTGCTTGGTGTCACTGCTCCCAGGCCTTGTGTGTGTACATAGCCAGGGAGTATATATGTAGCCATATGTATAAGTGTATACACTCACATAAATACATATATACATAAATATACATATGCAGGGTGTCCCAAGAATTGTTACTGGCTTGATTGTGGTGATCATTTCACAATGTATATGTATATCAACATCAAGTTGTGTATCTCCTATATATAATTTTTATTTATCAATTATACCTCAATAAAGCTGAAATATTATATTTATTATATCTAATGGCTTAGAAAAATTTTTCAAGATGTTAAATTGGAAAAGAAAAAGGTTATAAAGCAAAGTGTAGAGAGCCCCTGGGAAGGCACATGGGCATTTCTTTAATAAATTGTCAGCTGAATCCAGGGCGGTAGGCAAAGCCACGTCCTGGAAACACATCTTGCCAAAAAGGCAGAAGTGTTCTCAGCTTGACCTTCATTTCTGCCCAGGTGCCGGGGAGTGGGTTTTATTATGTAAATCCAGCCAAGCACCAGGAATGAATATGACTCGGGCCCACCCAAGAATGCACATAATCTCCTTTGTCTTGACCTTTGGTGAAACTTCCTGGTATTTGGGGTGTAAAATAAACACGCTGTATCTGTATCAGTGCTGGGTCCCTGTCTCTCCATCAGAAGAGGGCAGCGGTCCCACCCGGTCCCAGCTTTTCCTTTCATCTCTGTGTCTGTCTCTTTCTTTCATTTTCTCAATCCCCAGCAGCCCCTACTCAAAGAACCAGACCACTCTCTAGCCGCACTGGACGCAGAAAAGAGAGAACCCTCCATAGCAGGGGTCCTCAAACTACGGCCCATGGGCCACATGCAAATACAAATATTGTATTTGTTCCCGTTTTTTTTTTTTTTACTTCAAAATAAGATATGTGCAGTGTGCATAGGAATTTGTTCATAGTTTTTTTTTAAACTATAGTCCGGCCCTCCAACGGTCTGAGGGACAGTGAACTGGCCCCCTGTTTAAAAAGTTTGAGGACCCCTGCTCCATAGCAAAGAGTATAGTCTGCTCCAAAGTTGTGAAACAAGGAATGTATATTTGCATATGAAAGTGAACTGGAAGGATACATACTTCTCCAAAGAACATTAATAGATATAAGGGCAATACAGACATGTGGTAACAAATCCATAAAGTAAGAAAGAGTATAAAACAAGAGTAAAAAGTTACCCCTTTCTCCTTATAACTCCTGCTCTCTTAGAAGTAAACTGTTTTAATCATTGAAGATATTAGGTCTTTATTTCTTAAAATATTGACATAAAATAATCTCTGTTGATGCCTTGCACCCACTGTATGCCAAAGAAAGAATGGCTACCATTTTTAATACTGCTTTTTTATTATATGTTTTTCTAAATGTAGTTTAATATTATATAAACCATCTATTTTATATTTTCCATAATATCTCTCCTCCACATGACTCTAATCTTCCCTCCCTCTCTTAGAGCTGATAGATGTTTTTGTATTTATTTAGCATTGTTTCACTGGAGGAAGAGGTAATTCATGTGCAATCAACCCTCATGAACTGTACAGACAATATTTTTTTTTAATTTTCTAATATGGAGTGCTTTTAGCACTAAGAGTTATTGTTAAGGGAAAATTTGTCCCTTTGAAACTGAGTAATTTTTCTTAAATCTTAAATCAGTGTTAAAAAGTATTTCTGTAATAAGTGTAATTTTTTTAAAATGACTTATTTTAAGTGTTCCACTTAAATAGCCAATAATAGGACTTATTATTTATAAGAGCATTTATTTCTAACCCATCTACAGAAGGAAATCTAGATAATATGTTCTTTATAGTTTTTCACTAAACTGTCATCTAAAAAGTGAGGTTTAAAAAACTTTTATATTGGTTATATAATATATATATATATGTGTGTGTGTGTGTGTGCATTTGAGCATATCTGTGTCTTTGTGCATGTCTGCTATCCTATAGGCATGTATTGAATGTCTTTTGTGTGCTGAGTTCTTTTCTACTTAGTAAGCATAGAGAAATGAACAAATACTCCACTCTCATGGCCCTTAATCCCTGTACACAGTCAAAACGTAGACTCTTATTTCAGTAGTAAAACCCAAGGCACTCATCTAACATCTCATTTAAAGAAAAGAAGCCCTTAGTGAGCCTAGTCATGACATGGGTAGCTCTGGGGAAACCCAGTTGATAGGATATTACTTAAATAGCTCTATGTTTCAATGACTTGTAAACTCTGAACTATTATCCTTTCATCCTTACTTAACTGAGAACCTATGAATAGTATGAAACCCAAATATAACTCAAGAAAACATCATGGTACAGTGGGAAAAGTGGTCTGGAATTTAATATACTTAAGTCCTTAAGCCTATTCCTGTTGCTCACAAGCTATATATTCATTGTCTATTTTTTTAAAAATACACCCACATTTTATATTGTCTAAGAATTAGTTTTATAGATTCTGTCAAGGAAAAATAAATAGTTTAAGTGGCTCACACAGAGGTAAAGTTTTAATTCAGTTAATGCACATCAGGGAAAATCTGAAGACCAGGTAATTCTCTAAGGCAGCAGTTCTCAACCTGTGGGTTGAGACCCCTTTGGGGGTCAAACGACCCTTTCACAGGGGTCGCCTAAATACATCCTGCATATCAGATATTTACATTACGATTCATAACAGTAGCAAAATTACAGTTAAGAAGTAGCAACGAAAATAATTTTATGGTTGGGGGTCACCACAACATAAGGAACTGTATTAAAAGGGTCGCGGCATTAGGAAGGTTGAGAACCACTGCTAAGGCAAAGCAGAATTCGAGATTGATAACTTAAAGAGAAAAGAGGTGTGCAGGTTCTTGTGGTTTGGCCCAGGTCCTTGTTTTCTTCACCTGTAACTGCCACACATTTGTGGGGGGACAGCTGGAGAGTGCCCCATTTTTCATGCCTCTTGCTCAGGATCCTTGGTTCAATCTCATGGAAACTGTCAGAACAGTCCTTTCCAGAGGTGCTTTTGTCAGACTACAAGAGGCCAGATCCCATTCACCCTTGAGATTATACAGGGTTTGCATGCTGGGGGTGGTGGTGAATGGGGGCAGATCTTAGGGATAATTTTAGGAATTTTCCTATGATCAACAGGCAATAGATAGATAAGACACAGAGAGAGAGAGTGGAGTGGGAGAAAAAGTTATTTCATTTTCATCACTATAAAGCTCAAATTTTAGATCGATTTAACATACCCTTGTTTTCTACTATCTTGAAAAGATGAGAATTGTGAAGCATTGTAGTGAAGCTGCACTGCTTTATTACACGGAATATAAAAGTAACTGGAATGGTTGTTGTACACAATTAATTTGAGAGTAATTTATCTGTGAGCCTGCTTTACCTGGTGACTATATTAGAAAAGTGTTAAAACATATCAATGAAATATTTGAACATATCATAATTTAGAAAGTTAAATTTTAAAATATGCACATTCTTCTGGGTTTATCCTCCTCACTGGTTGCATGAGAATGGATAGACTAATTTCCCCATGTGACCTCATGAAAAAATAGGCAAAGTAAGGAGTATAATTTTTTTTCGAGATGACTCATGACAAATAGCTCTCTGTTAGAAGCCTGTCTGTTTATACTTTAAATGTGCCATTGTCTGGTTCATAAAGAGAGTGATCAAAAATGTCTTGATTATATTTAATACACAGTACTCTATTTTAAATGAAGGACTATCTTGTATTTGAAAGGTACCTTTGAACTGTATGAGGACTAAGCAAAAGTATGTTTTAGTAAATAATTATTATTTTATAAATTTTGATCTTTTAGAAGCCCTTTCTGTAATTAGAAACTAAGTACTGAATTTTTAATCTTGTAGCAGGGCAAAGGGAAAACTTAAGTAGTGTCAATGTATTTATTTTGCACTATAACATTTTGGGAAAATACTCATACTTGCCAGAGTTAATTTTAAATTTTGTACTAATAAGGTAATGAGGTTTGGTTATAATATAGTTACTAGGATATCTTGCCATGTTTTTTGTATGTTTGTTTGTTTATAATAAAGGACACAGTAGCCACTTTTTAAAAAAATTATCATCAGGCAATCAAGCATATTTATTTACAGAATTTACCAGGTGACCAAAAAATTCACAGGAGTACCTGGAGATACAGGAAAAACCCATTTATTTCCAGATGTACTAGTACCGTGACTCAGGGGAGCCTGTTTCCAAATCCTGAGCAAGCCAATATGGAGGAAGCTTTCCCTTCATATCCCTTTGGTTTCTTTGTCCTCCAGATATGGATCACAATTCTAGACCTTTCAGAGGATTTGCAAAAATCCCCATGTGTTGGGATGGGGGATGTGAGACCATCCCTAAAGGCCTGGCCTGGCACCAGCGCTGATAACCCCTTCTGGGGATTGTGTATTATTCATGGTTTATGACCTCTGTAAAATGGGAGTATTTAGGTAAATAGGTCTTGCAAGACCAGATAATTAAGGAAGGGGCAGTGACTAGACTATAGGCTAGCAGGAATGTTCGTTAGGAATACTGATTAACTAGGTACAGAGTCAGGCTGCTGGTCTCCCCCCCAAAAATGTCCTATTTTCCTCATCATATGGACCAGAACTATATTTGGCATATACAGACCAAGCAAGAATATAACTGTGCTGCTCACAATTAAAAAAGTTATATCATAGAGTTTGTCAACCCTAATGTCACTAGAAAGCATAACACTGTCAAAATTGTATCCCCTTTTTGGAATGGGGCAAGGGCAGTTAATCTACTAATATCTATTTTCTCTGTGTTCAGTGCTAAGACCAATAGATCAAAAATGTATCTAAGATTTAAGTATGCACTGAAAGCTAACACAAAATGGGCATTTTTAGGAACTTGACTCTGTAGAAATTATATCTGGTGTAAATATTTACCCATAGAGATTTGGGATTTACTTTTTGGACTTTGTAAATTTTATAGGCTCTACCATGTAAAGAATTAAAATCATCTGTGCTTAATTTACTGAGTAGGCCATTTTCTTTCCCTGCAGTCCTATTAATCAGGTTCTCCCACTTAATTTATACCTTCTAGAAATTTTTCTTCTCCATCTCATCACTTCCACAAACCAGCCATAAACTGCATTTTGTTCTGGAGGTCTGGAGGATGTGGTCCCTTGCCTGTTTCAACTTTAAGGGGTCACCCACTATATTTTCCCCCTAGAATTATCCCATTAATGTTATTCCTCTATGTGTTATTTAATGACATGTGAATTCATTACTTAAGCTTAAGTTATTAAAAAGCACATTATATATAAACTTAAATGTTTTCCCAGGATTTTCTCTTTATCTAAATTCTGATTTTTTTCAGGATTTTCTCTTTATCTACATGTGGTATAGCTTGACTTACTCATTAAACATGCTTTAAAACTTTTCTAATTTCCTCTTTCTTCCAAGCGCTTTGGCAAGCTCCAACCCATTCACCACATTAACCTATGACTGTCTCAGTTAGGTGCTATGGCTCTTCTATATTCCCTTATCATTTGTTGTGTTTGCTTTCTGGTTTTGTGTGTGTGTGTGTGTGTTTAATTTTTTCCAGATTTATTGAGATATAATTGACATATAATGTCATAAAAGTTTAAAATGTACAGTGTCGATTTGATACATTGATCTATACCAGTGATGGCGAACCTATGACACGCGTGTCAGAGGTGACACATGAACTCATTTTTTTGGTTGATTTTTCTTTGTTAAATGGCATTTAAATATATAAAATAAATATCAAAAATATAAGTCTTTGTTTTACTATGGTTGCAAATATCAAAAAATTTCTATATGTGACACGGCACCAGAGTTAAGTTAGGGTTTTTCAAAATGCTGACATGCCGAGCTCAAAAGGTTCGCTATCACTGATCTATACTAATAAAGGGTAATATGCTAATTAGACTGGGTCGACTGGACATCTTCCAGACATCCCACTTCCTTCCGGACAGTTAGGGGGCTACCAGGCTGGCCGGGGGACAGTTAGGGGGCATCCAGGCCGGCAGGGGGGCAGTTAGGGGCGACCAGGCCGGCAGGGGACCAGTTAGGGGCAATCAGGCCGGCAGGTAGAGTGGTTAGGGGAGATCAGGTAGGCAGGTAGAGTGGTTAGGGGTGATCAGGCAGGCACACAGGCGAGTGGTTACGAGCCAGGGGTCCCGGATTGGAGAGGGTGCAGGCCGGGCTGAGGGACGCCCCCCCCCCATGCACAAATTTTGTGCACCAGCCTCTAGTATATTATATGATTACCATTGTAGCATTTGCTAACACCTCTATCACATCACAAATTACCTTTTTCTTTTGTGGTGGGAACACAATATTTACTTTCATAGCAACTTTCATGTATATAATACAGTAATATTAACTATAATCACCATGTTGTACATTAGATCCCCAGAATGTATTCATCTTATAACTAGAAATCTGTACTCTTTGCCCAACATCTTCTCACTTCTGCACCCTCAAGCCCCTGGTATCCATCATTTACTCTCAGTTTCTATGAGTTCAGCTATTTTAGATTACACACATAAGTGATATCAGTTCATACTGTCTTTCTCTGATTGACTTAGCATTAATGCCCATGTTGCAAATGGCAGGGTTTCCTTCTTCTCATGGCTGAATTATATTTTATTCTATTACTAGAGGCCTGATGCACAAAATTTGTGCAAGGGTAGGCCTTCCTTCCCCCGGCTGCCAGCTTCATAGTCCTCGCTGCCGGCTTCATGGACCACTCCCCCACCCACACCCACCTTGGCCTGGTGCTGCCTGGGTCCTTCTCCACACACCCCTTGCTCCCCGGTTCCGTGGAGCCCCCTGATCGATTGCCCTACAGAGGGTGGCCTGGGCCTCCCTCTATAGGGTGATCGTGGGGCAATGGTGGGGCCCCTGGACCAATCGCATCCAACCACCTTAGTTGGCCTGGCACCAGTGCATGTCATAGCATGGTTGTCCAGATGGTCATTCTGCTTTGGCCGTTCGGTCAATTTGCATATTATGCTTTTATTACATATATATGTACATGATATATATACATATTACTTATATGTATATACACACACATATCTTCTTTACCCATTCATTTATCAAATCCCACAGACCCACTATTTTGGGGAATGTATTTAAAGGAAATGAAATCATGACCTCAAAAAGATATCTTCACTCCCCTGTTAATTGCAGCATTATTCACAATAGCAAAGATATAAAACAACCTAAGTCACTCTATTAGTCTATTATTTTAATTATGGTGCTCCTCTAAAGCTTTAGAATATAGAGCAGAATTATGTGACACAGAAAAATAGTTTTCTATCATCTAAATGCTTCAATCTCTCATTCGTTTCCTTTCTCTTTCACTCTTTGTTGCTTCTTTTGTTTCCACGACAACCCACTGAATCTCTAATATTTTGTGAAGATCTGTTCAACATTTATTCTTATCTGCTTAGCATCCCATAATCTGAGATCTGTACTCTTTTCAATGTGACAATTTACTAATCTGAAAACCCAATTGCTAATTGTGTGTTAATGGAGTATTCATTATTCATGTGTTCATAAAGGTTAGAGCTATGCTTTTACAAGTAATTTTTTACATAAGAAACATTAAAGCAAGTAGCATTATAAAATAAAGTAAAAACTAAATTATCTGCACTCAAAATGGCTATTTTAAACTATTTTCATTTTCAATTTATGTTTAATTGACCTTATCATTATATAATTTTTAATAGTTAAAATAGTAATATGGAATACATTAATTTATTACTTCATTCAACAAACTTATATTGAGTATTTAGAGTGAGTTTGAAGTTTATTGGTTGGTGCTTTGCAAAGGTAGCTTCAGACCGCATGAAGCTTATTGTTTGTTTGGAGCTATGACAAATAGTAAAATAATGCCATGTAGAGTGATAGCAACTATATTAAAGTCATGTATGGGGTGCTGTGGAAACACATCAGTGAGCAACCGATCCAATTCCTGAGAAAGATTTCAATCAGGAGTGAAATGGGATGTAGAGAATAAAAGGATCTTAACATTCAAGACAGATTATGAATTATGCAATGAACAAAAAAGTCTCACAGAAGGGACAACCAGAAAGAAGGCAAGAAGTAGAGGCAGCATGATGTATAAGGGAGCTGTGAGAATGAATACTAAGTGCATAGTATACTTGTACTTGAGTCTATGGAAAAGGTATTAGGAGTAGAAAGAATAATTCTGAATAGTTCAATGCCAGGTCATAAAGGATGTTGCAGGCTATGCCAGGGATCTCATCGTTTATTCTTAATGATATTTGGAGCTCTTAATGAATATTAGCAGAAAATGGTGTGATTATTCATGGCAGGAAGAAATTTTTTTTGAGAACAGAGAATAGACTTAAGGCAACGAGACTGGAATAATGGAGGCCAGTCATATAGTGGCTGCACTAAATCAAGCTTTGTAAAATGAGGGGCTGATCTAAAGTAATAAATAAGGTTAAATTGATAGAACTTGGACGTAGAGGAAGGAGGGAGGTTATATTGCTGAATCTCAGGCTTCTAGATTTTTCAACTGAAATATTTACAACTGTTTGTGTCTCTATTGGAATCTGCATCAGTCAGGGGTCCAGGTTGACAGTACCACCATGGAAAATGAATGAGAATGGGGCAGACCTATGGAAATGCAGACAGGTGTTTGGTCTCAGAAGTGCAGAATCCTGGAACATTCTCTAATTTTTCTGAAAAACTCCTTGATCATGATAAGAAAAACAGTAATTATTAAATTACAATTGAAGCCACCTTGAGGGGAATGGCAAACCTATTTGTTAGTGAAATTTAAGGAGCCTGTAACAGTTTGTGAGAGCCCCACCATAGCGTTCTTCTTTGTGAGTAAGGCACACTTTGAAAATATATTGCTACACCTGAAACTAAAACAAAATGATACTGAATGTAAACTATAATTGAAAAATAATATAATAAAAAAGGAAAATATGCTGCAATGGCATAAATATAATATCCTTATCACTATATCTATATCTAAAATATTACTCCCTCCCCTATACTTCTCATGTATTGAGGTTGTTTTCCCTCCAATACCATGAAATCAGTGTATCCCAGTCCATAGCAAAACTTCACCCTGAGAGTGGGCCAAAGGTTTGATTTAATTTCTTGGCAGCATCTTGAACAATTGCCTCATTAGATTTTACCACTGTCACTGAACTACAAATGGTTCAACTTCTGGTAAGAGTTATAAATCTGGCATACAGTCGTGGTCTTTACATCAGGACAACAGTCCTTTATTTATACCCCGTCTGTTATAGTAGACTAGAGGTCCGATGCATGAAATTTGTGCAAGAGTAGGCCTTCCTTCCCCTGGCTGCCGGCACCAGCTTTCCTCTGGCACCTGGGACCCGGGCTTTGCTCTAGCCGCCGGCAGGTACCTGGGACCCAGGCTTCCCTCACAGCCCCAGCTTTGTCCAGAAGGACGTCTGCAAGGACATCCAGTCTAATTAGCATATTATGCTTTTATTATTATAGATGTGTTTTCATGTCTGATCTGAGGATGGATCCAGCCGTCAACAGTGACAATCTGTGAGGAGCAGACTTGATCAGCAGCTTGACTGCAGTAGGTCTCAATAGAGAATAAACTATTACCAGTGTCTTATCTATTGCTTCATAAGGGAATTTATCTATATCAGGGAAATCTCCCCCATAGGGTCAAACAGCAGTTTTATAACAGCCAGGGCCCATTGCAAATATCTCTGATGTATTTTCCTATCCCCCAATGGACTAGGGTTGGCTTGATATACTACAGGAGGAGCTGGGCTGTAAAATTGTGCAGGTGATGCAGTAATTCGTTAATGAGCATTATACTCATTTTCTTTTCAAGTAAACTACCCAAAGTTCTAATGATTCATTTGGTTTTGCACATAGCAGTTGCAAATTTTACCATTTTATGCTTAGAGTAGGTGCATGTCTCTGTAACTTTTATCTGGAAGGGATCAGAAATTTCTGCCCAAGCGGAAAGACTTGAGGCTTACTGCCACCGTCATGACAAAGTTCACTGAGAGGATGGTTAGCAATAACTGGGGTACATCACGTAGCTGCCTTTGAATCTGTTTCCAAGTACTCGGCCTGCAATTACCCTCCTATTTCTTCCTCATTAACAGGCAACTAGCGAAGGACCATTTATTGCCTGAATAACAATGTAATTTGGTCAATGTTAGCAGAATTGATTCCCACGGACTTCCCTGAAATTCTGTTAATCGGTTCAGCAGGCCACATCCTTCCTCTCCATAAAGCTGTGTCAGCATCCCATCCTAACTGCCAAAACTGTCATATACTGTGAAGGGTCTGAAATGTCACCCTCTGTGCAAATTTTAAAGTTAGCGTCTTATGATTTTATGGATGCTGTCTGAGGACATGATCCTCCTAGGACAGAGGCAAAAGAATTAGTCACTCAATAGTAGTGTTCACACATGTTCTAGAAGACCATATTTCTAAAGTGTGATGCAAAAAAGAGAGCAGTGACCTTGGCACATACAATGGGTTGAATTATAGGAGGTAAACCTTTTTCTTAAGAAATCCAAATCTTTTAAAGTGGACCATAAGGATGCCTGTCATTTGCTCTGGAAGGAGGCACTCTTTCTGTCTTTCAAGATAATATCTCCCCATCCCCCCCAAATGGTAGCCAGTGCCTCTGTTCACATGGTAGGCAAAGCGGGGGGGGGGGGCATTTATGGAGAATTGTCTTTAAATATACAAAGGTGAAGAGAGAAAATTAAAGGAACAAAGAGCAAGCTTTCCATTGTACAAACAATTGAAATGACTTTATCTGGGACCTCGCCACACACATGGATGAAATTCTCAGGACCCTCTTGCAAAAGGGTTTGTGATAAAACCAGATTAATCCAAATAGGGAAGTGAAAAGCCCACTCTTGGAGGGCATAGCCTATGCACTGATCCTGTTAGATAATTTTGCAAAGTTGTATTGGAGCCAAGTCTGCCATTAGATGCTGTACTGAGACTGGACTTACCCTAGCGTCATTTTGTGGACACCAGAACCTGGACATCTAGGCCTTTCCCAAACTCCAATGTAGGGAAACAGATGCTGAGCAGAGCACAGTCACTCTGAATTAAGAAGACAGAGATAAGAATTCAAAGTTCCAGGTGCTTCTTAAGTAAACTTGTTTGCATCTTATCTTTACAGCTTCATTAAATTGCTATTTCCCCATAGTTTGGGGGTTTCATTGATTATGCCATATATTTTTACATTTACTTTAGTTCTCTTTCAAGATTAATAATGAGAAGAGCACCCCTAAGTTATAAATTGATAATTGCTGGAGAGCTGATTCTTGGGTAAGACTCAAGATATAGGTGCTCAGTCCAAGGAGATAATATCAAATTAAAGCATTCAATATTAGCTTGAGCCTTTAAATGTTCCTAACATAATGAAGCTTTACTTTTTATATCATGGGGTTTTATGTCTGTCTTTTATATAAATGTTACATTGTGAAATTTAATAACTTTTCTAAAAATAATGTATTAATCTAGTATAATAATATATTAAATTTATTTCTTGGTATAGTTGGAAACTTAGGTATAGCTTAACAGTATTTTTTCAAAATGTGTAAAGCAATTTAGACCTTTTACAATTTTTTGAGTAAGGATTCATGTCTACACAGATTTTTTTGAAACATTTGACACATTTATGTTTTTGAAATAGTGACTGTTTGATCTTTTAATTAATTGGTCCTTTGGTATTGCTACTAATATGAGTCAATATTTGGACACATTTCTAACCTTCATGTTCTTAGCACATTTCATAAGTTTTTGAGGATATTTTTTCTGAACATTTTTGTTTTTGTACTTTTCTGTTTATCAAAGCTTATGTGCATGTATGTGTATATATATGCTTATATGTTTCATAACCAAGTGAATATATGATAAAATCCTCCTTTATGAGAAAATAAATTAAAGCTATAACTTTTATGATTGCCATCATTTAATCTTATATAAGTACATACATTATTCTGTATTTTATACTGCTTTTCTCTTTTGGACTCATGGATTTTAATGAATTCAAATGTATCTAAATTGTCATAATAATTTTAAATATTTTATTGTCAAATTCATTATTACAGCTTGGCCAGTGACTTTCTTTAAGATGTCTTCCTTGAAAGACATCCTTGAAATATCCTAAATGTTAGGCAGTGACAAGAGAGTGTACTCCAAGCCATTTCTTTTTCCTGTTCAAAGCCGTGAAAGCAAGTATCCTCCAAGGAGCCCTTGTTACTTATAGTAGAGATTAGTGCAGAAAGGAAAATAACATCTGAATTATTTTGTAGGGATAATCATGAGGATTTTTCATGGGCTAAAGTGCAGTTAGTCTATTAAAATATATCTAGAAATGATGAAGCTGGAAAAATACATATTTTAAAATAATTTCCAACTAATTTTTCCATTATAACATATACCTTTCTTACATAGTATATATTCTGTTTGTCTGTCTGTTTGTTTGTTTGTTTGTTTGTTTATTTATTTATTTATTTATTTATTTATTATCTATCTATCTATTTAGGTTAATCCTCACCTGAGGATATTTTCCCATTGATTTTTAGAGAGAATGGAAGAGACAGTGAAAGACAGAGAGAAACATTGGTGTGAGAAAAACACATCAATTGGTTGCCTCCTTCATGAGACCGTGCCCGGGCCAGGGAGGAGCCTGCAACCAAGGTATGTGCCCTTGATCAGAATCAACCCTGGGACCCTTTGGTCCTCAAGCCGATGCTCTATCCACTGAGCCAAACCAGATAGGGCTATACTCTGTTCTTTTTAAACTTCAAGGTTCTTTTATACTCTTGACACACTGAATTTGTATGTCAATTAAAAATTTAGATTTTATGTCAATTTAGAGTTAATCAGGAGCAGCAATTGTATGGATTTTATAAAGACTGAGTCACATCTTTATACTGTTTTTAAACTCTCGGTTCCAACTGAAGTTTCAGTGTGGGGCAATGAGGCCTAGTATATCACAGAATAAATAAGCCTTTCTAGCCTTACTGCAGTTCCTGGGGCATACATTTAAAGGAACATGAGTTCACACTAGATCTCCTGGCCACAGCTTCCAAAGCTAGAATTCTTGAAATCATTCTTCCTCCCCAATTAACTTTATTCCCCACATCCAATTTGTTGTAAAGTTCTCTCACTTACACTTGCTGGATATCATTAGAATCCCTCGCCTCTTCAACATAATTACTCTCACTTGTCTATAATCAGCTGCTACCATTTCTCCTCTCCTTTATTGCTTTATCTTCCTAATTTTTCTTCATTTCCCCAGCTTTGACTATCCCTGAAATTCTTTTCCAGGCTGCTGCCATTTTTATAAAATGAATATATGCCATAGTTTTGTTACTTTAAATGCTTCCATGCCTTTCTACTACATTTAGAATACTAGTAAATCTTAAATGTGCAGGTGTGGCATAGGAACTTTATTTTCCTGATAATTTCTTCAGCCTTTCATAACATCTACATCACTTGCTAAACCGAAGACACCTTTTCAAAACTGTCATTTCTTTTTTTCCTAAATCACAAACCTCTCTCTTAAATGTTCTTGCTAAGCTATTATTTCTTCTCCCGGAAAAATCTTAAAATTCTTTGAAATTTGTCTCAGATATATGTTTGTTTGTTTTTTAATGATCCTACCTACTGCTAGATAGATAGATAAATAAATAAATAAATAAATAAATAAATAAATAAAAAATACTCCCTTGCTGGTCAAGATGCCCAACCCCTCATCTTCAGACCTGTTAGCTAATATGACAAAAAGGATTTACAGAGGTGATTAAGCCTAAAGACATTGAGGTAAGGAGATTATCTGCATTACCCAGTTGGGCCCAAACTAATCATATGAGTCCATAAAAGTGGAAGAAGAAGGAGAAGAGCGAGTCAAAAAGATGTGATGTGAAAAGGACTGAACTCACCATTGCTGGTTTTGATGGGCAAACAAGGAACCTACAAGATAAGAAATGTGGCAGCCTCTAGAAATTGGGAATGGTCCTTAGTTTCCACTCAACAAGAAAGTAGGCGCCTTAGTCAAACAGCTGCAAGGAATTGAATTCTGACCATAATTGATCAAGGATCTGTATTTTCTTCTAGGAGTCTCCAGAAAGAAACATGGCCCTGTCGTTTTGAAACCCATGCAGGACTTTTGACCTACAGAACTGCAAGGATGTCCATCCTGTGTACTGTAATAGCAACTGGGATTATCTTTTTTTTAAATATGTATTTTTTTATAAGTATCTTTTTTTGTTGAAAGTATTACCTGCCCCTTTTTTTCTCCCATTGACCCCTTATCACCTGCCCCCACCCCCATTTCAGGCCCCCACCACCCTATTGTCTGTGTCTGTGGGTTATGCATATATGCATACAAGTTTGTTGGTTAATCTCTTCCCATCCACTCACCCAACTCTACCTTCCCTTTGAAATTCTACAGTCTGTTCCATGCTTCTATGTCTCTGGATCTATTTTGTTCATCAGTTTATTTTGTTCATTAGGTTCTACATATAAGTGAGGTCTTGTGATACTTGTCTTTCTCTGACTGGCTTATTTCACTTAGCATAATACTCTCCAGGTCCCTCCATGCTGTCTCAAAGGGTAAGGGATCCATATTTTTTACTGCTGCATAGTTTACCATGCGTAAATGTACCATAGCTTTTTTACCCACTCATCTACTGATAGGCACTTGGACTGTTTCTAGATCTTGACTATTGTAAATTGTGTTATTATGAGCCTTGGGGTGCATACATTCTTTCTGATTGGTGTTTCAGGTTTCTTAGGATATATTCCTAGAAGTGGGATCACTGGTTCAAATGGCTGTTCCATATTTAATTTTTTGAGGAAACTTCATATGTTTCCCACAGTAGCTGCACCAGTCTGCATTCCCACCAGCAGTGTACTAGGGTTCCTTTTTCTACACATCCTTGCCAGCACTTGTCATTTGTTGATTTGTTGATGGTAGCCATTCTGACAAGTGTGAGGTGGTACCTCATTATCATTTTAATTTGCATCTCTTGGATGATTAGTGACTTTGAGCATTTTTTTTTTCATATGTCTCTTGGCTTTCTGTATATCCCTTTGGAGAATGTCTATTTAGGTCCTTTGCCTATTTTTTAATTGGCTTGTTTGACTTCCTTTTGTTAAGTTGTACAAGTTCCTTATATATTTTAGTATTAAACCTTTATCAGATATATCATTGCCAAATATATTTTCCCATACAGTGGGCTCCCTTTTCATTTTGTTCATGGTTTCTTTTGCTGTGCAGAAGCAATTTTATTTTGATATAGTCCCATTTGTTTATTTTCTCCTTAGTTTTCTTTGCCCTAGATGTATCTGCAAACATATTGCTATGAAAGATGTCTAAGATTTTGCTGCCTATGATTTCTCTTAGGATTTTATGGTTTCATGATTTACATTTATGTCTTTTTTGAGTTTATTCTCATGTATGGTGTAAGTTGGTGGTCTAGTTTCATTTTCTTGCATGTACCTGTCCAATTTTCCCAGCACCATTGTGTATTCTCTTGGTGATTTTTGGAGGGCTTTGATAAGCAGGACAGAGGCAAAAGGTACTCTCCTCCCTGAATCGGAGCCTGTCTGCTCTGAATGGTCAGTTTCACTGTAATCCTCAGATCCTTCCAATCATTGGTTGCTTTTGCGATGTCATCACCAATCTTTTTTGAAGACAGATTCAAGGTTGATCTTGGGGGTCAGGGCAGACATGGCAGTGACTTCCTCATTGGTGCACCTTAGGTAGGTGACTTTGATCTCATTGGGATCAAACTTCAGTGGCATGGTTTGAGGCGGTTGGTGTCAGATGAAGCAGCATTTGTGAAAACCCAAGAAAGTTGCACTTAAGATTTATTTCTCTCAGTTAAAAGCCAAAAGCCAGAATGCTCCTTTTAATCAATTGTACCCATTGATTAAAAATAATTGTGCCCTGATTGGTTTGGCTCAGTGGATAGAGCATCAGCCTGTGGACTGAAAGGACCCGGGTTCGATTCCGGTCAAGGGCATGTACCTTGGTTGCGGGTACATCCCCAGTGGGAGGTGTGCAGGAGGCAGCTGATTGATGTTTCTCTCTCATCGATGTTTCTAGCTCTCTATCCCTCTCCCTCTCTGTAAAAAATCAATAAAATTTATAAAAAAAATATAATTGTACTCATTTCTCCTTCCAAAAAAGGTTAGATGGTGCATAGACTTAAATGTTAAAACTAAAGTGATCGAACTTCTATGTTAACTTCATCTATGGATAGATTTCTTAAATAGAGCATAGTAAAGAATAACTATAACAAAACATTGATAAATTACGCTTCATTAAAATTAAAAACTTCCTATTTTCCAAGATTTGATTATTTAGGGAGGTAATAAGGAAAATCGCACCCACACAAAGAGATATTCCTATAACTCAATAGAAAAAGACAGACTGGATAAAAGGAATTGAACATGTGCTTTCCAGTAAGATATCAAATAGTTTAAAAAACTTATGCAAATGTTTCACACCCATCAGCATGTCTAATAAGTAAGACTGAGAACACCAAGAGTTGTTGAGGATTTGGAGTAACAGAGTCTACTTAATACTGGTAAGAATAAAAATTTATAAAACCATTATGAAGAAAATGGTTTGGAGTATCTATTTGTGTTTTTTTTTCAACTATTGATGTTCAATGTTTATGAAGTACATATATGCATATACTCAATCCTCAGAACAAAATCAAAGCATGTTAATATTATTCTAATTTCATATATGGGAAAATAAGCTCAAAAGTGCTTAGGCTTCTTGACTAGGGTCATACTAGGGTAAACGTGGTGCTCAATTAAAATCACGTTGTCTGAATAGCATCACTTGTGTCATGCCCTCCCAGTGGCAGCCAAATACACTTTCTGTGGGTCAGGAATCCAAGTGAGGCTCAGCTGGGTGATTCTGGATCAGGATCCCTCAGAGCTTCGCTGTGTTACTGGGACTGCAGCCATCCCCAGCAGACAGGGTCTGCAGGATACTCTTCCAAGCTCACTCACATGGCTGCTGACAGAGGCTGCAGTTTCTCACCACATGGCTCTCTCCACGGTATGCTCGCAACACAGCTTTCCCTAAAGTGAGGGATCCAAGAGAGGGGGAAATAGAAAAAAAGTGCCCAGGATAGAAGGCAATCCTATATAACAAAAGCTTAATATGCTAAGTGTCCGGTTGTCCGTTCATCCGTTAAACCAATCAAAGCGTAATATGCTAATGATATGCTAAGGCTGCTCAACTGCTCTATCTGACATGCACTGACCACCAGGGGGCAGTTGACTGGTCAACCATTCACTGTGATGTGCACTGACCACCAGGGGGCAGATGCTCTGACTGGTAGGTTAGCTTGCTGCTGGGGTCCAGCCGACCGGGACTGAGTGAGATGGGCCAGACATGCCCTGGAGCCCTCCTGTGGTCCCTCCCCAGCTGGCCAACCTCCCGCATCCCTCCCTTCCCCAGTCATGCACCGGTGGGGTCCCTCAACCTGGGCTGTGCTCTCTCGCAATCTGGGACCCCTCTGGGGAGCTGCCCCCTGGTGGTAACTGTGCTCCCACAGGGGGAGTGCCACTCAGCCAGAATCTGGGCTCATGGCTGGCAAGCGCAGCAGCAGTGGTGGGAGCCTCTCCTGCCTCCGCAGCAGCACTAAGGATGGCCATCAGTCGGACATCCCCCAAGAGCTCCCAGACTGCAAGAAGGTGCAGGCTGGGCTGAGGGACACTTCCCTCCCCACCCCCCCGCATCGGGAGTGCATGAATTTCATGCAGTGAGTCTCTAGTCTTTTATAACAACCTCAGAAGTGACATACCATCACTTCTGCCATCACTATTGAGAGTGTGAGAAGACTATATGTAGGCATGAATAACAGGAGGCAGGAATCATTGGGGGAGCATCTTGGAGGCAGTAAAGTTTGAAATCATCAAATCTTCTAATCCTGGAGCTAAACTAAGACAATGAAGAATTAACACAGCATCATAGGCAGAGTTATCTTTGCTCAGTTGCAAAAACTTATATGAACCATGTAGTATTACAAGGATAAAAAGAGAAATATCTATAAAAAAGAAGTAATTATCCATGAGAAATATCAGTTTTGATATTCTTCCTATTCCAAAAATGATTGAAATGCTCTTGCTACCTAATTTTCAACTCAATGACAATCTTGATTTCTATCCTAAAAATGCAGGACATGACTTAGCAAACTCATCAGTGCCCAGAAGGTAAATTTCCAAAATTACATCTCTTTCTTTCTAGCATAGGCTAGACCTAAATGAAAAAAAAAAAAAAAATAAGAGTTTAGACCACAAAATGGTCTGTCATCTCTAGCCATTGCATAGGCAGTAAAATTATTAAAAAAAGGCATAAAATAGAAGGGAACACTTTTCTGAAATACCTTATTATCCAAGTCTGAATTGGAAGATGGATTTTACATCACAAAAAACTTTGCATTGATTTCTCTTTGCTCCTTCATTTGTAACCAGATGTCACTCAGACTTGGACTAAACTTAAGTCATAACTGACAGATGTTGACTCTCCCAAGTTTGAGGTTTTCCGTGACTGGATCAAACTCATAGGTAAGCTTAGTTGGCATATTCTTCTTTGTTTTAAATATTTCTAGAGGATGGTGACAATGGTCAGCTTAGATTAATACAAAGTACTTCAAATCAGATTTTTGAGCTGACTGCAAGATCCATGCTTAGTCCCTGCTCTGTGTTTCCTCCCATGTATTTTCTAAAACATAGGAATACCCATCAATATGCTTGGAATCAACAATTATATTCTGTGCTTGACAGAAATGCATCAGAACAGATGTAAAAGAATGATCATAGAAGTTTTATTCCTAATAGCCCCAAACTGGAAATAACTCAAATGTCTACTAAGAGCAGAATGAGTAAATTATGATATCTTTCTATCTTGGCATTCTGCAAAGCAATGAAAAAAATCAAACTACTGGTACACACATGTCATGGATGAATCTCACAGATATAACGTTGGTGAATGAAGTGAGATAAAAAAAAGAGTTCATGTTTTATGAGTGTATTTCTATTAAGTAAAGAATAGACAAAGATAAGCTTTGGTGTTAGAAGTCAGATTAATATTTACAATTGGGTATGATTGTGACTGGGAGTTGGCATGAGCAAGCCTTCTTGGATAGTAATTACAATCTTGATCTGGGTAGTGGTTACATGAGCTACGCATTTCAGATATATTCACTTTATGTGTGTGATACCTCCAAAAAGGGGAAATAAGAATATCTTTTCCTACACTACTTATAAGATGTGTATTATAAAATAATGCTTTTGACAATTGGAAAATATCCTCATTCTACAGCTCACAAAGTAAAATATATAATGCTGTATTTTATAAGACACAAATTAATGCACCACTGTGAATTACATTTATTCTTGGCTAGTTTTCTTGTCCCACTAGTGCAATATTTTATTAAAACCATAAAATATTTTAATTGAGCACACAAGTTATTTTGAAAAAGGGAATTAGCATCATCTTCCATTGTCATCCTATCTATTAATGTCTTATTCAGAGAATGTATTGTTAAAAAGACTCTACTAAGGCATAAAATTTCAGGTTTATTAGAATGCTTTCATGGTATGAGATACTAGTATGCATGGTATCAATGACTAGCACCTAAATATCTTGAAAAAACCACACAATTATTTTCCATGACATTACAGTGAAAATCATTTCAATATATTTAAGTTACAAGATATGGATGACATTCCTAGTGATAGCAGCAGGAGTTTGATCCTAGTTTTTGAAGACTATTGGAAAATGAAAATTATATATAAAGTACCAGCATGTCAGATACTATTATTTGTTCTAGATAGGTAATGTATCACTAAACATGTCAGTTATTTAGTATATATTATTATTGTTTCCATGGATGGATAAACTGAATTAAGAAAAATTAATGCCCACACTAGAAAAAAAAAATTCTTACACCGTCTATGTATAATCACACAGAGAAGAGTTAATCTATCCAAGGGCATTATATACAGACTAGAGACGCAATGCACGAAAATTTGTGCACTAGAGGTGTGGGGTCCCTCAGCCCAGCCTGCCCCCTCTCACAGTCCGGGAGCCCTCAGGGAATGACCTACTGACAGCTTAGGCCCACTGATCTGTGGGAGGTGACTGGGCTGATCAGGGGAAGGCGCCGCCCCCATCACCCTGCTGCTGCTGCCACTGCCGGCTGCAGCAGCTTCGAGGCCTAAGCCCTGGGCCTCGCAGCCGCCAGGGCTTACAGCTGCCTGAGTCCACAGCTGCCTGAGCCCCAGGCCTTGCAGCCACTGTGACTTTGTCGGGATGGACATGTGGATGGACGTCCGGAAGACGTTTGCCCTAATTAGCATATTACCCTTTTATTAGTATAGATTCCAAACCTATTGTAACATTAGCTGTGCGATTATTAATATGAATTTAGCCAGGAATTTCTTCAATAATGGCATATTTGGGAGATATTAGAGAAATTAATTCTTGCCTCATTTTATTAAAAGTGATATTTTCTTCTGATAGGTCTGTAGAATTCAGAGCAAGCAAAAAAAAATATTTCTTAATTATACCTCACCAGAAAAATTGTGAATTTAAATTGGAATATAGATTAAAAACTCTTACATTGTCATCAAGGGTGGAGAACATCCTTAGCTTCTAATATTTGATAGAATATAGTTAGCAACATTTTATATAAAGGTTTTCAAGTAAAAAGCAAGGGAGCCTAAGGGAAAATAGGCAGAGTTGCCTCTGTTTTGGGCATTCATAAACATCCGCTAGACATCTTCCTTGCTATTAAAACTCCAATGTGATTCTCAGTCCTCCAATTTGCCATATCTTTCAACAGTGTTCTGCCTGTCTTATAAGACTTTTTTTTTAACCAAAAATAGTAGTCTCATTTCTCTTGGTGAATGATTGTTTTAGGCAAGAACATCTGAGAAAAATTACGGCAAATCAGAAGTACAGAAAAGTTCACAGAAAGCAATCGGTGAAGGATTTTCTTGTTCCTGAAGGAGATAAAAGACAGATGTTCTTTTATCTGCTTCTTGATCCTTTCCTCTGCCTGTGACACCTTGAAATGGCACTGCCATCTTGGAGCTACTTGTCGAGGATTGACACGCGGAGGAGGGCAGAGCTGGAGGCTATGTTCTTATTAAGCACATAATTAACATTACCTGGGGCTGCTCAACTTCCAGACTTGTTGTTTGTTTTTGCTTTTTCTGTAATTTCCCCAAATTATAACCTTTTAAGTATATTTTTATATCATAAAGATCTACAAAAAAATGCTGTGCCAATTATAGAGAAGTTTCTAAGCATTTAAAAGTAGAATATAAATATACTGTGTACATTAACACTTCCGTTGACTTAAAGAGACTAAAGGAATCAGTTCAGAAAAACAACTTTGCGTGGACTCTCTTCAAGGAGTAAACGTATGTTTCCTAACCACAACTATAATCACAAAGCAATGTTGGAATTATTAGGATCAATCAATGAGCAGTTGTATTTTGTGAGCATAAAGAAATATTCTTACACTCCCAAGTGTCAAAAAAAGTAATTTAAATAGTTATTAACTGACATGGAAATATGAAAAATATAAATTTGACTCATGAAACTATAGTTGACTATGGTATATTTGAGGGTAGTACTTATAAGAAGCTAAAGATCATGAAGTACCCAGTCTGAACATGGCGTTGACTACAGAAAGCTGAATTGACAATGAACTATAATCTCTTTTTAGGCCATCATTTTGAAGGTAGTATAAAGACTAATAACACAGAACAAGAAATTGCAAAAAGAGAGGCCAAGCAGCATTGGCAGAAGTTTTGCAGTTTAAAAAGGACATATAACTCTTTAATATTCCATATTGCCTGTAAAAGAGCAGTGGAATATTGTGACCAGGCCTAGCTAGAGGTATGGAAATATATACATATACATTCTGTGGAAACTAAGTTTATAAATTTCATAAAAGTTATTGCTTTTATTCCTTTTGAGAAACCTGAGAATGTGTCTGCACTATACCTGGATTCTCCTGTGGCAGCCATCAGCTGTGGCTGCTTAAATGCTGCCCCTTGAGTTAGGATATGCACTTCCTCTCCTGCTGGCCACAGTCCTCACTCCTCTTTACTGCTTCTCAGAACATTAGAATCCGTGATCAGCTGCTACTTACTTTCATATGATACCCAGCTTAACTCAATAGTTTGGCAGCCTTGTTCAGATCCATGTGTGTTTGCAACTTTGGCCATGCTCTTTCCAGATTGACATTTTAAGTTAACTCACCACAGAGTTTTTAATTTTGGTTTTACTCGTTGACATATCTATAATTTTTTTAAATCGTACTTTCCTCACCCTGGTTCTACTCAGAACCTCAAAACACAATTATTTTCCAGTTATCAGCCTCTTTCTGAGCTATATCCAGTGTTCAGACCAGTATTTTGTACTACACTGACTTGATAGTTTTTTTGAAAAGTCAAGTACTGTACTTTTTTGAACACAATTTTTAATGCATGCTAAACACTGTAGGGTTCTCCATGTTTGGAACAGGATACTAAATCTTTTAAGGACTGAGGGAGAAAATGAGAGAGTAACAGGGAATTATTTGTTAATGGGAATAGTAACTTGTAAGATCTAATTATCTTTCTCCAGCATTATTATTGTTATTCCTTTCTATTGCTAACTTTTATTGATTCATGATTTTCATTCCAATTTGTGACATACTTGTGTTTCATTAGGAATTACTTGATAAATAGAAGATTTCATGGAAAAGATCTGCCCCATATGTAAAATATTTTTATCAATAGTTTACATATATTTCCAATTATATGTATTTATTTTTTAAAAATATATTTGTATTGATTTCAGAGAGAAAGGGAGAAGGAGAGAGAGATAGAAACATTAGTAATAAGAGAGAATCATTGATCGGCTGCCTCCAACATGCCCCACACTGAGGATCGAGCCCTCATCCCGAGCATTTGCCCTGACTGGGAATTGAACTGTGACTTCCTGGTTCATAGGTGGATGCTCAACCACTGAGCCATGCCAGCTGGGCTATTAGATTTTTTATTGCATAACCCCCTCATTGTTCAAAGGTCAACTGTAATTTAATTCTCTACTTCCTAGATAGGATAGCTGCATATATAGTTTCTAGTCTAAAAAAAAAATAGTTTTAGCTATAATTTCCTGGGCTTTTTCTTTTATTCTTATCCCCAATTTTTTCATCATTTATTTTCTTTTTTAATTATTTATTATTTATTTATTTTTTAATCCTCACCTGAGAATATTTTTCCATTGATTTTTACAGAGAGTGGAAGAGAGAGGGAAAGACAGAGAGAAATATTGATGTGAGAGAAATACATTGATTGGTTGACTCCTGCCAGGGCCCAGGCCAGGTAGGAACCTGCAATGGAGGTACATACCCTTGGCCAGAATTGAACCCGGGACCCTTTGGTCTGCAGGCTGAAGCTCTATCCACTGAGCCAAACTAGCTAGGGCTCACATAATTTCTTTTATTCATCATTTCCTAAATTTAAAAGGGCATATTTAATTTCTGTCTTCCTGTCTCTCTCTTTCACCTTCTCTCCTTTCTTCCTCCTCTTCTTTTCTCACTTTTCTTCTTCTTGTCCTGTCTCCTCCTCCATGTCTACCTCCTCTTTTTCTTGCTCTATCACCATGCATTTTAACAGGTACTATAAATATCTGTGTGCTGTTCAATGGCTTAACCTTTCTAAAGAAAATGTCATTCTAAAAGTAGGCTAGACTGATTATCAAGTGAGGAACAATTAATTAATCATGCCTGTCAATTAATATGTTTTTATTGATTTTTAGAGAAAGAAGAAGGGAGAGGGATAGAGAGATTGAAACATTGATGATAGAGAAACATCAGTGATCAGCTGCTACTTCATGCCCCGTAAAGGGGATTAAGCCTGCAACCCAGGCATGTGCACTTACCAAACTGGTGACCTTTTGATTCCTAGTATTGAGGCTCAACCACTGAGCCACACCAGTTGGGCAATTATGTCTGGCAATTAGATGGTTATTGACTAATCAAAGAAATGGTAAAAAACATGATATTTTTTGGATTTAATTTAAAAGAACAATTATATAAAGTTGGTATTAATAATAGATTCTTACAATTTGGTTTAATTCTTTCTTTGGATTATAGCAAACATGATTTCATCATTATTTCTAACAATATGCCAATTCCAATAATTTTAACTTATACATGTTTATTATGTTTATGTAAATATTTATTTATTAACTTTATTTTTATTGTTGACACTGTTATAGTTGTGCCCATTTTCCTACCTTTGCCCAACCCCACCCAGCCCCCACCCCTCTTCCCTCTGGCCATTATCACACTTTGTGTCTGTGGATTCTGCATATATGTTTTTGGCAAATTCCTTCAGCTTCTTTCATCCAGTGCCTCATTTCCTCCTCCCCTCTAGAAACTGCCTGTCTGTTCCATGTAGCCATACCTCTGCTTCTATTTTGCTCATCAGTTTTTGTTCATTAGATTACTCATATAAATGAGATCATATGGTACTTGTCTTTCTCTGATTGGCTTATTTTACTTAGTGTAATAATCTCCAAGTCCATCAATGCTGTCACAAAAGACAAATGATTTCTTTCCTTTTATGGCCAAGTAATATTCCATTGTGTAAATGTATCACAGCTTCTTTATCCACTCATCTACTAATGGGCACTTGGTCTGTTTCCAGATCATCTGTTTCCAGCCTGCCTGAATGGCGACAATCAATAAATCAACAATGAGTGCTGGAGGGGATGCGGAGAAAAAGGAACCCTAGTGCACTGTTGGTGGGAATGCAGACTGTGGAAAACAGTATGGAGTTTCTTTAAAAAATTAAAAATGGAACTACCTTTTGACCCAGTGATCCTACTTCTGGTAATATATACTAAGAATCCCGGAACACCATTTTGAAAGAAGACATGCACCTCTCTGTTCATAGCAGCATTATTTAGAATAAATTTTCATTATTGCTTTATATGGACCCTTCAAGCACATGTACTTGTACTATAGAAAAACATTTATAGTTGTTCTTTTGTAAGAATTAAATGTTAACTATAATTTTGGGGAGAAAGTTGTCAGAATTACAGAGAAATATAAAGGTTGTTTAGGAGCACATTTGCATAAACCATAAGGAAATATTGAGTTGTGCATAAAGAGATGGTTTCAAAATAGCATGTTATAGTATAAAAAAGGAATATAGCCTGAAAGTCAGATCACAGAAAAGAAAAAAAGGGACATGCTTAATGCCACTTTCCTGCTTATCAGAACATAATTGGATAGATGGCCTTTGTAATAAAAAACTCCAGAGTGTTTTGGCTACTAAAATTTGTTTGTATTTTTTTTTTTGCCTTCTTGTTTGTTTTGTTAAGAAATGAGGAGAGAAAGAAAAGTGGTATATTTATGTTAAAAACTATTTTGTATTTTATAAACAAAACGTATGTTAGGGATGAGAGCTAACGAGTAAAAGAGCAATATAAAAAGGGACAGAGATGACAGTAGAGGGCACCTGTACACCCCAGGGTACAAATAAGAGGACAAATAGGAATGTAGTAGAAAAATTGCATTTCAGTTGTGGCAGTTTATAGTTGACCTAATGACAAGGTCAAGTATTATGCACTGAGTGTAAAATTAATGTCAAGTCGAAATGGGCTTTTCATCTGGATGGCACTTGCTAATGCAAAGCATTTTAAAAAGAAGCCATCAGCAACACTTGGAGAAAGATAATTCTGAAAGGGGAAGTAATTCATGTCATTTATTTTAAGAGGAAAAATAAACCCTTGAGAGCAAAGCTTTCATTTCCACATTTAATTTTGAAGAAAAAGAGTCGGATGCACACAAAAGTCAGATAGATATCAATAATCCTGTTCACCTGGAACCAGGATAGTAATTAAATTTGTATTAAGGCAAAAAATGAACATTTTTCTTTTTTGCTGATAAAAAGATAATTGGTGTAATGTCCACACTTAACATAACACTTTGCTCCCTAAAAAAACAAGTAAACAAGTCCTTTTTTTAAAGACGGAGTAATCATCATATATTTTTAAATCTTTATTGTTGAAAGTATTACAGATGTCCGCCTTTTTATACACCATTGACCCCTTCTAGCCCGCACTCACTCCCTGCCCAAAATCAAATACCAATTCAAAGAAATAATTAAGCCAAATTCCACATTAACAGATTTTGCAGCCAACACTGACAACTGGGTAATAAAGGTTGATATAGATAGAAAAATACATCAATGTCAGGAAAGGAATTTTGTCAAGATCCAGAACAAAAGAGAGCAAAAGCCAAGTTACAAAGTTACAAAGCTAAAAGTCAGAAAGTAATAGACCCACACCAAAAATGTTAGATGCAGAGGATCAAAAACAGATTGTTTATTAACTAAGACTCTAGCCACATTTCTTGTGGTTTTCTCCTCTATGCTTGATTTGCTGGTTAACACACATCATCTTTTTTGGTCAACCTACTTTCTTTGAAGGCTATGTGTATCTTGACTATCCCCAATGCTATTCACACTGTGCCACATGGGGTGTATACCAAGACACATTAGTATTAGACAAAAATAACTATTGTAAATTTTGTGTCTAAGATGTTTTTGCCCAACATCAACTAACATACTTTTGCCAGCTTCACAAAATTTTTGGAGTCAAGTGGTATATTTTTCTGAAATTATTGCAATCCTATATAAAAAACAAACATAAATCTCTAGAGAAGTGTATTAAGATGTATCCAATGTCATATTAGGAAACATCTTTGTTTAGGACATTTAAAATAATACCTGCTGGGAATAGTGCATTGAATTATAATATGTAACTTAATGTCTATATGATTTATAGAAGAGATCACTTTAAATGTTGAATATTCTTATAGAATTGTTATTGTATTACTATTGTGAAGTATGATAAAATTAATGCACAAAGTATTTTTAAGGCTATTAAGCCAATGCTATCACAAAAACCTGTTATAAATTCAGTATTTAAGGATCTGATGTAATAGGAATGGGGTCAGGAGATTATCCTATATAATAAAAGGCTAATATTCAAATAGACCAAATGGCAGAAAGACTGGTCACTATGATGCACACTGACCACCAGGGGGCAGACGTTCAACACAGGAGCTGCCCCCTGGTGGTCAGTGCGCTCCCACAGGGGGAGCATCGCTCAGCCAGAAGCTGGCTTACGCTGACAGGTGCAGCAGTAGTGGCTGGAGCCTCTCCCACCTTCGTGGCAGCTGGACATACCCCGAGGGCTCCCAGACTGCGAGAGGGCGCAGGCCAGGCTGAGGGACCCCCCCTCCCCCGCCAAGTGCACGAATTTCTTGCACCGGACCTCTAGTTTTAATATAACATTAATAAAAATATGTTTTTAAGTTGTCCAAGTCTCCAAAAAAGAGATGTGAATTGAAGCTACAAGGCTCGTTATAAATAAGGAGTCAGGATGGGGCTGTTGTGTGTTAGTATACCTGAAAAGACTGGGAAGATTCTTTTTAAATTAACACAACCTAGGTTTATTTCTCATTTTTTTTCTTATGGGTATCCTTAATGAATTTTATCAGTGAAAGGAACTGTAGTTGACTAACTTCTCCAGGGACTTATAATTTCTCTTCTGCCTTCAAGAACATGATGTGTTTTTAATATTTGAGGAACTTTCATTTGCATGAATAATGTATAAGAAATATGCCATGTAGTGATGGGAGAATGTGCTAAAGACTGGATGGACTAATGGGAGTATATGGGAAGCACAGAGAGAAGTTAATGATTTTTTGCATATTTGATGATTTAGCTAAGGAATTGCATTTCAAACAGTGGAAGAAGACAGTCACCCAAGTAAATTAAAAATGACAAAATACAGATATTTGCTATAAAAAGAAAACTAGAAATTACTACTTACTAAGCATATAAAGCATACCTCACTAATTTGGAACACAAGGGAAGGTTTCCACCAAAAATGACCTTTAGCTATAATATAAAGAATTGTTAGAAGTTAAAGGTTCAAGTTTCAATCTTTGGGAAGTGGAGCTCTGAAGAGAACATTTCTAGCAGAAGAACAATATACATGAAAGTCCTTAATGCAGAAAAGAGCACTGAATGTTTGAGAAACAAACCTACACAAGCCAGCGAGACTGGAACGTAGCAGGCTGGGGAAGGAGAGGTGGAGATTAAACTACTAGGAAGTTTTTCAAGGAATAAAAATACTGAGTCTTATAGGTCACATTGAAAGTGTGCATATTGGGCTTATAAATAATGAGAAGTAAACTAGATTTATAAATTTAATGACATTTTTAGATTTTGACTTTTAAAAAACTTGGGTTGCAGTGTAAAGAACTAATCAGATGTGTGGAACAGAGTAAACTATGTGATATATAAAATGCAACTTTTCCATCACCATGCAATAATCACCATAACGCTATTATAGAGTATTCTTTTGAGTTAATCTAAAAGTTACACTCTTATAGAATTGTGAAATAGTTGTTGTTTTTGTATTGTTTTGTTTTTAAATCACTGTGGAGGGTTTCCATCTAAATACATATATGTACCCAATAGAATATTAGCAAAGTGAAAAAACTGCTGTGATTTAAAATGAATAACTGAAAAGTGAAAATTAGCACACAAAAACTGACAAAACACATAGGCAGAGATAGTTCAAAAGTATTTTAAAAATTATTTGTATTGGAAATAGTATTTTGAAGCACTTTGATAGTTACTATGGTACTGTGACTTTTGTAAAACTCAAAAGATATCTACAAACCTAGCACTACATAATATATTACATTATGTTGTGTTATGTTACATTATGTTACAAAATATTAGAATATACTATATTATGTTACAATAAATATTTACATCACTCTATGCTAATATGAACATTTTTGTATTAAAGCAGTCAGATATAATTGGTTAGAGAATTATAAAATTTACCAAAGGGGTACTAATCAATAGAGGTTATCTTATTTTTGAATTATTGTTAATAAGGAGACCAAAATGTAAAAAAAAAAGAAAATCTAATTCTTATCTAATTTGGCAATGATCACATTAGTCCAACCATTATAAAAATACATGTAATTTTGTTATTTTTCTTAAGCACTAATAAAATGTAATATATGGAAATTATGTGCTGCTTTATTCTTATTTCAAGGAAAATGTCAATTATGATAAGTAAATTATGATATTCAATAGCCAAAATTTCCCTCTTTAACTACTATAAAAAGAAGTAATGGAGCCTCTGGGACCATCCTCCAAACCTCTGCTCACATATACTGGAAAGCCAAGAATGACTTCCAGAGGAGGGCATGAGTGTCTATTTTATGATTTCTTATAAAAGGAGCTTTCTCACACTTGGCAGTCTCCATAACACATTAAGTCATGACAGGTATTAATTAACAATGGGTGCCCTTCTCTTGACATCTTGAGTCTCAAAAATACTTTGCCTTTCACTAGATTACAGACATAAGAAATGGCTAAAACCAAGAATATTAATTAATCAAAGATTTCATTGACTTTAAAGGTAATGTCTGATTTGTTTTTAAGTTGAATTTCACAACAGCCATGTCAGAACCACGCTCAAACCCCATGACTTAATGGGGTGTCCTCTGAGTAAAACATGTAGTATTAACATCCTGAGCGTAAATAAACACAAGCATAAACTATTACAGCACTTGAAGTCATATGACTATATAGAATAGGCATTTCAATTTTTATATTTATAATTATAACTAGAGATTCTTTTTTATTTCTTTCAATCACCACTACATTGAGGCATTCAGGTAAGTGTATGTTGATTTTAAAAATTTCTGAAACAACTTACAGTCATTCAAAATGAACATCAATGTCATTTGTTAATAATATAACACATAAAATTAACATGTAAAATGTGGGGCAATAAAATAGAGATAGTATTTTGTAGTCCTGCAATGGTGATGAAATATTTATTCTGCAGCATGATAGCTTTCTTTTCATCATTAAAGTTATGTAAATGTAGGGATAGATGAACTCTTTTCTGCTTGTCAAAATATTGTCATCAAAACATGTCTCTCAGATAATGTTTAATATAACTAAAAATTTTAGAAAAAATATTGTAGAAGGAAAATGTATTCAAAATTATTGTCACCTTTTTCTGCAATATTTTTGGCAATTTGACTGTCATCTAATATAAACTTCTCCAACTGAAAGCTTAGTGAGTTGATATATCTTCCCCATCTTGGACTCTTCCTTTAGAAGCCACAGGAAAAGTTCTTTTCTATTTGTATGAGTCCTTAATAAGATGGATGTGAAATTCATCACCCCAATGGCATATATCAGTCTTTGCCAAGGACAAATCTTTACAACAATAAAAATGAAAGTCTATCTTTTTTAAAAATATATTTTATTGATGTTTTTACAGAGAGGAAGGGAGAGGGATAGAGAGTTAGAAACATCGATGAGAGAGAAACATCGACCAGCTGCTGCCTCCTGCACATCTCCTACTGGGGATGTGCCCACAACCAAGGTACATTGCCCTTGACCAGAATCGAACCTGGGACCTTTCAGTCCGCAGGCTGATGCTCTATCCACTGAGCCAAATCGGTTTCAGCATGAAAGTCTATCTTAATTCACATACCCAATAGTTAAGGACATGTCTTCACAAATTCAATTAAAATATACAGTTGATACTTTCACAACACAGGTTTTAACTGTGCAGGTCTACTTTTACCATTGCTGTTGGAAGTCCTTGGGTCAACTGTATGCATTGATTTACACCATTGTATATAGGGGACTTGAGCATCCATGGATTTTGGTACCCATGTGGGGTCCTGAAACCAATCTTCCATGGATACAGAGGGTAGTTGAGTTTGGGAGGAGTCTAAAGTTATACTTGAATTTTTGACTGCAAGGGTGTTAGCAACCCTAACAACTGTGATATTCCAGGGTCAGCTGCACCTATTTTGAATAAGGCCTACTGTAGGCTTTACTTTTGTCAAGAGGAACACATCCTTCTCTTATAAAAAGAAGAGCTGGCAACTTTCCTCTATATGAAAGTGAGATAGTTTATGTTTGTTCATTTGCAGCTTTAAAACTAAAATACTGTATACAATATCCAAGCTAATCTATTGCTTTAAGAGATGGTGACCGTTGGCAAACTCTAGTAGTGAAATAATTATATGTTACTTGTCTTGAAACCTAAATAGCTTTAGTATGCATATTCTCCATGAGAGACGTAGGCTATAGACAATCTTGAGAGTTCTATAATAAATCCACCATTTGGTAAAATGGGAATTCACTGAGTGTTAGGAGTTGGCTTCTCATCTCATTTCTGCTACTTTTTAGTTGGATAAATCACTGAATTGGCCAAACTCTTAAGTTCCTCATTTACATTTGTACAACTCTCATCCTATCGAATAAAAGGCTAATATGCAAATTGTCCCCTTGACCTAGAGTTCAACCAGGAGTTTGACCGGGAGTTTGACCAGGGGGCGGGGATGGCTGGCCAACTGCCCATGGCCCCTAACCCCCAGCCGGCCTCCCCGACCAACCTCCTGCATCACCTCCCCCCGGCCAGCCTGGCCTGATCAGGGTGGGCCAGCTAGACCCACCCATGCACAAATTTGTGCACTGGGCCTCTAGTTTAGACTATAAGGACTCTAAGGTTCTTTATAATCTAATATTCTATAATTTTAACATCAACATGCCCAGAAGTAGAAAAAACTCCACATCTTTTACACATGGATACATACGTACTCTGGGTTTATTGAATGATAAAAATACATTTAATCTATTTATGGATTTATCTGCATAAGACTATGACTATATATTTCAAAATAAGTTACATTTTTAAAATCCTCACCCAGGAATATGTTTATTGATTTTTAGAGAGAGCGGAAGGGGGAGAGAGAAAGAAACATTGATTGGTTGCCTCTCATATGTGCCCTGAATGGAGATCGAACCTTCAACCTCTTGCTGTATAGGAGGATGCTCCAATCACTGAGCCACCAGACCAGGGCTAAGTTACATCTTATAAAGCCTTGATACAGAAACTTAACTAAACTTAAAAACTTCACTGAAACTTAAAACACCCTATGAAATGCAAATATAGGTCTTGTTACCCAAAATTTAATTGATTAAAGACTTGATGCAGTCTTATTTGACCTGTATCAATTAATAGGTATAAAAAAGTCATTACCATAACTAAAATGTAATGACACAGCAATCACCATTAGTATAGTACTTTAAATTTTCAATGCTTTATTTCCACACACATTTTTTTTTAACTTTATTACTTACTTAGACTTGAGAGCCTATGGAAGTTTGAAATCATCCATTTGAGTACCAATGGGAACCTCAAATGTAACATACTGTTTGAGGACTTAATAAGGGAAGAAAATATAACATATACTAGTAAATAGAGAGAAGCAAAAAAGATGAAGAAGAAAAAGAGGAGAAAGAGGTAGAGGAGGAGGAGGAACATGTGGGAAGTCACAGATTAATATTGACCAATACATTAGAGCTTATTTTTTTTATTGATTTCTTAGAGAGAGAGGAGGGGAGAGAGAGAGAGAAACATTGATGCGAGAGCCAAACATTGACCGCTGCTCCTGCATGCTCCCAACCGGGGATTGAGCCCGCAACCCAGGCATGTGCCCTGGCCGGGAATTGAACTGGCAACCATTTTGGTGCATGGGGCGATGCCCAATCAACTAAGCCTCACCGGCCAAGGCAATTAGAGCTTATTCACTGGCATCTGCCCAAAAGGGAACTTAAAGCAGGAAAAGCTCTCTAACGGAAGGATTCATCATCAGTGATTATCGCAATATAGCATACACGTTTTATTTCTGCCAAGAAAAGAGGGAATACTTTTTATTCCCAGGGAAAGGATTGCTATCACCACAATAGAAGGTATTTATTTGGCTTGGAATGTAGGATTCTAAATGCTAGAGGGGAAAAGTAGTTGCCACACTCATCACAGGTTTAAGGATAAGCCCTTATCTCCAGTTCAACAGAATAATTATTATATTTAACATTCTCTAGAAGTACTATAATTAATCCAGGGATCTATAATTGGAATTTCTGAGGGTTTTATTTTCCCTCAGATTACAGGACATTTAATAAAAACACTTAAGATTCCTGCAGTATTTGTGACTCTAGACCAGTGATGGCGAACCTATGACACGCGTGTCAGAGGTGACACGCGAACTCATTTTTTTGGTTGATTTTTCTTTGTTAAATGGCATTTAAATATGTAAAATAAATATCAAAAATATAAATCTTTGTTTTACTATGGTTGCAAATATCAAAAAATTTCTATATGTGACACGGCACCAGAGTTAAGTTAGGGTTTTTCAAAATGCTGACACGCCGAGCTCAAAAGGTTCGCCATCACTGCTCTAGACTGTTGAGTAAATATATTGTTGTTAGTCTGAGTCTAGATCGGCTTGATCTCAGCAAATCCCTAAACTCCAGGTGCATTGGCCAGCGGCTACTTTGTGTGTGGTTCTAAGATTTGATCGTAATGACTGGCTGATGGTTTTGATAATCTTAGGGTCAGTAGATATAGCTCATAGTGATAGTAAAGAATCTGATTCTAGGGTGTTTTTTTCTTTTAGGAAACAGAAACTGATATGTTTTGGTAATTTTCATAAATAGCTTTTATATCATGAAAAGTTGCCCAGTGTGGTACAACACACAAGATGTATTTGTTTTTCTTTGGTGAAAATTTTGCCTATCTCTAGTATATGCCTGATAATTGTAACACTAAAATAGTATGGGTGTGTGGCATGATGGTGATAAAAATTAGTTCCATGGCTACTTGCTAGTCATTAGAGAGAACTTGCAGAAGGGTACAGAGCTGGTATCATTAGCAAGGCAATGACTTAAGCCTGCTTTCAGCTAATTTCACTAGTTTCTAATCTTTAAGTAAATTAAGAATGGACCATCCCTCAAACACAGAACTTTGTGGATATGAAACAGGTCCATGGTCTTTAAGCTGTGGGGAAAAGATGTTGGTATTATTCATATAGCGTAATATGAGGTTGGGAAGGACCACTTGGGAGCCTGTAACAAAAACTAGAATATAACTTCTGGGATGGATGGAGGTTCTGTTGAAATAGTACCAATCTAGACCTACCTCAGGTAGGTCATTAGAGTAACTTTCAAGATTTCAGACCAAATGGACACTTGCATTCAATGTATGCCTATGTTTTAATGTTTTCATTTTCCTTAATTCTTATAAAAAAACATTTTTTTTCTGAAAAAAGTTTCATTATAGCACAGTTATAATTCAATTCCCAGCTTATTACCTATTATGTAGGTTCACAAACTGAGACCTGAAAATAAACTCGTATAAATGAACTAGTTATGATGTGCATTCATTCATTCAACAATGTTTCAAATCCCAATTGCATGATTCGCTGATGGATGCTGGGGATGCAGTAAATAAAGTGTGCTTAAGTGCTGTCTTCACAGTGTACTTCTTAAATTGTAACTTGCAGAAGAATCACTAAGAATATTAAACTCTTGATGCTTGAGCCATAGCAAAAAGAATCAGTTCAATTAGTTAAAGAGAAGACCTAGATTTGGCATTTTTAACTGATTCCAGGTGGTTCGAATTCCACAATACAATAATTATTGGTTTAAAGTCAGAGAATGAGGCTAAATATTAATTATTTAAATAACTAGAGGCTCAGTGCATGAAATTCGTACAAGGGGCTCGGCCCTTGCAGCCATGGTGGCTCGCCTCGGCCCTCGTAGCCCAGGCTTCATCCGGAAGGTCTTTTGGAAGACATCCAGAAGGTCATTCGGCTGTCTGGTCTAATTAGCATATTACGCTTTTATTATTATAGATATATAATAAGATTAGCTTGGTTTGTAGCAGCAAAGTGCAGGATAGTATATAAGAAAATAACTGGAAAAATGTAATCCAGAGTGTGATTAAGATCAAGTAACACTTATTTGGAGACCTGAAAGGTGTGTGATACCTAGCTAGATGAAAATGTTAGGGGACAGGGGGGGTTTTCAGGTAGTGGAAACTAAGGTGTGACGATCCCAATGATCAGAAGGAGTTTAGCACACTTGTAATTTAGAAGGATTATTAATATGACTAGAATTCAGAAGGAGGTT
Source organism: Myotis brandtii (assembly GCF_000412655.1). Lineage (NCBI taxonomy): Eukaryota > Metazoa > Chordata > Mammalia > Chiroptera > Vespertilionidae > Myotis > Myotis brandtii. The sequence goes on along the minus strand of NW_005370214.1, from coordinate 1,070,494 downwards.
GGGTGAGGAAAGAGTAACAAAGAGTCTTTACCCTGAGCCCCTCTTGTACTTCCAGCCTTACCTAGAAACCTTCCAGCCACCCTAGATCTAAAAACTAGAAAGAAAATGTCTGGCACAGCACGGGCCATCAGCTGGCATCTTTCTTGGTCGCTTCATGCTGCTGCTTTACCAGTGTTTAAATATTTCAGTGCAATCACTGTATATAGATAGAAGATTAAACTTGAAAATTAAGTGGGAACTGATGATGAAGGACTTGGTGGAGAATGTTAAGGATTTTAAACTGCATCCTGGGAGTAATTGGAACCCACTGATGCAATTTAAGCAAGTTAATTCCAAGTTTAGAAATGTATCAGGATGGAGGCATCTGTGGGTAAGAGTGTGAAAGAACAGAGGCAGAAATATTGTTACCTTTCCCTCAGAGCAGGACAGGGGACATTTCCAGAGGTCTATTCCACCATGAATGTTGAATATTAATTCTCAGAACATGAGAATCAAATTTAGAGTTCTCATCTGGTCACACAATATTGAAATAGTGTCTAGACTTGCTGATTGGCATCCGAGTGCCTGTTTCTCATTAAAGTATAATACTCTAGCTAAACACGAGAGTAGTTGAATCTTCAAATGAGATTTTCTATTCAGAGCCACTATAATTTGGTTCTCTTCTCACTGAGGTCTATTATCACTTTGTCAAATTATACTACCGTATAACATAAAATCTAGTTATAGAGACTTAAAAACTAGATTTGGTAGCATTTAACACATTTTTATCTTGCTCTAAAAATCTCTTTTACCACTCTAAGCTCAAGCTTTTCAACCCCTCACATCTAGGTAGGTAGTTGAATACACCATTACTTCATAATTCAGGTCATAAACTTTGCACCATTATACATACAATGAAGTCTTATGTTTTATGATTTTTTCTTAATTTCTTTTCTTCCAAAGTGTTGGCCTTATTTCTGATTTTAATATAAAAATGTATTCAGTCCTGTCATAAAAATGTGTAATGTGAATGCTTATATTCTCTGCCCTAAAAATAATGAAGTCTTGTAAATATTAAAATGTTCTCATAATTAGTAGTGTCTGCTATATCCATTTAACGTTGGGTGTGCTTTAATTTCTTTTGATGCTTCTGGTAATTTACTCAAGTAAACTGCATACTGTAAATGAAATCAGTCATTATATGTTGCACACTATAAGCTAATGAATATACATTTAAAAGTCTTTTTTTATGTCCAGTGACTTATGTTTTATTTACTCACTGAAAATTAGAAGAGATTTTTAAATTACTGCTGAATTGATTAACTTAATTTGATAATACAGTTCATCAATGTGACTAAGCATTAAAGCAGTGTCTTTTCTGTTTTTGGCTTTGTCCTATCCTTTTTGAATGTCTTCATTGTTGACCCGACTTCCAGAAAATTAATTCTTCACACATTTTATTTGTTCTATCAGCATAACAGAAACAAAAACTTCCAGCCATAAATTGAACTTGAAGTTAGAGCTCAGTGATAAATAGGTTCTTGTTCTCTGCTACTTTCAATGATGAAATGCTGTTAGCACTGAACTCTTATTTTACTACTCTAGACCCACTGAACAACATAACATTAATTGTTTTATAACCCTACACCAACTCATTCTGCTTGATTCATAAAACAGTTATGCACCATTTAGAACCATCTCTTAGTAGGCTTCATTTTCCCTCTAAATAAAGAGTTTGGTTTCATTAATCTTATTCTTTTTTTTTCTCAAAATGCAGCATGAACTTTGAATTATACAATAAATTTTCACAATTCTCATAGTTTCTGAATTAGCTGAGGAAGGAAAGATTTAAACCACATTTAAATATTTTCTGCACATATCAAATGTTTAAAACTTAATGAAAAAAAAGAAAAGAATAATAATGGAAAGTAAGCTGATGAGAGAAGTGAACCAGTATGAATAATCCAAGTTTACTATGAGCAGAAGTGGGGCAAACTCTCCAAGTGGGCCATGTTTACAGGGCAAGACTGCTGAGGTGGACATTTTGAATATCATTCTATGGCATTATTAGAAAAAAAATTCAGCCTCCTTTTTGTTTCTACTTTTAAAAAGCATTGAAAATCAGAGCTAATTTAAATAACGGTGATCCAAAATGAGTCACTACACGACATCCGTCTCCAAACATTTTCTGGATGTAAGCGAAACCAGTCTGCCCATGAGCCTGTATCATCAGTCCGAAGTCTGTGTGCCGGAAGCTCTGCAAGGACAAAACTCAAAATGTCAGATTTCGGAGTAAGGAAAATTTTGTTGATCACAAAGGCGCCAACTGAGAAGATAGGAGCCCTAGTAGTTCTTCAAATTCATCTTAAGAAAGTAAAAAGTTCAGGCTTTTATTATGTCAGGCAAAGGGAAAATGAGAGGGACTGTTTTTGTAAAAACTCAAGCCCCAGCAGTTTCTGTAATGATTAACATGTCTAAAGCAGGAGATATTTCAGTGAAGCCTTGGCAACAATGCAGGCTTGAAAAAAATGGTGTCAGGAGAGACCAAGATGGCGGCATAGGTAAACACCGCAGACTGCTGCCGCAAACAACCACTTAAGCTGATGAGAGAAGTGAACCAGTATGAATAATCCAAGTTTACTATGAGCAGAAGTGGGGCAAACTCTCCAAGTGGGCCATGTTTACAGTGCAAGACTGCTGAGGTGGACATTTTGAATATCATTCTATGGCATTATTAGAAAAAAAATTCAGCCTCCTTTTTGTTTCTACTTTTAAAAAGCATTGAAAATCAGAGCTAATTTAAATAACGGTGATCCAAAATGAGTCACTACACGACATCCGTCTCCAAACATTTTCTGGATGTAAGCGAAACCAGTCTGCCCATGAGCTTGTATCATCAGTCCGAAGTCTGTGTGCCGGAAGCTCTGCAAGGACAAAACTCAAAATGTCAGATTTCGGAGTAAGGAAAATTTTGTTGATCACAAAGGCGCCAACTGAGAAGATAGGAGCCCTAGTAGTTCTTCAAATTCATCTTAAGAAAGTAAAAAGTTCAGGCTTTTATTATGTCAGGCAAAGGGAAAATGAGAGGGACTGTTTTTGTAAAAACTCAAGCCCCAGCAGTTTCTGTAATGATTAACATGTCTAAAGCAGGAGATATTTCAGTGAAGCCTTGGCAACAATGCAGGCTTGAAAAAAATGGTGTCAGAGAGAACAAGCATTTGAATCTGTTACAACCCCAATAAATGAGTACACTTCTTTCGTTGGTGGTTACAATGAAGAGTACTCAAAGCAATTGAATCACAATAGAGGATTGAGATAGGCAGTCTTTAATTATGAGATACATTTAGCAGCCATAGGAAACCTGAATCACCTGATTTTACTAAACATAGAATCACCTGATTTTACTAAAAGTGAATAATATCTTTAGGTATGCCCTTAAGTTGTGTCTGTCTTTATAATCTATAATAATAAAAGCACAATATGCTAATTAAATCAGACGACCTTCTGGACTAAGCTGCAGCGCTGCAGCGGCCGCGGCAGAGGCAGCCATCACAGTGACAAGGGCCGAGCGCCTTGCACAAATTTCATACATCGGGCCTCTAGTTCTTCAATAATATATTGACAGAATTGAAATATCTTGATCTTCCATCAGCGATTTGTATAAACCTGTTATAATCAAAGATCTAAAGGGCAAGTTTGTGATGTAAGTAGTAATATTAAAATATTAATAAGTAGTAATAAAGGCAAAGGAATAAATATTTTCATTTCATAAAGTAGATGTATGCCCCACATCTACTGATAATCATAGATTCACATACACACACATATAGAAGACTTCTGCAAAGTAGCTAATGTCATTATTCAATTTAACTGCAGTGGTAATCACATAATTATCCATTTTGATAAATATTAACATCAGTGAGAGGTACTGAAGAGGTTCAGAAGAGACCTTCGTAGAGGTGAAGGTGTATAAAGTGTACACATGTTTTTATCTGGTGGAGAAGGTTAGAGAAATGACAGAGGAAAGGAGCATTATTATGTACTGAGTGCTTATGCCCATGCCCCCATTCATACGTTAAGATTCTAACCCCCAGTGTGATAGTATTAGAAGGTGGGGCCTTTGGGAGGTGATTAGGCTTAGATGAGGTCAAAAGGGTAGAGTCCTCTTATGATGAGAGTAGAGTAGTGACTTCATAAGGAGAGACCACAGAGTTTGCTTCTCTCTCTCTCTCTCTCTCTCTCCTCCCCCCCCCCATGGACTGTAAAAGTAGGAAGATAAAAAAACAGACACTGAATTTGCCAACACCCTGATCTTGGACTTCCCACCCTCTAGAACCATGAGAATGAATGTCACTGGGATAAGCCATCCTGCCTACACTACTTCATCACAGCATTCCAAGCAGTCTAAATCAAGCACACTTACAAAGTATTCTAAAAAAAAGTTCTATGTGATTTGTGAGTTTCTGTGTGTATGTATATGTGTGTGTAACAAATTACATTTTAGTATGTGTGTTTTTCACGAAGAACTTTATAGCAAAGGTACTGTTAGAATAAGAAAGGTCTTTACTGAATCTTTTTGGAGATTTCATTGAGTTTTGCATTATATTCTACATAGAGAATAATTAATTTCTATATGATTAATTTATAAGCTAACTCATAATTGTATATATTATGGTAGGAGAAAACAAAGAGGATTGGCTAAAAATTCCAAGATTTTAGTAGTGAATCTCAAATATTTTATAAGCAAGCTGGAAATTCCATCTCAAAGGAGGCTTTTGTTTTCCCCTTTCCTTAAATATATGAGTGTGAAATGCAATGAAAAATATCATCCCTCTTAAAAAACTGATTTGTAAATAATAATGTAATATTTTATACAAACATCAAACTTATATATGGATATCCTTATACTTTCATTTCCTTGTGCATTCAATTAAGTAAAATAATTCCTTTATTTCAAAATTATAATCCTATCTAATAAAGAGGGAATATGCTAATTGCCCTCATGCCATCGCAAAGATGGCAGCGCCCACAGCCAATAAGGAGAGAATATGATAATTGACTGCCCCGCCCTCAAAGATGGTGGTGCCCACAGCCACAAGATGGTGGTGCCCAGTCCTCTTACCCCCCCTGGGGTGTGCCTGCCTCTGGAGTCCCCCAGCTGCCCAGGGCCGGCCAGAGGCTCAGGTAACCAGGGCCGGCCGAGGCTTGAGCTGCCGGCAGTGGCAGCAGCAGAGGTGTGATGGGGGGTTTGCCTTCCCCTATGGAAGGGTCGCCTCCCGCCCCTGTAGGGTCCCGGACTGTGAGAGGGGACAGGCTGGGCTGAGGGCCCTCCCCCTTCAGTGCATGAATTTTCATGCACTGGGCCTCTAGTACTGTAATAATGATAAATGCTAACATAAATGAGCTCTCATTAAGTACTAGATGCTGGACTAAATCCTTTGCAGGGATGCTGTCTTTAAATGTTCACAGCAAATGTATAAGATGAAGTATTAGCATTGGTTACAGACAAGAAAACTAAAGCATAGATAGGGTAAGACATAAAACTATGTAAAACAAAATCACAAATTGATCCTAGATTTGTGGAATTCTAAATACAATCCAAATTATAAAATCCCCACTCCCACAAGTATTTTAAAGTTGAGATCCATGAAGATTTAAAGAACTCTTTGGCCATTGCTGCAGGTGGTATTCTCCAAAGGTTCTATCTTTGGCCTATCAGAGCAAGGACTTCCATAAATGGGCTAGAGATGAAGTATGGTAACATAAAGGTTGAAGAGCATCAAGGAAAACATAGTATTTTGCCACTCTTTCCTCGAATAAAAGAATTTTTAAATATTTTTACACTATGTAGAAATCAAACAGAAAACTAATATCATTTGGTTTTAGATGGTGGGATTTACTCTACTTTCTTCAATACAAAATAAGCTTTGTAAGAAAATAACACAAATTAGCTTTGTAAGAAAATACACAAAATGCTATTATTTTCTGACATTTACTCTATCTGGAACCATGGATAAGTGCATTAAAGTATAGTAATCTTCTTGCCAGAATTTTAGCAATATACTGCAATTTGCAAGCTTTAAAATTTGATTAAAGTTGCAGATGCAATGGCTAACTAATAAAAACTGCTTGCCCCCTTTCATGAACTCAGGTTTGGGGTGCCAAAGAAATGAGAAGGATGTGGATGGTTCCAGACCAACCAAAAAACTACAAGGAAAAAAATGGGGTACTAGAAATGTGTCACGAAACTCTATGTTTTTAAGAAATGGCAGTTTATAAGAAGAGAGTGCCAAGAACAATTTATAGGAGGTAGGCTGCCCACATTGCCTTTTGTATTTAATTGCTGCTTCAATCAGCAGGTCATGGAAGCCACAGTGCTTCATCAGAAACAGCCAGAAAAATTAAAGCAGTAAGTCTGGGAACCCTATATGAATGCATGAACACAGGCTTGCCAAGCTGTAAGCATTATCTGTTTCCCCTCTTGTACCTGGTGAATTGGAAAATCACCAAAGATCAGCGGGACAAGGATACTGATATTGGGAGGCTCCCTGAGAATCAAGGTTACCTAAAAATGAGGTGGGAAAGTAAGTGAAGTGTGGTTAACACTCCTTTCTCTAACTTCTTACACATAAATTTAAGTTAGAATCTAGTCCCACCATTTCAATAGCCAAGATAGCAAAGAGATCTCGTGCAACATGAAGCTATGCGGGAAAGTAAAAAGACATATAGTGGGTACAAGCAATTCAACAAGCAATTAAATTTATTCATTCTACCAAAGTTTATGTTGCACTTAGTACTTGCCACAACTGTTCTAGGCCTTGCAGTGGTAGAAAATAACCGAATGTCAATAAAATCTCTGCCTCCTTATAAGTTATGGTGAATATGGGATTTGCATACAATACATACACTAAACAAATTACATGGATGATATGTCAGATAACAGAGCTGAAGGGAAAATAAGGCAGGGAAAATTGGAATTACAGTTGAGATGGACAGAAATGTCATTAATGAGAAAGTGGCAGTTGAGTAAAGATTTGAAGGAATCTGGAGAGTAAGGTGGGGTAACAGTATTCTAGGCAGAGGAAATGACAAATAATGTGCATTATCCATTCTTCATAGTAGAACAGGGAAATGCCAGGTAATTCAGCCTAATGATGAAGGGAACCAGCTAAGACAAGGACCTGAGATGTCATGGGGACTTTGGGAATGAGTTTATGGACTTTGATTGCACTTGGAGTTAATAGGAAGCCACAAATATGATGAGCAGGAGAGCGATTTATAATTTTAATAGGATTCTCCTGGCTGCTGTGTTGAGAATAACCTATAGGAGGCAAAGGCAGAAGCTGGGGATTAATTAAGAAGTTATTGTGGTAGTCTAGGTAAGAAATAATATTTTGAATAAATTGGCAATGAAGGAGGTAATAAAAAGTGGTCTGTTTTGTATTATTCTGAAGATAGAACTAACAGTGTTAGCTACAGTGATATTCAAAAAAAAAAAAAGAAAGTAGTTAGGGATAATTCCAAATTTTTTGTTCTGAACAAGTATAAGAATACAATTTCTATTTAATGAGGTAGGAGATACTATAAGAACAGGAGAGCCTCACCCATGTGGCTCAGTGGTTGAGCATCGATCTATAAACCAGGAGGTCGCGGTTCAATTCCTGGTCAGAGCACATGCCTGGGTTTCAGGCTCAGTCTTCAGTGGGGGTAATGCAGGAGGCAGCCGATCAATGATTCTCTTTCCTTATTGATGTTTCCATCTCTCTCTTCCTCTCTGAAATCAATATAAAAGAGGAACAGGAGACATAATAGAATATGAGCAGCTCAATTTTGGAGCTGATAATTTTTAGATTCTTATATGACATCTAAGTGGAGGTGAAGAGTAGGCAACTGAATGTGAATGTGTTGATTTGGGAAAGGCTCCTAATTGAGAGTATTAGTTTATTTAATTACCCCCCCCCCAAATGATATAACTAGTAGGGAGGAAGAGGAAGAAGGAGAGGGAAAAGAGATAGATAGATAGATAGATAGATAGATAGATAGATAGATAGATAGATAATAAAGAATAGCAAGAAAAGGAGACCAATAATAAACCCAAATTCACTATAATATGTAGAGTTAGAGATTTGATGACCAGCAAAGGAGACCAGGTAAAAATATCAGTGAGAATGAAGAAAAGTGAGGAGAGTGGACATCACAAAAGCCAAGAGAAGAAAGTACTTCAGAGCGGTGGAGTTTTCACTTCTACTGTAGGTCCAGTAAGATGAAGTTAAAAATGGGTCATTAAATTTATCAGAATGGAGATCATTTGAGAACTGATAATAATCTCTCAAAATGCATTTATAATAGGTTGCAAGGGACAGCATAATAAATTCCTGATAATGAACATGATGCACACCAAGTCCCCAACAATGATCTAAAACATTAAACCACATTACAAAAAAGAAAATTAGATCATATAACTGGAAACAAGATACAAATAAATAGTCCTTATTTTACAAGATAATACTAATTAACTTAGAACCCTTTGCATGCCATTTGAGCCAACGCAGTAAAGAGATTTTATAGACCTGAACATATTTTTCCCCAGAAAATGAAAGAAAATTAGCATGTAGAGTGTTAAGCATTAATAACAAGAAGCTAAATATAATTAGCAATAAAGTAAACTCAATGATACAAGAAGGGTGAATATTAAAACAAGAAGATAAATAAAGCTGAAATGGATAAAATTAATAAAACAAAATAAGTATTATTTAAGAAAATTGTTATAATATATAAAACAACAAAACTAAGGAAAAGAAAGGGAGTGATTCAAAGAGACAATAAACAGAAAGTATGAAATAAACTTGTTTTAGAAATGTAATCTTTTTATTCTTTGGTAATACTCACCCAAGTATATTTTTCCCATTGATGTTTATGGGGAGTGGACGGGAGTGAGGGAGTGGGAGTGAGAGTGAAAGAGAGAGAGAGAGAGAGAGAGAGAGAGAGAGAGAGAGAGAGACATCTATGTGAGAGAGGTACATTGATTGGTTTCCTCCTCTACCTGGGCTGGGGATTGAACCTGCAAGGGTAGATGCCCTTGACTGGAAATGGAACCCATGACCCTTCTGTGAGTAGGCGGTGCTCTAACCATTTAGCTACACCAGCCAGGGCTGTTTCGGTAATTTTAAAAGTAATGATCAATTCCATGAATATAAAATGGCAAAATATGAAATGGATAAAGCTTATGAAGTTTGCAATCAGCTAAAATTGTAATAAAACTTTCAATGCTACAGAAAACATCTGAGAACTTGCAATAGAAACCAATCACCCATGTGCCATTGAATGCCCACTGACAAAAATCTCAGAACCAAGCAGATTTTAGGCAACATGTATCAGATTTTAAAGAAGCAGATCTTTTCTACCTCTCACAAATTTATCTAGGAAATAGAATGTGTGGGAAATTTTTGTTCAACTCAATATATGAATCTAATATATTTTCACAACAAAGTTTTACAGTGCATTAAAAGAAAAAATATATAAGCAAAATATCCTCATGAATAGAGTTTGATAATCTCTATTACAATTAGCCAAATTTATTTCAAAGTATATTAAACATTATTTATTGCTTTAAGTAGGTTTTATTCCATGAAAGCCAGTCGCTTAGCATTGGAAAATTTCAATAAGCAATTAATGAAGAAAATGAACATGGACATCCCAATAAGAGGTCTTTGAGAAAATGTCAATAGAGTGAAAAACATAATTTTAAAGTTCAAAAATTAGAGATATAAATAAATAAACTTCTAGAAAATAGGAACAAATAAGAGCTTCTTTAGCTTGGTATACTATGTAAATGCACCTTAAGACAATGAATAAGAAAGAAGTTGCCTGGCTGGTGTGGCTCAGAGTGTCGACCTATGAACCAAGAGGTCACGGTTTGCTTCCTGGTCATGGCAAATTCCCCGGTTGTGGGCTCAAATTCCAGGAAGAGGCATGCAGGAGGCAGCCAATCAATGATTCCCTCTCATCATTGATGTTTCTATCTCTCTCTTTCTCCCTGCCTCTCTAAAATCAATAAAAATATATTAAAAAAAAGAAAAAAAGAAGTTATAATAAGTTCACAAGGTTTTTATTTCCAGCTTATTCCATATCCAAGCTTTAATGAGCAGGTTACTAATTTCTAAATGAAGAGATCCATGATAAGACGATTGCCAGGGCTGACCAGCAGACCCTGAGCGATGGATAAATGATTACTCTGACACAGGATTGCTGTGAAAGAGAGGGCTAAGGGACTGCCTGGCTAAAGGAACCCAACAGCCTTGATCACCTGCCTCTTCAGGTTTTTATTGTAACAGCAGTTTGAGATAAAGTTTATCTTTTAGATACAATCAGTAGGGTAAGTAATCTTGGGGGGACACATGTGGGTGCAGTGTCCTTTAAGCAAGGACACCTAAAGATTAAGCATAAAGATTCCAGTAAACCCCTGAGAATTCGCATATACATACACTTGTTTGGAAAGGTCAAGAAACAATTAGGGGCAGCCACCTTCAGCCAAACTCCCCTAAGTTGGAATTCTGATAAACAGGGTGGGCTCATTTTTTTTGAAATGTCCTCCTTACAAACTTTCCAACCAAGTCTCCTGTGCTCCCCCACAGGCCATTGCCTTATTTCTCCTGAGGCTCATCAAATCTTTGGTCAGAAACAATTTTGAGCGGGATTAGACAAATAGAAGGAAAGGGATGGTTATACAGGTCAGGAGAGTCAGGAGAATGAGCTTAAATTTCAAAATAATATTTGAAAGCTATAATAGAATTTAGTACATTTGAGTAAGGTGATTTGGGGTGGCACTTACTCTGTATGTTCTATGTAAGATGAATCAAAGACAGGGTGGTAAATGAAGTTGTGAAAGAAAGGTGATTAAAGTAATCCAGTCATGAACAAATTTGGACCAGAGTGAATATAGTGGCAGTGAACAGGACATACTTGGAAATATTTATATGACTATATATGTACATATTTGAATATATATTGAAATTTGAGATCGATTTTATTTAATTTTTATTAGCTAAGTCACCTTTATTTTTTTATATACTTGATATTTTTTTCTTTATTGATTAAGGTATTATATATGTATTCCTATCCCCCCATTGTCCCCCCACACCCCCCACTCATGCCCTTACTGGTGTCCATTGGTTATGTTTATATGCATGCATGCAAGTCCTTTGGTTTATCTCTTACCTCCTATACCAGTTCTTCCCTCTGAGGTTTGACAGTCTGTTTGATGCTTCTCTGTCTCTGGATCTATTTTTGTTTATCAGTTTAATGTTGTTCATTATATCCCACAAATGAGTGAGATCATGTGATATTTATCTTTCTCTGACTGGCTTATTTTGCTTAGCATAATGCTCTCCAGTTCCATCCATGCTGTTGCAAATGGTAAGAAT